>NC_143012.1:175286521-175614021 GCF_055824585.1 Amblyomma mixtum | reverse complement strand
CCACTGCACTCAAACGTTCATGTCCCGGAGGCTCATGACGCTGGCAGCCCGGCCGGTGGCGATGGCTTGCTTGGCCGGGTCCTCGGAGCGCAGTAGGGTCTCCCAAGCCTCCCATGAGGTAAGGTGCTCCAGGCCCCGCGGGGGAGGATCCGCCGGGCAGAGGAAAAGAATATGGTCGAGGGTGGCTTTGGGGTGGTGGCAGAGGGTACAGGAAGGGTTCGTGTGGACTGGGTGATATCGCGAGCGTATATAAGGGGAGGGCAAAGTGCGTGTTTGGAGCCGCCTCCAAAGTGTCTGATGGTAATTGTCGAGGGAAGGATGAGGTGGGGGGTAGAGCCGACGCTCGGCTTTGTAGGCCTGCGTCATTCCACTGAATGAGTGCATGCGCTCCCGCGAGAACCCCAGGTCGGAGGCCGCCGGTGCCCGGTTGAGAGAAGCTCGGGCTAAAGCGTTGGCGGCCTCGTTTCCGGGATTCCCGGAGTGGGCAGGCACCCATATCAGCTCCACATGGCGGGGCGGGTGCGCGGCGAGGGAGTCCAGTATGCGAAATGCAGGGACGTGAACTCTCCCGCGAGCAAAATTTAGTATGGCAGTTTTGGAATCTGACAGTATATATCGCGCCTCCGTGCGGGTGATGGCCAGGGCAATGGCGGCCTCTTCGGCCTCCTCCAAAGTGGCAGTAGGGGTTATGTGAAGTGTGGCAATGGGTTGGAGGGAGGGGTTCGTGATGGCGACAACCGCGTCCTCGCCCGTGCATGCGGCATCCACCCAAACGGCATACGGTTCCGTGCCATAGTATTTGTGGAGTGCCCGTGCGCGAGCTCTGCGGCGGGGTTCGTGGTAGGTGGGATGCATGTTTTTGGGGGGAGGTTTAATAAATAAATCGCGGTGAATGAGGCGGGGTACCTGGAGCTGTGTGGGATCGGTAACTGGTAGGCGTATACCGAGGGTGTGTAGGATGTGTCTCCCGGTGGTGGTTCTCGCGAGACGTATGTATTGTGTCTGTCGGTGGGCCTCAATAAGCTCCCCTAGCGTATTGTGCAGGCCTAGTTGAAAGAGTTTTTCGGTTGAGGTATTTTGGGGTAGGTGTAATGCTGTCTTAAATGCTGTTCGAATCATGGCATCCAGGGTGGAGATTTCCCTAGCCTGGAGTTTCAGGTAGGGGAGCGTGAAGATAAAGCGGCTGAGGACGAAGGCATGAATGAGACGACATAGGTCATGCTCCTTCATGCCCCTGTGGTGTGCAGAAACGCGGCGGATTAGGTGTGATATCGACACAGTTGTCTGCTTGAGTTTCCGTATGGTGAGTGTGTTTTTCCCGTTGTTCTGGATGTGGAGGCCAAGTACCCGGAGAGTGTTTACCTCCGGGATGGGCCGGTTTTCCAGTGTCACGGTGATGGGGGCTGTGGGACAGTTTCGTGTTGTGGGGCGGATTATGAGGAGCTCCGACTTCTCCGGTGAGCAGGAGAGTCCGATACTCCGCGCATGCGTTTGGGTGAGGATAGCCGCGGACTGTAGGGTGTTCTCTATGTCTCCATCACTGCCATGGGTGGTCCATAGCGTGATATCATCGGCATAGAGTGTATGCCGAAGGTGAGGGATGGTTTGTAGCTTGTGGGCAAGGGGAATGAGAGTGACATTGAAGAGGAAAGGGGAGAGGACGGACCCCTGGGGGGTTCCGACCCCACTAAGGGTGTATGGGGGGGAGATGTGGGGACCGAAGTGAATTTCGGCCGTGCGGTTAGTAAGGAATGTTTGAATATAGGTGTACATACGTTCACCTATGTTCAAGGGGGAGAGAGCCGCCATGATCGCTTGATGGTCCAGGCGATCAAAGGCCTTGGAGAGATCCAAGGCTAAGACAGCTTTTGTGTGACCCGGAATGAGGGGGTCGAAAATGTCCTGCGTGAGTTGGAGCATGGCGTCCTGTGCTGACAGATGGGGACGGAAGCCCACCATGCTGTGCGGGTAGAGGTCTTGCTCCGCCATGTGTTGGGTGAGTCGAGCGAGTGCGACGTGTTCGAAAAGCTTTCCTAGGCATGAGGTTAGTGAAATGGGACGGAGATTTGAGGGTGTAAGTGGTTTGTGGGGCTTTGGTATGAATATGATTTTGGCGTGACGCCATGATTGGGGAAGAGTGCCCTCCTGCCAGCATTTGTTGAAGTACTCCGTGAGCTGGGCGATCGATTGATCGTCCAAATTGCGGAGCATGGCATTAGAGATCCGGTCAACTCCTGGGGTGGAGTTAGAACGGAGAGTCAGGAGGGCCGCTCTGACTTCTGTCTCCGTGATCTCTGCGTCGAGGTTGGCATTCGGGGCGCCTGTATAGGGGGGCAGGGGGTTTGAGGTACCGGGAGTTGTATGTGTGTTTCTAAGTATATTAATGAGTGCGTCAGGAGAAAGGCCGGTCTTGTGTATAAGGCGTGTGACGTGGTGTTGTGTGGCTGTTTTGGATTGCGTGGGGTCAATTAGGTGACGGAGGAGTTGCCAGCTACGTTTGGAGGACAGATTGCCAGCCAAACTGTCGCAAATCTGACCCCAGTTTGATCGGCAGAGCTCCTCAGCGTGCTCAGTAATTTGTGTTTGCAGCGCGGCCAGCCGCTTTTTAAGGGTCCGATTGAGCTTTTGCCCCTTCCAGCGCTCTAGGATGCTATGGTGGGCCTCCCAAAGGTGGGCCAGGCGAGTGTCGAGGGTGGGCGTATCTGTTGTTGTGACAAGGGTTCGCGTGTGTGTGGAGACATCGTTCATGAGTGATGCCACCCACTGGTCGATGTCTATAATGGAAGCGTCAGGGAGGGCCGCCCGTGCGGAGCGTACAGCATCCCAGTTGGTGATTTTGTGTGTTAGGTGACGGGCCTGTCTTTGCTTGTACGGTACTGTAACGGAGAGGATGTAATGATCGCTTCCTAATGTATGACGCGTTGTGGCCCACGTAATACCAACAAGGTTGCGGCTCAGTGTCAAATCCGGGCTGGTGTCCGCGCTGACACTGTTACCAATCCTCGTGGGGGTGTTAAAGTTGTTGTGTATTGTGAGGCGGAGCTCTTGTACCAAGGACCAGAGACGCCGGCCTCGTCCAGTGGTGGTGCGGTAGCCCCAGTCAGTATGCTGACTGTTGAAGTCTCCTCCGATAATCAATGGATGCTTGCCTGCAAGACGGTGGAGATCTCGCAGTAGCGTTTCCAATGAAGCCATCGGGTGAGATGGTGGGTGGTATATATTGGCGACAAACATCGATGGTAGTGAGTGTGTATCTTGTATGATTTCTGTAATTACGCAGGGCGTCTCGGAGGTGATGTAATGGGTTTGGTGTGTAATGGAGCGATGTATGAGTGTGGACGCCCTGGGTGTATTCGTGGCGTCCGAGTGAACAGATGTGTAGCTAGGAAGTGTGGCAGGGCTATGTGTGTCCTGAAGGAGAAGGATATATATTTATCTCATAGAATGGCCTTGCAGCTTGTGCCGCAGTAATACATGTGCCTAACTTGTATCGGTTCTAACGAATATTTTTTTCTCCGCCACATAAAAAATTTTATAGCCACACCTGCAGAGTCCTACTTTTCCAAGATCGCAGCGTTATCTTCCGTACAAAGGCTTGGTTTATGGTTTACGGCGTTTAACGTCCCAATGCAACTCAGGCTATGAGGGACGCCGTAGTGGAGGGCTCCGGAATAATTTCGACCACCTGGGGTTTTTCAACGTGCACTGGCACAGCACGCCCTTCCGTCCGAAGAGCAGCTGGGCGAGGCGTCAGGGGAGAAGGAGCGCGATTGGGTAAGGGGAAACACGCTGCGTACCGAGCACAATGGTTGCTCGTATTCGACACGCTATAACGTAATAAAACTACCGTCTAAATACATTTCGGACAGCGAGCTTAATTAGCACTTGCAGTCGCAGCATTGTTTGGGAACGAATGTCAGCGCTGGGATGGCGCTGATCCAGACGAGAGGGAGCGCTGTTCTCGGGACGCTGGACGCAAGCGGGAGGTCAGCTAAGGCTTCGGAATGCTGCCTGCAAAAGTGGTGCACGACGAGATCCCGAGTTCCAATTACATGTGCTGGCGACATCGAGGAAAGGCCAAACGCATGTAGTCGAAAGAGAAGGTTAGTTTGCATTGTTGCAACCGCCTGCCGCGTGGCTCTGAACTCTCAAGGTGCGGAGACGTAGACGTTCTATGGGCTTCACATTCAACGCACTTAAATGAGGTCTGATTAATTTAAACGATTCGACTGATCAGGTGCTTACAATACATTGCAAGAGCATGAGATGGCCACATTGTGTCAATATAAATATCTAGGGGTATGGATCAATGAAGGACAGATATACGTATGGAAAAGCACGAACAGCCGCTTAGGGCGAATAGGTGCGGCAATAATTAACCATGCATGGTGCGTTATAGGGCATTAGTATGCTGTTGAGGGAGGTATATCGGAAGCAGTAATGGTACCAGCGCTTACTTCTGCCAATGCGATTTTGTGCCTAATGCCTAACGCACCGCAACGGCAACAACCGGTGCGGTACAGGGAACCACGGAGTAAAATATTATGTGAAGAACGCCTGAAGAAATTAGACGATAGCTGGTGGGACGCTAAGGTGCTTCAATACTACTTCTACCGAAAGAGCTCGGACCCGCTGTGGCAGAACAGGACTAGGAAACTATAATCAGTAAGTAAGGTAGAAATAAGGGCGGAGAAATGAAGAGCTTTAAAGGTGCACTGAAGAGGAATCTGAACTCGTCTTCTTGCCGCGGGAACTCGATCTACACGTTCTGAGCATGCTTAGAAACTTCGATTTATTGACCTGTGTGGCTGATTTTCCTAATGAAATGGAATTAACGTCTGGCTCCCGCCTTTTTTTTCTTAATTCACCCTCGTACGGTGGGCGGAGTCGACCAACGCGTGGAGTGCCTTGCAGCCAGCTCCGTGGAGGCTTTGCTTTCACTTTATTTTGTTTTTTAGGTTTCCGTGAATAAATAGTTTCCTTCGTAGGTAATATAGCCGCAGAAATAAAAATACGTGCGGACTATTTGCTACTACGAACTACTACGTATTACTCCGCCGATGGCAGAGCGGCAAGCCGCCCCGGGGCTGGCTGAAAGGCACTCCACGCGATGGTCGACTCCGCCCACCGTACAAGGGAGAATTAAAAAAAAAACGCGGGAGCCGGACGTTAATTCAATTTAATTACGAACATCAACCACACAGGGCAATAAATCGAAGTTTCTAAGAATGCTCGGAACGTGGAGATTGAGTTCCCGCGGCAAAAAGACTAGTTTAGATTCCTCTTCAGTGCACCTTTAAGTCCCAGGTAATAAGCACAGAAGTTAAAAATTGGATTAGTTCAGTGTAAAAGAAGCAGTCTGTAGAACTATATAGAAATTACAAAATGCAAAACAGGAAGGAATCGTGACTGATGATGCGATGATGCATTGATGCGGTGACAGAAAATAAAGAAAAGGAGGTCGCGACAAGCAGCTGCGGGTTAGAACCGTGTTTGCTTAAAAGGGGTAAAAAGAAACGAAAAGTTATAAAAAGAAGTGGAGGTGCGGGGTATCGATACCCGTACCTCTCGCAAGCTAAGCGAGCGCTTTACCATCTGAGCTACACCCCCTTTTTTTTTTCTTTATTGTCTGGATTTGGCGCATGACATTGCGCAACAAAAATACGCAAAACGCTATATACATACGACACTGTCGTGGGCAGGCAGCACGAGACTGGCTACGTCAGCTTAAAATTCCCGCAACATACACAACGGCTCTAGTCTTGAGAGCCACTCGGGAGGCTCCGCAGCTGCTTTTTGGATTGCAAGAAACCAGTCCACGCTTTCCCGAAAATAAATTCGGGCCGGTCGTGCGTCTTTGTCACAATGGTAGCCTGCCAGTCTGGAGCGCCATATACAGTGGAGGCCCAAGAGCATTATGATATCAAAAGGTGCCCCATCCTCATTATCAGTGCTTAAATAGCGAATTCCGTGCGCGTCAAGTGGTAGCTCTTTCTTTATGGTCCTTTGTAACACGTCCCAAAAATAAACCCCTTCACAGCAATGCAAAAAAACATGGTCTATTGTTTTGAGGCTGTTTACAAATTAAGCAGTTCGATCCCCACGGTAAAATTAAATCCTTTCCCTCTAGAAACTTTTTAAGTGGTAACGTCCCGGTGTGTAACTTAAAAAAGAAAGTCCTTACTCCTGGCGGCACCTGCATTTTCTTCACCCTTTTTAAAACATCCCCTCCCGGGCCTCCACTGTACAAGGCCCTGTACATGGGCTCTGGGAAAACAATATCACAAAGATCATTGTACAAGTTTTTCCTTTTACTTTTCCACAAATAATCGGTGGAAAAACGTGCCGAAAGAAACCCAACGCATGCTAATATCTCTTTATAGAAACCAAAAGTTCCACCAGAGAGCTCTTCTGTGGATGCCACAAACTCCGGCAGCAATCGCCGCAGCTTCACTTGGCACACGGTGCGCAAGAACGGGTCTGTGACGTCGCGAAAAAAAAAAACGGTTCAACAGCTCCCTTAAAAAAGAGGTGCCCTAGCCCTAGCCCCCCGTCTTTTACCCGCCAGAACAGGTTCGTTCTGCTACAATGTTCCCATTCGGACGCCCATATAAAAACTGCAAAAATCCTGTGTAGCTTCTGAACGTTCACACACGAGCAATGCAAAACCTGCATCACATACCAGAGTTTGCTAATAAAAAAAAGGTTGCAGACTGTAGCTCCGGCGAAAATTGAAAGGCTGATGCCTTTCCATTTCCCAGCTCGGTCACGTGCGTCTTTAGTTTGCTCTTTCCAATGCTCCTCGCTATCGCGATAAGCATCGAGCGGAACGGCCAAATACTTGCCCGGGGTCGTCGCCCACGGTACGTTGGCGAAATGGTCCGGGTGGGATGGCCACCATCCATGCCAGAGCCCAAGGCACTTGGACCAGTTAACCCCGCTACCTGTGACTTCGCTGAACGCGCTACACACCCGACAGCTTCACTTATGCTCCCCTGATCAACCGTAAATAATGCAACGCCATCTGCATAGGCCAGCAGCTTAACTTCAGCTGCTTGTAACCTAAAGTCATTAATACTATTGTTTTCTATGATTTTCATGCATAGCGTTTCGATGTAAATACAAAACAAGAGAGGGCTGAGGGGGCAGCCCTGACGCACCGAACGCTGCACGCTAATGGGGGCCCCCAGACTCTTGTTAACGATCAGTCTTGTCGTGCAGTTTCGATAAGCCAGGGCTAAACCCTTACGGATAACTGAACCGACGTTCACATGGTCTAAAACGGTAAACAAAATTTCATGGGAAACACAATCAAATGCCTTTTCGAGATCAATCTGAAGCATCGCTACTCGCCCATTGATGTCGTCACAGCTTTCAAGCACACTGCGCGCTTTGTGAATGTTGGAAAAAATTGAGCGCCCTTTGATTCCACATGTCTGGTGGGGTCCAACAAAATCCGATATCACTGTCCGCAGTCTTCGCGCCAATACCTTCATAAAAATTTTGTAGTCCACATTAGTGAGCGCTATGGGTCGATACGCTGTAACCAATTGTAGTTTCTCTATATCATCGGTTTTAGGTATGAGCACTGTATGGGAGATCCCAAAAGACGGAGGCAATACATTTACTTCATAGGCTTCATTGAACATTGCACACAGCACTGGGGCGATTTCGTGCTTAAATTCTTTATAAAATGCCGCACTGAATCCATCTGGTCCTGGTGATTTCCCTAGGTTTAACTGATCTATCACGTGATCTACCACGCTGTGAGTTAATGCTAGTTCCATTTTCTTTTTGCTTTCTTCGTCAAGCCGTGGCATTGCACCACGAAACTGATGCGTAAAGGCTACTGCGTGTACAGGAGTCGATGAAAAAAGCCTCTGGTGGTATTCATTAATGGATTCTTTGATGTGGTCAGTGTCTGCCGATAAGATACCCCCCACCCCCCATTCTATTTTATCGATGTGATTTCTTTCAGCGCGCGCTTTTCTAGACCAAGAGCACGTTTCGATGGCGCTTCGCCAGCAGCTGTGTCTTCCGCCCTTCCCCTCACTAGTGTTCCGCGATAACGCCGTTATTCCATAAGCTCTATCTTTTGTTTTGTTTTCCTGACATCCTCTATCCATTTCCCAGGCTCTTTGCATTCCCGCTTCATCAGCGTTTGAAGCAGTGCCCTTAGCTCAGCTTCGTCTTGTTTTTCCTTATAACTGATACATGTCGTCCTTTCTATTGATTTGATTTTTAAAGATTCTTTACTTAGCTCCCACTGTTGCCAAATCTTCAGGTTCTTGCGCGGGTTTATTTTCCCTATTTCATCCTTTACTGCTCTGCAGTAGATTTCGTCGTGAAGAAGCGTGTTGTTCAGATTCCACATTTCCCACGAAAATGCCTTGCTTCGGTTCACACTTCCCAGGCAGCACTCAACTAAACAGTGGTCTGAGAAGGAGACTCCCACAACTTCATAATGGTTGAAAACAGGGGCAAGGTCGACTGATGCGTAAATGCGGTCCAGCCGTGCATGGCTTGAGCCCTGGAAACGAGTCAACTGCACTGTCCGCGCACCCTCAATAAGTTCAGCCACATCCTCAAGGTTTCCGTTCTCGATCATTCGCATCAACACTTGAGTGCTCCTGTCTCGAAACCCCCGGATGCGTGACCTATCGCGCGCATTAAGAACACAATTGAAGTCGCCTAATACAATGCGCCGCCTCTCCGTGCAAAGGCGCTCTTGGAGGCTTTGGAAAAAGGCAACCCTTTCCTCAACCACATTCGGCGCGTACACGGTAACAATGCGCCACTCAGTGCCGTTCAGACAAAAATCAAGCACAATACACCGGCCATACACACACGAAAAATAAGCCTGCACCTCTAGCCCCGGCATCTTCTTTACAAAAAGCACGCAGCCAGCCGATGTTCCCACTGCTTGACTGACGACAGCATTAAATCTAGTCGTGAAACGTCGCACCATGCTGTCGGTTTCTTCGTTGCCGTTCACTTTCGTCTCCTGCACGGCCAATACACATATCTCGCGCTCCGTAATAAGTCGATACACCTGACCTTGTTTTTTCCTTGCCGCCAGGCCCCTCACATTCAATGTAGCGACTCTAAAGGCGGAGGCGGGAGCCATTTTTTCGCAAGAGGAAGGAACCAACAGCATGGTGCTTACCTTCCACGTCTAGCGCGCAGCTAGACGCCACTGTTGCCGCCGGTATCATCCGGCGCAAGAACATCAGTCTTGTCGAGTAGTACCCTGCCTGCGGACGAGTACCGTTTGTCAGCCGCATGGTTTGGGCGTGGCCGTAACGACGAACGCCGGGCTAGAGTCGTCTTTGCAGGGGGCTCCTCGACGCCGGGTGCTACCACTTTGTCCCCTTCGGGGCTGGCCTGGTCATGGGGACGCTTCGCCGGGGTGGTAACGGGGGGCGTGACGCTTGTTGTGCGGGCGCCGGTATTCTCGTGGTTTTCCTCGTTCAGGTCCTTTCCCTCGACGACAACGGGCTCTGATGGGCACGCCCCGTTCTCTGATGTCTCGTTACAGACGCCGAGGGAGCCGCCCGTCGGCTGTTGGCGCTCTGGTTCGTCGGCCGCTTTGGTGTCGTCACTGGGAGTCCCAGACGTCGCAAGCGTGGAAGCCGACTTGCCCGCCTCGTCCGTACCAGTGGCTGCTTCCTCCGCCTCGGCGATGTGCATGAGTTCCGCAGTGTCGTTCGCCTTTCCGAGCCCGGTAGCTGACGCGTAGGTACGGACGCAGTCCGCGTCCACGTGTCCGTAGCGCCTGCACCCCTGATCTTTTTTCTTTATTGCATGGAAGAACTTCCGTAAAAAGAGGGAAAACTTCAATCAAACTGGTTCGCGGCTCAAGTTACCGGGCTGCTTAATACGAGCCCGCCATAGCCCTAACTCAACACTGCATCCCCATCAAAACATCAAAATTCAGGGAGGCACACACATGCATCTAGGCACGGCAGCCAGCTTGGAGGTTCTTCGCGTGCAGCATATACACTCCTCACCAAAGCACACTGTTCACGAAACACAGATTTGGACGATCTTGGTGGCTAGGCATGTCTGTCCATCATACGGCTTTCCCAAAGACTGAACAGTCAAATCAACACAAACAGATCTTAAGGCACAACAGAGTTTTTGCCAACAGTCAGAAATCTAATACTGTATGGTGTAATTTCAATGTCCTTCTTAAGAGTTCGTTGTAGTAAGTCCCAAAAGAACATGACATCACGGCACAGGATGAAGCAATGATCAATTGTCTCAGGCACGTTACACAGACGGCAATTCACATTCCAGGGTACAAACATCTCCTTATCATTAAAAAATGTCTTGACAGGCAGCGTCGCTGTGTGTAGTTTGAAAAAGAACGTTTAGCGGCTGCCTGAATGCACATCCGCCTAACACGCTTAGAACACTGGTGTCGAAAGACCTCAGATAAGGCTGCCGATACAATGGTGTAGGGAACAAAGACTCAGTGAGAGCCTGGGTCATCTGTATTCTCGAGAGGCCATAGAGGTAATCTAAAGAGAAGCGCACAGTGAGGAAATTGAAAGTGTCAGCAACCTCCTTAAGGAATCCCCATAAAGTCCCCTCACGAGCCTGCACAGTCGGTGCGAATAAGTAAGGCAAATGAAAACTAAGCCGCCTAATGAGTACAGCTACCAGAAACGGGTGGTTCGGCGATTTGAAAAAGAAAAAACGGGAAACAAGTTGATGCACGAACAGGTGAACAAGGCCCAATCCACCACCCTCTAAGGGAAGGAACAAGTTGTCACGCCTTGTGGGCTCCCATTGAGAGCGCCAAACGAATGTTGCAAATATTCTGTGTGTTGCTTGCACCTTCCTCCTCGCACAATGCAGGACCTGAAAGACATACGCGAGCTTTGCAAACAAAATTATGTTACAGACCTGTGCCCTCGCAAACACTGAGAGTTCCCTACCCATCCAAGCCTGTGTTTGCCGCCGTAGAGTTACAATTTGTGAATCCCAGTAGGCTGTACTGTTGCGAACTTGGTGCAGCGAAACGCCTAGGTACTCAAGAGGGCTACAGTCCCAGCATATGCCACCGAACTAGCTTGGCCTAGTTCCCCAATAACCCAACCAAAAGTCTATGGATTTCTCTAAATTAAGAGCCGCGCCTGATACATCGCAGAACTGTTTAGTCAAGTTTAGAGCCTCAAGTACGCTCTTTTTGTCAGAACAAAAGAGGGCGACATCATCAGCGTAGGCTAAAACTTTAACTTCACATTGAGCCAGAGAGAAACCGCGGATAGCTGCGCTGGTAATTATACTGAGACAGAGGGGTTCCAGATATTGGGCAAATAACAGTGTAGACAGTGGACATCCTTGACGAACAGATGCTTTTTGTGGTATTGGTTTCGTTAGCTCCTGATTAACAATAACCCTTGTATAGGAGTTCTTATAGCACAGCCTTAATTCATTGAGCATGACGTCACCAATATTTGCATACTCCAAGACCGCGAACAAGAAATCGTGCCGAACTTTATGAAACGCCTTCGCCAAGTCAATTTGAATCAGAGCTACTTGGCCTGTCTCATCTGATACTGTCTCTAATACTGAACGTGCAATATGGATATGTGTTTGAATACTGCGGCCTCTAATACCACAGACCTGATGCGAACCTATCAAGTCCATAATGACGAGCTGCAGACGACTGCTAAGAACGTTAGCAAAAATTTTGTAATCAACATTGCAGAGGGAAATTGGACGATATCCCTCAACAGTTTTCAACCGATTAGTATCTTTGATTTTGGGAATTAATATTGTGTGCCCAGAATAGAAAGTGGGAAGCAGGACACCCACATCATAAGATACTTGGAAAACTTCCATCAAAACAGGCACTAGGCAAGGCGAAAATGTTTTATAGAATTCGCTAGTAATACCATCTGACCCAGGAGATTTCTCGCTCTGCAGGGCAGAAATGGCTGATTGAATTTCATCCAAAGTGATAGGTCCCTTCACTATAGCACACTTCTCATCGTCAAGTCGAAGGAAGTTTCCGAGTAAGGAACTGTAATCGAAACCCTGATTTGGATCTTCGCAACTGCCAAACAGCTTCCCATAATAGTCGAAGAAAGCAGCAAGAATACCAGGCGCATCGCTGTATGTGCAATCACCATACTGAATTTCCAATATTTCCTTTGCAAGAGCATTCTCTCTTTCATCACTCAGGGCCCGACGAGAAGGCTTTTCATCAAGAAACCTTCGCGACCTAGATCGTATCAAAGCCCCCTTATATATTTCTGTCGCAAATTGTTGAAGCTCTGCTTTTACGTTATTAATCTCTTCGAGATAGGCACCCGGGCTTACCCTCTCTAGCTCATGTAGCTCCGTTAGAGTGCGCCCAAGCTCACGAAGGTGGTGTCTCTTCAGGAAAGCGATTCTTGCTGAGGCCTCAATTGCCAAGTTTCTGATCTCCTGTTTAAACAAGTCCCACTTTTGGAAACGGACAGATCACTGCGTACCATGCGTCCTTCAAACAAGTAGGTACAGCACGCTGAAAGATTTCGTCTGCGAGCAGACAGTTATTCATCTTCCACAACTCCCATCGAGGGTGAAGTACATGCTGAGTGTACCTCCCTATCTGAAGAGACACCATACAGTGGTCACTGAAGAAGATGGGCCGCACCCAGTAGCCAAACACACTTGGTAACGCGTCTACAGAAACGTAAATTATGTCAAGGCGAGCACAAAACTTTTTTTTTCTTCAACATGGTATTTATTACAGTGATGTAATGTTCTATGTACATGAACTATATACAAGCCATTATGAAAACAGTGTTAAACAATACATATTGAAAAGACCATGCACTAGAAAAGGGGCAATGCAGAGCACATCACTAATAGTGAGTGCCACTCCGGGTCGTACTCAGTCTGGACATACACGTCTCTCAGATGAACAACCATTCGACTGAAGCGATATTTTGTAGACACAACAGGTTCACAGTGTCTGTCCATCATGCGGGTTTTCCAGAGGCTGTGCAGTCCAATCAGAAAGAACCTGTCCAGGGGTTCATCAACAAAAGGCAGCGCAGTGAGATAGCGAACAGAATGTGGAGTCAGATGAATTCTTTTTTAAATGTGCGTTGCAGGATATCCCAGAAGAGTACTGCATCTTTGCAACTGATGAAACAATGCTCAATTGTTTCTGGTTCATCACAAAGGCGGCAGTTAACGGTAGACATAAAAATGCCCTTTTTCTCTAACCATGTTCTGACGGGCAACGTACCGGTGTGTAACTTAAAGAAAAAGGTATTTGTACACGGCGAGACTGGCATCTTAGGTACGCTTTTGAGTACGTCATGCCCCGGTAAACGAAAATACAGAGAGCGGTACATGGGCGGAGGGAAAAGCATACTAATCAAATCTTTATACAACTTTTTCCTCGACCCTAAAAAAATGGAACTCAATAGAAAAACGAACAAGTAGGAAACGGACAGCAAATACACCTCTTGCATTATGCCCCACAAAAACGGACGGTCACAAACATTGACAGACACAATGAGGTTGGGTAAAACATAAGAACTAAATTTGTTTGCAGGAATGAACGTACTATTGGGTGTGTAGTGCCACGGAAAAACATGAAACGTGACACTATCTGTCGGACATACAGGTGAACTAGACCAAGGCCGCCAGCGCTTACAGGCCGAAAAAGGTTATCACGCCTCATGGATTCAAAAGACGAATCCCACACAAAAGTAGCGAAAACCCTGTGAAAACGCTGGATAGGAAGTATTGCGCAAGGAATAATTTGCAGTACAGGCGGTCGCCCTGCCAAAAATTGAGAGGCCATGGGGGACAAACGTTTGAGCATAGCGCTGAAGAGTTGACACGCGGTCTTTCCAATAATGTGCGCTATGCTTATAGTCACTCAAAGGGGCGCCAAGGTACTTTGGTGGCCTGCATGTCCATGTTATACCAGCATATTCAGCAGGTGCCGAACCCCAGCTACCAAACCAAAGACCGCAACTCTTAGAGCGATTAATCCGACTTCCTGACACCGAAGCAAAGTCCTCCGTTAAACGAATAACCTCATCGGTGCTTGGCTTATCAGTACAAAAAAACGCAAGGTCATCTGCATAAGCCAATACCTTCAGTTCGTGGCCCATTATTCGGAAACCATTGACAGCTCTACTGTTTATAACACTTATGCAAAGTGGCTCCAAGTATAATGCGAACAGGAGCGGAGACAGTGGGCACCCTTGTTTCACCGAAGACTGAATTGGGACTGGTTGCGAGAGACAGCCATTAACAATCAAGCCCGTGGTACAGGATTTGTAACAAAGGCGTATGCCAGTAGAAAGTATTGAACAGAGATTGACGTGACTTAAAAGTGCAAAAAGAAATGAATGGCACACTCAATCAAATGCCTTTGCCAGATCAATTTGCAGCATTGCTAATTGTTCTTGAGCGTCACTGCAATTATGCAACACCGTACGCGCAACATGTAGGTTAGATTGTATTGATCGTCCCCGCAAGCCACATGTTTGATGAGGCCCAATCAAAGCAGACATTGCAAGCTGGAGCCGATTTGACAGTACTTTTGCAAAAATCTTATAATCTACATTACAAAGCGTGATTGGTCTGTAGCCATCTACAAATCGAAGTTTTTCCTTATCCTCGGTTTTTGGTATAAAGACTATGACTTTTCGTAAATGACTGAGGCAGAAATTCAACATCAATACTTGTCTCAAAAATTTGGAGGAGGACAGGGGCTAGAACGGATTTAAATGCCTTGTAAAATTCTCCTGAGATGCCATCAGGACCCGGGGTTTTCGAAAGCGGCAATTGATCAATTGTATCTTGTAATTCACCCAAGCTTAAAGAGCCACTTATTGCCTTGCACTCATCCTCATTGAGTGGGTTAATCATGGACACCAATCGCGCTATATGATCATCATCAGCAGTGCTAGACGTGGCAGCAAACAGAAAACTATAGTGGTTTTCAAACTCGACCACAAAACAGACCGGAGTGGTACTCCGATCTTTATTTTTTTCTGCGGATTACTTCCGTAGCCTTCACAGCGTTGCACATGATGTATGAAACGGAGTATACACGATCACACAGGTGATATTTGATATTTGATATTTGATATTTTATTTACCACCACAATATACATGGTGACAGGGTGCCCATAGTAAAAGCGGCCTCTTGGACCGCTTGACTTGGCCATAGACACCCAGCTGCGAACTTTGGCAACAAAACCGTGGCACACTTTGAAACTAAATACAATATTGCAAAAAAAAATCGCGACAGGTACTTCCCACAAGAAAAACAAAATGACAAACAAAGCAATGAAGAGTGCAATACAGGAAATTCGGTTCACAGATTCAATGCAGTATCTGTAAATAAAAAATATTCTAAAAGCTTTCTGTGTGAGGTGGTTTTTAGGTCAATGTCATTGACACAAAGAGCATTTAGTAGACGCGGTAATATGTTTTCAAGTGTTTGACAGCCATATGTTGTTCTGTATGTTTTAATGTGCCACTGATCGACGTTTCTTGTGTTGTGTACTTTATAGCTTACTACAATGTTGGAGAGTTCATGAAGGAAGGACGTGTGATTAATAATTTCGCGCTTCAGTGCGTGGCTGAGGCGAAAGGTGTACAATTTAGTTACCGGGAGTATTTTGTATTTATAAAAAAGTTCTTGTGTATGGAATGTTCTAGGAACATTTTCAATTATTCTGATAAAATTTTTCTGTAATACGAGTAGCTTATTGATGTTTTCTTGCGAAGTTTTTCCCCACACTAAATTACAGTAATTGAGGCGAGAACTAAAGAGTGAATGATATATGGCCAGCAATGCTCTTGTTGGCAGCAGTTGGCGATATCTGCAAATTAAACCAATAATTTGCGACAGTTTGCTGGAAATAAAATAGGCATGGTCATCCCAAGTCATTTTTTCATTAAATACAACGCCCAGTGTTTTAAATGTAGGTACTATGTCTACTTGAGCATTATTGAAGCAAATGTCTTTTACAAGTGTAACTTTCTTATTTTTTGCTCTAAAAATAACTGCTTTTGTTTTCGCGACATTTACCTGCAAACCATTTTTTTTTGTCCACTCATATAAATTTGAGAGGGTAGAATTCACTGTATCTATTAGAGTATCTACTTGAGTTCCTGAAAAAAATATACTGGTATCGTCAGCATATATTATGTATTTTGCAGGGGCGATTTGCACAATATCATTAATAAAAATATTAAAAAGAAAAGGACCCAGTATGCTTCCCTGGGGAACACCGCGGTGAAGTGATTCTATTTCTGATATATACCCATTATTACTGACAGCTTGTCTGCGATTACTCAAGTAAGAGTGTACAAGAGATCCTGCGTGACCTCGGAAACCGTAGCGGTCAAGTTTGCGGATTAGTAATGCATGATTCAACAAATCAAACGCTTTTGTAAAGTCTATGAAAATGCCGATGACTATTTTATTTTGATCAAGGCGTTTTAATATGTACTCTTTTTGAGCTAGTAATGCGTGCTCTGTAGAACGGTGCTTACGAAAGCCATACTGTGAGTCAGTTATTATATTTTGTTTCTCCTCGAACTTTGCGAAACGTTTGTGAATTAGCTTTTCAAGTGGTTTAGAAAATACTGGTAGCACAGAGATGGGCCTATAATTGCCGAAGTCATTTTTGTCGCCTTTTTTGTATATGACAGACACACGTGCAATCTGCATTTTAGATGGGAAGATAGCATTAGCAATGCACAAATTAAAAATATGTGTGAGGCATGGAAGCAGGACATCAAGGGCAAACTTGATGGGTTTTAGTTGCATCCCGTCAATGTCTATACTTGTGGTATTGTTCAGCTCCTGGAAAACATGCAGTACCTCACCTTCTTCAATAGCGTCGAGAAATATTGTTTCACTGCTCAAAGGGATGTTGCGAAGGTCGTTATGCACGTATGGCGGGATTGAAAGATTAACGAAATGCTGGTTGAAATTGTTTACTAACTGTTGTCCCGATATCTCAACCCCATTTTGCTTGATAACATTAATATCATTGCGAGTATTACTAAAAGCGAAAAGATTGCTTAATTTTTTCCACATTATCTCCGTCTTACCTCCTGCAGAACCAAACTGGTTAACGTAGTAAGCGTTTCTTGCTCGCTCAAGTTCTTTGTTCAGGCGGTTTCGGTATATTTTGAAAGTCTGCAGTTCATTGATCTCTTTTGATTTGATGAATTTGTGATAGAGTTTGTGCTTCTTATTAATTTTATTTTTCAGGTCAGGTGTGATCCATGGTTTACGGGTGTGATGACTGCGCTTTGTCGTTCTTACAGGAAAGCTTTCTTGGTAAACACTCTTGACGATGTCTAAAAAATGTTCGTACGCTTTGTTCGGGTCAGTCTCGTGAAGCACACTAGTCCAATCGACATTTGTCAACGTGCCTCTGAATTTAAGGAGGTTGTCGCTGTTTATAACTTGAAAACACTGCTTTGAATTCTTGAACTTATTTTTTCTGTGTTTTATACAGAGGAATATGGGCAAGTGGTCACTGAGATCAGAAATAATAATACCAGCTTTGAGATTGTCAGTTTCAAAATTTGTGATGAACACATCTAGTAATGACGAGCAGGTAGGTGTAATTCGCGTTGGTGAATTAATTACATTGCAAAATCCGTTTACTTTTAACAAAAGGTCTAGATTTTTAGTGTGACTATCTGGCACTAATAAGTTAATATTTATATCACCACCAAACAGCAGCCTTAAACAGTTATCATTAGCATAAGAAAGCAATGATTCAAGAAAACTAAAGAAATTCGAAGTACAACCTTGAGGGGGCCGATAACAAACAACAAAAATCACATTTTCGACACGAGTGGACAAAATTTCATAATCACATGTAGAAATAGTGAACATGGGTAGTAACTCGGGTTGCCATGCCTTCTCAAACAAAACACACACACCGCCACCGCGGCCAAAGACACGATTTAAAAAGAAAGTCCGGTAGCTGTCTAACCGAGGGACGTCTATTTCACTCGTACACCAGGTTTCAGAAATCATAATGACATCAAAAGAATCATTGCAACACTGAAGTAAAGCTGATAGCTGCGATTCCTTGTTTCTTATTGATCGAGCATTAATATGGAGACATTTTAAGTGCTTTGAAAACGTTGAGCCGATATGGCCTCTAAACTCACCCGGAAGAATGTACGGGGTGGTAGAATGACGTACATTACCAGCCATGCGATGGGAATACAACCTTAGGTTAGCCGATCGAGTTCAGACGCTTTAGTGATGTGAATGGCTGACATGCCATCAGACTTCCTTAGCAATACCTTGCCATTTGTGTGCTACACATACTTGTGATCATGTACTTTTGCCCAATCCTTGACAGTTTTCAAGAGTTCCCGATTTCTTCTAGTCAGGTTTTCGAGCACATGCACTCCGTCGCCAGCAGCGATCAGTTTCTTTCGATTCATCCACCACATGTCCCTGACGCCTTGCCTACCGAACCGGCAGATAACGCCAGGAACTTTATCGCGCCTTGCTGGCAAGCGATGGAGTGCATCTACATCTTGGTTACTAAGCGGTGGCACTTCAAGTTTTTCGGCGATAGCGTTCAGTTTGCCCAAAAGATCTTCGCTGTCCGTTTCCTGAATTCCATGAAATTCTAAGTTTGCTCGCCGATGTCGCCATTCCAGTTCATCGATCTGGCTTTCAAGTGATTCCACACTTTTCTCTTTCGCCTCAAGTCTGTCCACTCTAATCCTGATTTCTTTTATTTCTCGTTCATTCTGTTCAGTGCGCCGAAGCAAGTCAGACATCTGATCAGACATGAATTGCACGGCATCCTCAATGCCATCGACTGTTTCTTTCAATGGCATTAAGATATTAAGTTTTTGATTGATTGCGTTGAGAATGAGCAATATATCCTGTTGTTCTTCTACGCTGTTGATTTCGGCTTTCTCAGTTCGTTGTGGGCGACTTTTCGATCCTCTGCATTGCTGACACCTCCAAGCTTTGCGATATACATCGCCTTTTGATTTCAGAGTAGCCTCAGACACTCCGGCGCATTTACCCATGTGATACACAGTGCTACAAACTGTGCAAAGCACGCCATCATCAGACTCTGACACACTATCTTTACATTCAGGGCACAAAGAAGTTCCAGACATTGCGATAGTTTTGGCAGCAGCAGCAGCAGCAATTAAACAAAATCAGATTTGGTTCATGACAAAAGGCCACCAACCTGCAATAGTACAGACGACGGTTTAGCAGTGTGTTTCCGCGGCCACCGCTGCTGCCAAAATGCTGCTGTTGATCCCTTGAGGTGATCTTATATCCAGTGCTGGCGACGGCGTTGGCGCCACTGCCGCGGTGGGCGTGTTCCAGAGCAGATGACGGGGCGGCTTTCACAGTGTGAAGGGGGCGTGCGCAGAGACTTCTTCCCACGTGCGGCCGTTGCTTGCGTGCAGCAGGAGCTCTGCAATAGTACAGACGACGGTTTAGCAGTGTGTTTCCGCGGCCACCGCTGCTGCCAAAATGCTGCTGTTGATCCCTTGAGGTGATCTGATCCCTTGAGGTGATTGAGGAGAAAGAAATGTACACCATCACGAAGAACGGAACAGAAGAAACAAAGATCGCTACTGCCAGACAACTTAAAAACCTCCACGAGCACCCGACTTCAACGAGACGCAGTCGCAAGCCGCAGCTGAAGTTACAAGCACAGAATCCGGCGAGCCAAACCAACCTGCCCAAGCGCAAAGCTACAGACACGCCGAAATGCTCCCGAGTGTAGAGAACTTGGCACCTTTCCGAATCGCGGGTCATCGGCCACGTCAAAGAAGACCCGGCCGTGTTAGCTTCTGTTGGTATAATGTTGGTACAGAAATGTGCACCATCTATCGCCAAGCGGAGGAAGCAAGAGCAAGCGCCCTCAACCTGGCATCGTCTCCGCGGGGAGGCGCGAGACCCGAGGGGAGAGAAGAAGAGCGAGCAGAGCGTTCAAGCCGTGACGACGCGCTCGTCGAGACAGTCATGTAATCCAGTTAATCCTTCATTAAATGTTGTTGTTTGCAGAATTGGTCGTGTCCATCATGTGCACCAAGGCTGACATGACCCAACGTAGAGCGGCTTTGGGGCACACGCTATTTCGCCGATTTAGCGTTATCGTCGCCCGCTCACCCAAACACCAAAGGGCCGTTTGCGTTCTGAGCATGCGCAGTAGCGTCTCGCTATTCCCCTTTGACCCAAAGCGATAGGGTGACCTTATACTAAAACTCTCGAATGAGTACGGTCCCCTCCTTGTAAAACTAGCCACTGCTTTAAAGGGACACTGAGGAGAGCACTATTAATATATTTTTATAGCAAAATCCGATAGTTCGGCATGTCATGGCTTTGTTGCCACTTGGCCGGCAGCGAAAAATGCATTTATTTCTAAGAAATTTGGATTCGAAGTTGAAAAGGTTTTTCCCGCCGCTGTAATTCAAACTTGGGATTCGGCTATGACGACAGAGGACTAAGTGACGTGAAACATGACGTGACATGACGTGATGCAGACTCCGTGATTTCTAGCTGCCAGCAGTGCGGCCTAGCAGCAGCCGAAAAGAAAGCTACCGCCGGCCGCACGTTGAAGGCATCTATCGGCTATTGCGGCCGTCGCTACAGTCGCTTCGCTTACGTTTGCACCGGCGTTTTGCGAGCGTTACGATGGATCTCGTTCTCGAAGTCGTCAACGAAGTTCTCGCAAATAGACACCTTTAGCATACCGTGTACCTTGATACCGCTAGCAGAATACCGGGAGCCCGCCTAACGCCGGCGAGCAGGCGCTGATTGGTCCCGATGCTTCAGGCGAGCGCGTAGCTGCCCGGCACGTGGCGCCATCTGGCGACGTCAAGGAGATTTGCGCATGCATTGGCTGCGCCTCAGTGATTTGTGCATCTCGTGTCCTCGTGTTCTCGTGTCCGCAGGGACACTGCGGAGAAATTGAAGTTGGCTTGTATCGACAGAATACCAGCTCCTGATTACAAAAACGCCACTCATACTGACAACAAAGCTCTTGTAACGTAGAAAAGAGCAAGGACCAAAATACAGGTATCGCCGACACAGGCCAAACTCGCAAGTTCAAGCCTGATGACGTCATAGGACAAAACAGTGTTGCTAAAACGAATGGTTCTAGCAACGCTAAGAAACGAGTGGCACGAATCACTGAGGCGCAGCCAATGCATACGCAAATCTCCTTCACGTCGCCAGATGGCGCCACGCGCCCGACAACTACGCGCGCGCCTGGAGCATCGGGATCGATCAGCGCCTGCTCACCGGAGGTAGGTGGGCCCCCGGTATTCCGCTAACGGTAACAAGATACACGGTATGCTAAAGGTGTCTATTTGCGAGAACTTCGTTGACGACTTCGAGAGCGGGATCCATCGTAACGCTGGCAAAACGCCGGTGCAAACGTTAACGAAGCGACGGTAGCGACGGCCGCAATAGCCGGTAGATGCCTTCAACGTGCGGCCGGCGGTAGCTTTCTTTTCGGGTGCTGCTAGGCCGCAAAAAATATTAATAGAGCTCTCCACACTGTCCCTGTAAAGAAGCCAAATAAGCCTTTTCGTATCCCATGATATACCATCGGCTCTAAACCCTAGTCGGATGGTTCGGGCGCGTAGCTCAGCAGGAACAGCTCTCGCCTATTATGCGAGAGGTGCGGGGATCGATACCCCGCACCTGCAATATACTTTTTTTTATATTTTTCCGCTCGTAAGCAAAGGCGGTGGCAACCGACAGCTGCTTGTCCTTTTTTTTTTTTGGCCAACATATCTCTTCGTCGTCGTGTCGCTTAGTTCTTTAGCATTTTCAGGGCATTCAAAGATATGCACGCTCGTAAAGTCAACTGAATCAAATTGCGGCCGCTGGACTACTTGACTAAGCCTGACCTTGCCCTCGTCAAGCCAGGTAGTTGATTACATAATGAGCTATAGGCTCGAGAAAAGAGGCACGAGTGAGAGGAAACGCGGATCCTGCGCTCCATAATAACACACAACTCCGGGCCGCCAACCTCTAAACCCGTGATGGTTTGCGAGAAATGGCAGTGCGACTTAGTCGTTCGAGGAGCAGCGTGAGGAGAGCGGGCGCTTTGAAAGCATTTCTATGCAGTGAGAGACGCAGTGACTCTACAGTGAGATAGGCTCTCTACAGTGAGGTAGTGACTCTACACTGAGATAGTGACTCTGCAGGGGGCCTCTTCATCCATGGAGGAAGAAAAAACTAGGAGGGACCATGACGTCACAATCTTGAAGCCTAGTCATAAAAAATATAATGGAAAGCATCATGGGAAATAGGCCCTCACGTGACAAGGCAGTGGTAGCTCTTAGCTGGATTTCGGTTTCGGTTTCGCTCTCTCGCTGTACGAGCAACTAGGCGACCATCTGCTTGCGTTCACTGACGGCTCCGTGGTGAGCGCAAACTACTCGCTCGCCGCAGCGGCCACCATCCCCGAGCGACGCGTGCGCTGACTGCGGCGCAGTGGAGACACTTGGAGCACATGCTCCTTCGCTGTGCCGCTTCTGCAGTGCCGCGTCGCGAGATTCTCGCGGCCTGCAGGGCGCTGGGAATCATCCCGGACAGTCTCGAAGCGCTCCTGTGGCCGCGCGGCACTGCGCGCACCCGTGATATTCTAGCCTCGATACCCGTGACAGAACAGTGGTGAGCCTCTGTGCGTTCATCGAACAGGCGGGCTTGACTTCCCGCTCGCTCTTCGCCAGGTAGTGCACGCATGACACGAACGCTCCATGGGTGCTACCTCCGACGGTATACGCGGCCGGCCGCGCCCCACCCCGGCCGCTAGTGCAGTATGCCGCGCGCGCGATTAGTCCGAGACAGGACGCTACGAGCGCGCGGCTATGTATACATACAGTTTACTTCTTTTTGTAAGTGATTGTGCGCAGTGGCCGGGAGACCCCGCGCAGGGGCAGACGTAAAGCCGCCGGCACTCTCTCTCGACAGCGAGAGAGAGAGAAATACTTCACTGCTGAATTTCACGTCGGAACCGCCTATGTGCGCGCGCCGTATTCGGCACGACTTGTGCCTTGAGAATAGCGGAGAACGGAGGGCCCATGGGCGGGCCGAAGTCCGCCTGCCCGAGAAATAGAATCTTGCGCAGCGCGCCGGAGCGCTCGTTCAACACGTCCGTCCGCCGTGAGCGCTCTGGAAGCCGCTGCGCCCTTTTTTAGAGGCTCGTTTCTTCGCCTACTCTCGAGTTCTCCGCTCATAGCATGCGCTGAAATAAACGCTCCGTATGCGTGTATAACGACGAAAGGAATTCCTCTCCATTCTCTTTATGAACCACAGTTGAACAGTGACGAGGTCGCGGCCGCACCCTTTGATGAAAAGTTTACCCGCAGTTTTCTACAGTGCACCCAAAAACTCAAGAGTGTAATCAACAGAGACGCGGAGCCTGCAGACAACCTCGAGCTCGGTACGCATTCCGCCAAAGCGCTGCGCTGCGCTACTTCGGAGCACGGACGTTCACTAAAAAGCACCGCTGGCTGGCAGTCTGGTAACTGTGGAGGAGGGCCTATTTCCCATGAGTCAGTGCGCAAAAGGGCCCTCGGCAGCGGCGTCAGAGGAGGATGGCTTGCAGAGGCTGAGCGCACTTCCTCCATGTTTTTTTACCTCCATGTCTTCATCCATGGGGCCTCTTCGATTAACCGCGCTCGACCGCGCTCGGGCAGCCCGCTGGCGCCCGGCAAGTTCCTCTCTGACAGGAAATCGCATCATTGTCACGTGGGCTGGCGGCCACCGAAACCAGCGCCGGCAATCACGCGGCAAGCAAGACGCGGATCACGGAGGGCAGATGCTCTCTTTAGCTTCGCGTTCTGCGTCTCATTGCTACGGGCCAGTACGGTAGAAATAGGCTGCTTGGTATCGAAAACAACGACTTGCAGTTATTGAGGGCTGCGTGCCGCAGACTGCAGAACAAGCAGCTGATCAAGCTCGCACTCGTATATATCGGCGACGACAACGCGAGCGTGTGTGTGCCTTCGGCGCACAGTGTGCTGTGTAAGCTTCAAGAAATCCTCAAAAGCATGCGATGAGCAATCGCAATCTAACGTGTTTCAGTCGACACCACATAGGACGGAAAAACTGCCCGTGCGTTGATTATCAAACGACAAGCCGTACTCTCGGATTATTGCGTGTTTGCTTACTACGCAGTAAGTATATATGACCGCCGACGATCGACCCAGCATGGTGGACTCTGCTGTGGTCGTTGCGATTTCTACGCTCGTAACCTGCTTCGCGTAAGCTGTAAGCAGAAAAGAATCGGGATACGTTTCGTTCAACTGTAGTCTGTCGGCCGCCGGCTTTTGCTGCGGGCAAGGAACGCATAATCTCGACAAAAGCGCATATCAGCTGTTGAACGTCCACCTAGAATAAGCGGGTGCACTGTATAAATATAGCTGCGTATCGTTTCTGTACTAATACGCCTTTATAGCAGAGAACTGGCACTGGAATGAAAGGCGCTACAATAAAGCCCTGCGTGTCGGCGCCTCACGTTCCGTGTGTGTTTGCATGACGATCAGCGCTTTTTATTTCTTTTTTCTTTAATGACGCAAACGCGACGAGATGCATGCCTGCGGTACTTCTCATATTTTGAGCATATATGTGGCAGAAGACCCGAGCATGAAGCTGTAAAACAGTTGGCGACGACAGAATCAGCACTTAATTGGTCGGCGCGACAACTGTGTGGCCACATATATGCCCGCAGAGATGCCTCGAGCAATGTGCTCGTGAGGGCTTTTAATAAAGGACATGTTTCAGTCAAGTGTTTTTCAAAGCATATCCACTTTTGCACTGCGCCAAACGCAATGAAGACCATACGCTCCCGTATCGCGGTCAACAATTAACACTTCGTAAAACACGTTCAGCACATGCATATATGCGTGCGTCTGAACGCGTACTCGGAACTGGAATCCGGCTGCTTTCGTGAAAGGCCTCGAAAACCATCGCAATATCAGTCGGGCGCACGAAATTAACAGCTGAAATATTTTGTGACTCAGAAGTATGCGATCGTAATATCAAGCGAGCAATTGTGCTTGCTAGGTGGTGAGACGATCGAAATATGATCTCGCATACGCACGCAAAACATATGAATAAGCAGCGAGAACTACCGTGAAAGGTGCCATTGCAGGCGACACAGTCGATATGCACCGTGGCCTAGTCGAAACAAGCGCCTGCATCGCGCACCGTAAGCTCCATAACGTGTATTTTGCGCTCGAGGACTCCGCTAGGACATGGTATGAGAACCACGAGAGCAACCTGTCCACCTGGGAGACATTTCGCCAAAATCTCCTAGCCACATTCCCTAACGCAGACCGCCGGGAGAAAGCTGAAGTGGCGCTTCGCTCCCGTAACCAGCGGACTAACGAAAGCGTCCGCATGCATGTGGAGGACATGACGCGCTTATTCAAGCGTGCTGACCCATCCATAGCGGAGGAGACGAAGCTTCGCCACCTCATGCGCGGGGTCAAGCAGGAGCTTTTCGCCGGTCTTGTGCGCAGTCCACCGCGTACTGTTGCCGAATTCCTCACAGAAACGACTACCATGGAGATGGCGCTCCTGCAACGAGCCCGGCAATACAATCGGGATGTAAGCACGCTTGGGCCTGCTGTTTCTTCGATGCCGCTAGGGATTGATGCGGTCGTTTTACGTGACCTAATCAGGTCGATCGTCAGTGAGGAATTACAAGCCCTCCAGCTGCCTCCCAGCGCGCCGCCTGTTACATCGCTGTCCGAAGTTGTCCGGGACGAGGTGCGCCTAGCAGCGCAGCAGCAACAACTCTCTGAGGTCCCTAGACAGACTGAGGTCAGACCTACCTATGCATCTGTCCTCTGCCGGGCGCCAGCGTCAGGCTACGACGTGAATACCGCCACTCACGCAGCGCAGCCGTCTGGTCTTTCTCGTGTGCCTGCTCGACCAGCTTATCAGCGGCCACGGAAGTGTGATGTGTGGCGTGCACCGGGCCGGCGGCCTCTTTGCTACTACTGTGGTGAGGCGGGTCATCTTTACAGGGCCTGCCCGTACCGCCGAGTGGGTCTGCGTGGCTTCGCGCCTGACGACCCTTGCCCCCGGAACGGCAAACGACCACTCGAAATTGAAGCTCATCTGTCAGCCCGTCAGAGGCCTGGGACATACGGTCGCTACGATTCCAGGTCGTCATCTCCGCTGCGTTACCGTTCCCCAAGCCCTCGCCGAGACGCCAGCTATCCTAAGCGGCGTTCTCCCAGTCCACATCGGGAAAACTAATTCCAGCGGTCTCCGGAGGCAAGGCCACTGCTGTCGGGAAAACTGAAGATCCTCCGCCGCCGATATACCGATACGCTGATCCGACGCGCTACTTCTGATTTGTGTGTGACAATCGACGGAACTGACAACATCACTTTACTTGATAGTGGTGCAGACTATTCAGTGATGAGCCACGCCCTCGCCCAGTAATTGAGCAAAGTTTTGACACCATTGTTGGGCCCTAGAATTCGCACGGCTGGAGGTCACCTCATTAGCCCGGCCGGAAAGTACATAGCCCGAGTCGGCATCCGCGGTTTCGTCTACGTGGGTGGATTCGTCGTCTTGCGCGAATGTTCGAGAGATTTGATCCCGGGCCTCCACTTTCTACAGGCAAATGGTGCTGTGATCGACCTACACGAGCCGCGAGTCACATTTTCGACGAAGCAAGCCGTGGCGCACAGTGACACAGAAGGTCCAGGAGTCAACGCTCTACGTATAGTCGAAGACGACGTAATGCTGCCACCACGGTCCAGGGTGCTGTTGTTAGTGAGGAACGACTCGTTTCAGGACTACGAAGGTATTGCGGACAGTCACCCTTCGCTGTTGCTCGAGAAGGGAGTGGCTATCGCGCGCGGTCTTGTCGAACTGAATGACGGCTGTGCGACAGTTTTTCTGACGAATTTCACCCATGAAATTCAGCACCTCGCCAAGGGAACGGCCGTCGCCTTCCTCCACGACGTGGATAGGTTGCCGAATCTGTGCCCCGTAGAGATGAATCTCTGCGACGATGCCGCACCACGTAACGCCCTTCAGAAGGTTAAAATCAACCCGGGGTTGTCACCTCATCAGAAGAACATTCTGTCGTCGCTGCTACTTGATTTTAAAGATTGCTTCGAGCGAGCTCCAAGGTCGGACGTACGCCGGTAGCCAAGCATCGCATTGTCACCGATTCGGCCACGCCACCAGTTTGTCAGCGTTGTTAAAGATCAGGTGGTAGCAGCATCCAGTTATTACGAGTCGAGGTGGTAGCAGCAGCCCACCACTGCCACCAGTTGTTGCGGCTCAGGTAGCATGGTCGTGCCGGAGAGGGGATGAGGGAAGTCGGCGACGAGGTTAAGGGAAAGACATGAAGAACTTTATACAAGTGAATTTACATTATATACAAAACAGGAACTGAGAGACCGTCTCAGTAAGAGAGCATCAAAACAAGGAGCTTGATGACGAGAAGCTACATGACGATGAGCTCAGGTGGTCAGGAGCTACTCGGCCGTCCAAGGCGCCGAGTTTTATAGCGTTTCCTTTCCCTGGGCTCCCTAGATGAGGGCCGGGCCCGCCGAGGAAAGAGTGTCCTGAAAGTTCACTGTGGCACCCATTACACACTCTGTCAATAGGGAACACGTCCCTGTCACGTGTTGGGAGAGAGAGAAGGATGTCATCTGCGTCGCGCAGATTCTGGAAGGTTCTCGAACAGCGTTCCCGCGCTTTTCATGTGATCGCACGTGCCGGGTCGCACGTGTGGTTGCACGCGCAATTCCGCGCGGTGTAGGGGAAACGGTCGCTTACCACTTCTTCCTGGAAGACGGACGCTGCTGTCAAACTTGATGACTGGACCCGGCTGACACCCGGGCCCCTTGGAATGTCTAGTACTGCCGAACGTGGCACCTAACTTGTTTCTGTATTGGATGGTGCACTGCAGAGCTGGCTGGCTAGATGCGGGGTGGATGACAGACGCCGCTTCCGTGGAAATTCAGGCGTTGACCCCGCGTGCCTTTCGTGACTCATCGGCATTCCGCTGCAACCGCGCCGATTTTTCCTCGCGAAGAAGGCGAAACGTAACAGACTGCCCCGCCGGGAGAAGAAGATCCCGATGCACAGGGTACTGCATCCGCTGTCCAGAGGGATGTCGCTCGAGGCTGCTTTTAACCGGAGTCGGTCATTTCTCGTTGCTTCCTGAGCCCAGCGCACCTCGAAGGCTTCCTTCGCACGTTCAGGTTCACAAAGGGCACTGCAACGTGACTTCAAAATGACCGGTTCCCCGCTAGCGTTAGAACTACGCTGAAAACCCAACCGGTCAGTCAGCAAGCACGACAATATCCACACTATGCAATGCCAGGCTCTTTCCCTCTTATTCAGTCATTTAATGCCTGGGAGTAGTCCAGCAGCACCCAGTGTCCATAAATCTGCATATTACACTGCAAAACCCGTCTCACTTTGAAACAAAAAAGCGAAAACAATATGTTCAAGATCCTATATCAGGAAAAAAACACCAGTAAGCAGCAACTTTGATGCTTATTCTTGCGTTAGGTACCTCGGCTTAAGCTATCGGCATTACCTGAGACTCCCCTTTTTGTAACGCAGTTCTATTCGTAATGATCACGCCAATTACGAACGCACTTTTTCCTTTTCATTATGCATGGCAGCATACTGCCGTCCCCTTGCATAACCCTGTAAAGATTCGCTAAACTTCGGACCTACAGTCACATTAATTCCCCTAATGTCAAAAAACAAAGCGACTCCAGGCGCTTATGTTAGTGACCCACAATGGCCCATCTTGCTAGCACTTCCGCGCGCCAGCGGACCCTACCACAAGTGCATGGTGCAAATCCATTCCATCAAAGAAACGCTATATAGCTGCTGCGAAAACTAACAAAGAGCATTTAAGAAACTATACATGCTGGAAACTTTTTTCTTCTGCAGCAAAAAAAAAGAAAAAGCAAACAGCATAGACTCATTCTTAGAATCTGCTGCTAACGACCCACGTCGCGACTTGAAGGGACTGCCCATTATTGAGCCGCGCCCTGCGCGGTCGCATACCGAGAGTGGCTTTAGCTGCCGACAATCGACAAAAATCGAAGGGCCTAACTGCGCGTTTGCACCTGAGAGCTCCACACGCCATGCAAGAACGATTAGTTCCGCACCCCGGCCGCGCGTCTCCAACGTCTGAGCAGCACTTGAATTGAATACGAGGGGGTGACGGTCGTGCATGAACGAAATGCCTGCGTGTACTCTCTCGATTCCGGAAACTCCCTCGTTTCTTTTTTCGACTGGAGCGCGTTCTGCTGCGTTCCCTCGTGAGGTAGCAGCGAGTGCTTCTCTCTGGCCCGCTGCAAGTTTTACTCGTTCTGCAACAACTTCTGCAGTGTCTCCACAATCGGGCAGGTGGCTTTCGTTTTGTCTGAACCCGCCTAGGCAGCTTGGCCTTCGTGCGGTGTCTATCGCATCTAGAGTGTCGCTGTGGCAGTCACCGACGATT
This sequence comes from Amblyomma mixtum, assembly GCF_055824585.1. Classification (NCBI taxonomy): domain Eukaryota; kingdom Metazoa; phylum Arthropoda; class Arachnida; order Ixodida; family Ixodidae; genus Amblyomma; species Amblyomma mixtum. Next base: position 175,584,508 of record NC_143012.1, on the reverse strand, counting down.
GTGTTGTTGACCGGCCTTAACCCCTACAATGTTTTGGGCCCGTCCTTCGTCCTTTTTCTGCGGTCTACCCCTTGGCTTGGCTCTCCTTGAGCGCGGCCGCTTTCCAGAAACTGCCCTGACTGTTTTCTCCTGCGCGCCTCCCTTTCCTGCGGTGACCTCACCCTTCGCCTCTGCTCTTCGACGCAGCACCGAGTCGCATTTCTCTCTTGAATTCCAACTATCGGCTCGTGCTTTCGGTGAGGCACTGCGCATCGCAGTATCCAACTGTTCTGACGGTACTTTACTTTCGTCTGAGCATAACTTGCTCTCCTGAGGCTTACAGATTGATCCTACGACACTAACTTCCTGGCCCGCAACTTGATCTGAACCACCCTCGATAGCTCACGTTGCGATCTGCCCTTGGGTTTCAGCGGTGCACTCAGGTGATTAGCAGTCGCTCTCCTTACAGCAAAGCGCTGTGTCCAATACTTGGCTACTACTGTTCGCCGGCCGCATCGAAGAAATGTCTCTCTTGATTCCCTCACTGCTCCGGCTTGTGAGTCCACTACTCTCTTCCTGAGCGAAAGCATCAGTCTCACTTGTCAAAGCAGCTTTTGCCTCAGGACTAGAGACAGTCGCTTCTCCCTTATTAGCGTTGTATGTGCTCGCTAACGAAGCAGATTGCTCGGCTTTGTCGTCGACGGGATTGCTGCGACTCACAGCTTGCTCTTGAATCCCATTAAACACGGCCTTCACTAAATTCCCGTGATGACCTTCCTCACGTGACCCAAGGACTACATTTCCCTGGTCACTGAGACCTTCGGCGTTTTTTTCTAGGGTACTAACCCCTTGACCGCAAAAATGCGCCTCCTTAACAGAAAGTGCATGCGCTTCTGGGCTCACAGGCACCGCATTGCACCTTTCCTTGTTCCTAGCACTGGTGCCCAAACTATCCCTTGAGCCCTTGTGGCTTGCGGATTTGCACCTTTCGCTAGTTTTTCGACCGAGATCATCGGTCCTCGCTGCTGAAGTGGCCTGCCTTTCCTGGTCCAAAGCTGTCCTATGCCGCCACTTCTGAGCAGCAGCCGTGCCATCCGGCGATTGAGCTGCGCTCCCAACTCGGTCCCTGACACTCTCGCGAGGTAGCTGACCATTGCCAATTTGGCTCGTGAATTCTACCTCTGGGGCTAGTCCAAAGTACCGCAAAAGCGCACTTTTCGCTATCGCATAGTTGTGGGAATCCTCGTCAGACAACCACGCTAATACGTTGCTGGCTTCGCACGGGAGGACTCCCATCAACACAATTGGCCAACCACCCTGGTCTAGCTGCTCCTCCATACAAATTTTCTCAAAATTTTTTAGAAAAGTCATGAAATTTTTCTTTTTTCTGAACATACCTAACCGAGATCGCGTTCTTATACTTCTGATCGCGTTAAGTTGATGCGTGATTTCCCGCTGTCGCTCCTGCTCCTCTTTCTCTCGTTTTTCTCTACGTTGAAGTTCCTCATGTTCTCGTTGTTCTTTACGTTCCTTTTCCTTCTTAAGTTCCTGCTCCTTTTTCTTTGCTATTTCCCTCTCAAGTTCCTCCTCGTCTTTCTTTGCCATTTCTCTTTCCTCAATGGTCTCAAGGCATTCCGCGAGCTCGTCATCTTCAGCCTCCAACGCAAGAATAGCCTTTAGCAGCTCTGGTTTTCCGAGTTCGTCTGAGACATCCAGACACAACTCCTTTGCAAGCTCGAGTAATTTCGGTTTGCGCAACGATTCCAAATCCATGGCTGTTCCGAGTGCTGCTTTCTCTACTGCCCGCTATTGTCTTGCTGCAACTAACCCAGCAGCAACGAGAACCCAATTACCAGCTCTGTTTCTGACACTTAACAAAAGCCTGGCAAAACTTAGTATAAGAACGTCCCGCACTCACCAAACCTCGCAGCCAAGAATCCAGCGCAGTCGTTCTGCTGCAGGCAACCAGTCATCACAAAGGGCTGTTGCATTGCTCCCGACTCGCCGAACTGCTGCTTAGCGTCCCGTTGACCGCATCTCTCCGTTGGCGTCCGTTGACTCGATCCCACCGCTGGCAACCAGTTATTAACGGGGCGGGTAGGAGCATCCTTGGGGGCTCGTACAGAATGACGAAGTTACGGGAAAGACATGAAGAAGAACTTTATACAAGTGAATTTACATTATATACAAAACAGCAACTGAGAGAACGTCTCAGTAAGAGAGTCTCAAAACAAGGAGCTTGATGACGAGAAGCTACATGACGATGAGCTCAGATGGTCAGGAGCTACTCGGCCGTCCAAGGCGCGGAGTTTTATAGCGTTTCCTTTCCCTGGGCTCCCTAGATGGGGGCCGGGCCCGCCGAGGAAAGAGTGTCCTGAAAGTTCACTGTGGCACCCATCACACACTCTCTCAATAGGGAACATGTCCCCGTCACGTGTCGGGAGAGAGAGAAGGATGCCATCTGCGTCGCGCAGATTCTGGAAGGTTCTCGAACAGCGTTCCCGCGCTTTTCATGTGATCGCACGTGCAGGGTCGCACGTGTGGTTGCACGCGCAATTCCGCGCGGTGTAGGGGAAACGGTCGCTTACCACTTCTTCCTGGAAGACGGACGCTGCTGTCAAACTTGATGACTGGACCCGGCTGACACCCGGGCCCCTTGGAATGTCTAGTACTGCCGAACGTGGCACCTAACTTGTTTCTGTATTGGATGGTGCACTGCAGAGCTGGCTGGCTAGATGCGGGGTGGATGACAGACGCCGCTTCTGTGGCTAATTCAGGCGTTGACCCCGCGTGCCTTTCGTGACTCATCGGCATTCCGCTGCAACCCGCCGATTTTTCCTCGCGAAGAAAGCGAAACGTAACAGCGTCCATACCGTGTTTCGCCTAACGAGCGGGAGGCTATTAGAACGCAAGTCGATGAAATGCTTGTGGACGATGTTATACAGCCGTCGACAAGTCCGTGGGCTTCGCCGGTGGTCCCGGTGAAAAAGAAAGACAACACGTTGCGATTCTGTGTTGATTACAGGAAACTGAATAGTGTTACCAAAAAGGACGTATACCCTCTCCCCAGGATCGATGAAGCGCTTGACCGACTCCGGGACGCCGATCTGAAAAGCGAATATTGGCAGATCGAGGTGGACGAGCGAGACCGCGAGAAAACGGCTTTCGTGACACCCGACGGTCTGTACAAATTTAAGGTGCTCCCGTTTGGACTTTGCTCCGCTCCGGCCACGTTCCAACGCATGATGGACACTGTTTTAGCTGGTTTGAAGTGGCAGTCGTGCCTTGTGTACCTGGACGACGTGGTCATCTTTTCGTCTACCTTTGAACAACACTTGCAGCGATTGCGCATTGTCCTTCAAGCTCTGCAGTCTGCACAACTAACTATCAAGCCAGAGAAATGCCATTTCGCCTTCGAGGAGCCCCGTTTCTTAGGACATGTTGTCAGCGCGGCAAGGTGTTCTCCCAGTCCCAGACAAGACTTCCGCCGTCTCCAGTTTCCCACGTCCAACCGACAAGAAGGCCCTCCGACGTTTTTTGGGCCTCTGCTCGTATTACCGTCGCTTTGTTAAAGATTTTTCTCACCTAATTGAGACATTGACTGCCTTGACTCGAGATGACACACCCTTCGTATGGGGAAGAGCCCAAGACGAAGCCTTCGAGGAACTCCGCTGCCGCCTTCAATGCCCACCAATACTAGCTCATTTTGACGAGAATGCAGCGACTGATGTCCACACTGACGCCAGCAATGTCGGTCTCGGAGCGATTCTCGTACAGTGGCAGGACGGCGCAGAGCGAGTAATCGCTTACGCGAGCCGCGCACTTTCTCGATCGGAACGGAACTATTCGACGAGAGAAAAAGAGTGCCTTGCCGTCATCTGGGCATTGAGTAAGTTCCGGCAATACATCTACGGCTGATCGTTTCGTGTTGTCAGCGATAATCACTCGCTATGCTGGCTAGCCAGCATTCAAGACCCTCCTGGCCGGTTGGCCAGATGGAGCCTCCGTTTGCAGGAGCATGATGTTACGGTCGTCTATAAATCGGGTCGGCAGCACCAGAACGCGGACTGTTTATCACGAGCGCCTACGCAAGACATCACCGAAGATTGCCCTATTCTTTGTGCCATTAGCATCTCCCGTATGGCGCAGCTTCAACGGGCAGACTCTGAGTTGGCGCCACTCATTAAGTATCTAGAGGGTTTTAATTCTCGTGTACCTCGTGTGTTTCGCCGTGGACTACAGTCCTTCATTCTGCGGCGTGGAGTCCTCTACAAGCGCAACTTTGACAGCAACAAGGAGACGTTTCTGCTTGTTGTGCCATCCCAGTTACGCTTCGAAATCTTAAGCGCTTGTCATGATGAACCATCCGCCGGCCACTTGGGGGTCAGTCGCACAGTGGCAAATATTCGGCTTAAGTATTACTGGCCCAGTTTACTACCATCAGTACGTAAATACGTAACAACATGCCGGGATTGCCAACGGCGCAAATCTCCTCCTCTGAAACCAGCCGGCTTTCTGCAGCACATACCACCCCCAAAGACCCCTTTCCAGCAAATTGGCATTTACCTCCTGGGCCCTTTTCCGAAGTCGTCCAGAGGAAAACGGTGGATTGCGGTCGCGACAGATTATTTGACACGATACGCTGAGACCACGTCACTTGCAAACGGTACTGCTGCTGAAGTCGCCGACTTCTTCGTCCACAACATCGTCCTGCGTCATGGCGCTCCTGCAGCTATCAATACTGACCGTGGAGCTGCATTTACTGCCCGCTTCACTCAGGCTGTGCTCAAGCTCACGCACACCAGCCATAGACGTACAACGGCCTACCATCCGCAGACAAATGGCTTGGTGGAACGCCTCAACAGGACCTTGAGCGACATGCTTTCCATGTATGTTGATATCGAGCACAAGACAAGGGACCAAATTCTTCCGTACGCAACATTCGCGTATAATACCGCGCAGCAAGAGACGACGCAGTTCATCATCATCAGCAGCAGCAGCAGCCTGACTACACCCACTGCAGGGCAAAGGCCTCTCCCATGTCTCTCCAATTAACCCTGACCTTTGTCAGTTGCCGCCACTGTATCCCCGCAAACTTCTTAATCTCATCCGCCCACCTAACTTTCTGCCGTCCCCTGCTACGTTTGCTTTCTCTTGGAATTCACTCCGTTACCCTTAAGGACCAGCGGTTATCTTGCCTTCGCATTACATGCCCTGCCCAAGCCCATTTCTTCATCTTGATTTCAACTAAGATGTCATTAACACGCGTTTGTTCCCTCACCCACTCCGCCCTTTTCCGATCTCTTAACGTTACACCTATCATTTTCCTTTCCATAGCTCGCTGCGTTGTTCTTAACTTAAGCTGAACCCTCTTTGTTAGCCTCCACGTTTCTGCCCCATAGGCGAGTACCGGTAGGATACAGCTGTTGTATACTTTTCTCTTCAGGGATATTGGTAAGCTACCGGTCATGATCTGAGAGAACCTGCCATATGCGCTCCACCCCATTGTTATTCTTCTGGTTATTTCCCTCTCATGATCCGGATCTGCGGTCACTGCCTGCCCTAAGTAGACATATTCTCTTACTACTTCCAGCACCTTGCTACCAATTGCGAACTGCTGTTCGCTTGCTAGGCTGTTGAACATTACTTTGGTTTTCTGCATGTAAATTATTAGCCCCACCGTTCTGCTCTGCCTGTCTAACTGATTGATCATGCTTTGCAGTTCTTGTCCTGAGTGGCTTAGCAAGGCAATATCATCGGCGAATCGCAAATTACTCAGGTATTCTCCATTAACTCTTATCCCCGACTGTTCCCATTCCAGTCCCCGGAATACCTCCTGTAAGCAGGCAGTGAAGAGCATTGGCGAGATCGTGTCTCCCTGCCTGACACCTTTCCGTATTGGAATTTTATTGCTTACTTTATGGAGAACTATAGTAGCTGTGCAATCGCTATAAATATCTTCCAATATTTTCACATAGCACTCTTCTACACCCTGATTCCGCAATGCCTGCATGACAGCTGAGGTTTCCACTGAGTCAAATGTTTTCTCGTATTCAATGAAGGCTATATATAGGGGTTCGTTGTCATCAGGAATAGGGATAAGATAGTTGAATTAGCCGAAAAGTTCTACACAAATCTATACAGTAGCGAATGTAATCATCAAGTTACTGAGGGAGGCAGTCGAGCACAGCAATGGGACATCCTGCCAGTAACGAAAGAGGAATAAAGAAAGCCTTAGGAGCAATGCAAAGAGGGAAAGCAGCTGGTGAGGATCAGGTAACAGCAGACTTGTTGACGGACGGCGGAGAGATTGTGCTACAAAAACTAGCCACCCTGTATACGCAATGCCTTGTGACCTCGAGAGTACCAGAAGCTTGGAAGAACGCTAACATTATTTTAATTCATAAGAAAGGAGACGTCAAGGACTTGAAGAATTACAGACCAATCAGCTTATTGTCCGTTGCCTACAAGGTATTTACTAAGGTAATCGCTAATAGAATCAGGAAAACCTTGAACTTTAGTCAACCAAATGATCAGGCAGGCTTTCGTAAAGGATATTCGACAATAGACCACATTCACACTATCAATCAGGTGATAGAGAAATGCGCAGAATATAACCAACCCCTATATAGACGCAGTTCACTCCGTTCGAATTAGTCTTCGGTCGACAGGTTACCACCCTCCTGGATGCTATGCTACCCGTGGGCCCCCCTGACAGTGAGAGTGAAGTTGATGTCGACGTCGCCACTTATGTTCAGCGCGCGGAAGAAGCGCAGGAACTGGCCAGACACCCCATTCACCGTCAGCAGCAGATCGATGCTGCCCGCTACAACATAGGACGCCGCTACGTTACCTACAACCCAGGCGACTATGTGTGGGTCTGGACGCCCGTTCGTCGCCGCGGGCTGTCCGAAAAGTTACTGCGCCGCTACTTCGGCCCTTACCTTGTTGTCCGCCGCCTCAGCGACGTAACGTACGAAGTTGCACCAGCCTCGCCAGCTCGTTCATCGCACAACGGCAAGCGCAGCCACGTTGTGCATGTGGTGCAAGTGAAGCCGTACTACGAGTGACCCCCCGACTGACTTCCCGGCTGCATGTAGTCTGTTCCGTGATGTCAGACTCGTAGTGTAACTCTTGAACACTTTTACTCCCCGCTATTCTGTCTGACGGTAACACCGCATCGGGGCGACGCTCCAGAAGAGGGGGCAGTGACACGGCGATTGGAAGTGGAAGAAAAAGAGATCGCAATCGGTAGTAGTAGACAACGCTGAAGTGTATGCCCGTTTTCTGGTGCCCTCGTTCCCTTGTTCAGCTCTCGGTGCCCTCGTTCAGCCGCTGCAGTTCCTTTTCAGTGTAACAACGGTTACAATTGGATGTGCTCCTGCGCATTTTTTTTACAACATACGCTAATTGTGAAATTTTGTGATAAAATAGAAACAGAACCTTTACCTATTGTGATGGTGGCTACTTTAAAGTGAGCTAAACCGAATGATGGAAAGCTATATTAGTTTAAAATGTTGTCAACTCAATCGTTGTGTCCCTCTCTTGCATCGGAAACCGCTAAACTCGTATTCAGCCGCAATGAGGCCTGTGAAAACGACAGCACCATAAACTATTTATTACGCGCCAGTAAGGCAATAGTATCAAATGTGAACGTGTATTTTTTGCGGTGCTAATTTCTCTGGTTAGCTCGTCTGTGCGGTATGTTACATGTGCTCTAGGGCAGTATTTTTTTTTGCAGTGTATCGGCTAATTGTGCAATTCTTTGATAACATAAAAACACAAGATTTACCTATTGTGACCATTGCTTTGGAGTGAGCAAAACCGAAACATGCAACGCGTAGGTTTGTTTTTCTTGTTTTTCAAGTTAGAAAAAGAATTGTTTGCACGACGCGATGAATCAATGAATGTAACAGATGATAATGAAATTGTTCTTCTTACAGCTCCCAATGGCATACTGCTGCGTACCGTTGTGCCGGTCGGACAATAAAAAGGAGCCCGGCGTTTCTTTTCATGAGATCCCCGTCGAAGCTACGCAGCGTGAGCAATGGCTGAAAGCAATACGAAGAGATGACTGGGCACCTAACTGCACTTCCAACTATTCAAGGGTATGCAGCAACCATTTCAAAATCTCTGACTTCGCAGAGGGCAAAAGGCGCCGTCTGAAAAAAGGGAATTGTACCATCAGTGTTCAGTGACTACCCGTCGTACTTGCAACCTCGAGTATTGAAGGAGAGGCACCGTGTAAGCGGAAGAAAAAGAGAAGCTTTTAAGCCCCACCATAGCCAAGATGAGCCAGCGAATAAACTCATGAAGCATGACGAAAGCACGAACGTGGAAATGCCGACGTCTGATGCTGACAGTGAGGTCTCTGAAGCCGCTCCAACTACAAGTGTCAACTATTTTGAAGTGACGCAACACCAATCAAGAGCCATTTGTACAAAGCAAGAACAAGAACTCGTCCGCGCCGAAAAAACAACGCAAGCTGACATCAGATCTTCCAACTAGCTGGCAGTGGAAAGAATCAAGTGGAAGAGGAAGGAGAGAGACTTAAAAAAGCAAATAGAGAGGCTTCGCACCACGGTAGATACATATAAAATGGAGCTGAAAAGGCTTAAGGAAGAGAGTAATGTTGGGGATATAACATATATCCGGGAACAAGCGGAAGAAAAAAACATTGTTGCAGTTTTCCTGCTCAACCAAGGTGTCAATTTCAAGTGAATAATACCAACATGGTCTGAAGATGTAGTGCGACACTGCATTTTACTTAGGCATCTTTCTACAAAAGCCTATGAGCATGTCCGAAAGGAAAAATTGTTGAAGCTTCCAAGCAGGAACACACTACAAAACTTCATTGGAAGTACCTCTGGAGAGACAGGTTTTATTCGCTTTGTACAAGCCCGGCTGAAATCAGAGCTCGACAAGCTTGAATCGCCGCAGTCCAGAGTATGTTCTCTCATCGTCGACGAGATGCCAATAAAGCAAAGGTTGCAGTACAACAAGCATCAAGATGGCTTCGTAGGCCATGTGGACATGGGTGTGGCCACCGATCTTGACAGTGCGCCGGTACTGGCAAATTCCTTGCTTTGTTTTGTAATTGACGGCCTGTCTACTTCATACAGAATACCAGCATCGTACTTTTTTACGAAAGGACTGAATGGCCCACAGCTGCCCAAATTGATGCGATATGTTCTCACTACGGTTGAAGAGGCAGGCTTCAAGGTGGTGCGCCTTGTGAGCGAGAACCATAAATTAAACGTGAGTGCCATGAAGGACCTCTGCGGCGGTTTCCTCACGTACAGGATACAGCATCCGTGTAATCCTGATCCGCTGTTTTGTTTGAGCTTTGATTATTGCCACATCTTGAAAAACATCCGCTCTCAGTTCCTTGCACGCGACCTTGGAAAGAAAGGAGAGGTTTCGTCTTCTCACTTGATGAAACTGTACGAGATGCAGAAAGATGGGATTGTAAAACCTGTGAGGAGTCTAACCAGAAAACATGTTTTTCCCAACAATATTCAAAAAATGAGCCTCAAACGAGCTGTAGAAGTTTTTTCTCCAGGCGTTACATCTGCTCTGGAGTTTTTGAAAGAGCACGCAGGACAGAGCATCCATACATCATTTGCCTATGCGGGACCCACAATACTGTTTATGAGGAACATCCATCGGTGGTTCCTGCTGCACGACACCAGCAACAAGTACCAACATATTGAGCAAAATTTTCCTGACGTCGGGCACTTTGACGACAAAAATGATTCTAGGCTGGAATGGTTGGAAGTTACATTTCCGCTATATATCGACCAACTGAAGAAAGATGCAACTTATCCTCGTGCCTTTTTCACAGCCAAAACGTACGAGGCCCTTCTGCTCACAACATACTCGACTGCTTCCTGCATTCGCTATCTGTTAGTTGAGGAGAAGTTCTGTTTTTTACTAACGCGTAAATTCAGCAGTGACCCAAATGAAGCGCTGTTTGGAACCCTGAAGCGGTCACTGGGATGCAACGACCAACTTGACGTGCGGTCAGTACTCTCAGGACTAGAAAAAGTCTTGAAGACGGGAATTGCCGCGACATCTGAACACAGCAACGTGCTATATCATGAGAGTCACCACAGCACTGGACTTAGGACTGCAAGGCTATGTGCACTTGGGAGGATCGATGAGCTTCCAAAGGTTGCTTTGGAAGTCTTGGGACGCTTAGACGTGCGGCATGTCACTGCTTCTCTACCTACATTGCAGCTTTCGGCCACGTTCTATGTAGGTGGCTACATCGCTCGTGTGATAAGTGAACATATGGAATGTGAGCAGTGCTGTTTACTCACAACCAAGCCACCTACTAGTAACCCACTCGAGCAGTTCACGCGAGAACATGACCTTGGAGGACTTCTTTACCCATCTGACGAATTACTCTATGTCTTAGACACGCTGCGGCTGTTTGTGGAGACAAGCTTAAAAGAAAACCCATGACTTGAAAATCCACTGAAGAACCTGACCGATGCAGCTGTTCCAGCCCTCTGTAAATCAAGGTTGCTGAAGTGCCCTGTCAGTGACAGCAGTCACCGTGAACATTCTTCTCTACTTGTGGCAACTAGATTCATCAGACCGCTGCTGGTGAACTACGCCTGTTCGATAACAGACAAGAATGATTTGTATAAGCCGCTGTTTCGGCAGAAGCCACTCTCACGAAAAGTCATGAAGCTGTAAAAGTAGCTACTCTTGTAGCACAGCCGCTGTTGTGAAATGTGTAAATAAATGTTGGTGCCTTTCTTCTTAAATTTTGTTTTAGCGCAGTGTAGACTAGCATTGTAACTGTACTATAACGATTTACGGTAGCGGAGCAGTCATGCAGTTTTTCGGGCCATGCCCACGTATCTTGAAACTGCCTCACATAACGTCATAGCGTTGGTGTTACTGGCTAACAACTAACGTGATCACTTGTTATGCTTAGAGGATGTCTGCTTTACGAGTAAATATAACGTGTTTGTACAATTCATGCTTAGTAGCAGTTATCCCGCGAGCGAATAACAGCGCTCCCATCCTCGCGCCGGCATTCGCACCAGTGCGCCTCGACACCTACGTCAGTGGCGCTCTCAGCAGTGGGAGCGGCAGCGCCGCGCAACTTTACCCGACGGCGCCGCTGTATGGTTCGCGCGGCGCGTTGACAGGCACAGAAAGTATGTGCGGCGAAGGCACGACCAAAGGAATCACACTGCCTTAGAGCGGACGTTACAGCTCGCAGGGGCGCTATCGTGCCCATACGGGCTAAGTGGCTGCCGAAGAGCGGTGCCGTGGCTAGGTCGAGGGGTGATTATGGAATTCCGCTTCCGTAATAATATGCAGGAAATTTCACCTGAGGCTTTTGTTACGACCCGGGTAGCATGGCCGGAGACCGGTGATGGGACGAGGAGGGTAGGAGACTGGGTTCGGAGGGTGGTAACGAAAAACTTTATACACTTATTTACATTATTTATATAGAGCGGGACTGAGAAGGGCTCTCAGTGGAAGGGGAACGTCTTCGTCAACCGCAGTCGACTGGAGCTAGCAGGCTTCTCTCGGCCACACTCACAGCCGAGTTAAATATGGTTCGGATTCCCCAGATCCCTGGCTGGGGAATAATGTTCGAAGAGCACTGTCCAATCGGATGGACCGAAGTAGAGGCTGATGTTACCACCCACGGCCGGGCAGGTGCGGGCTTTTCCACTCTCTCGCAGCTGGGTCGATGGGAAGGGGGAGATGCTGACTCATCCAGCCCGGCTGGAAAGGAATCTCCCGCAGTCTTCCAGCAGGTGAATGAACCTGCCTCCCCGCCTGTTGTCCAGAACACGAGTCGGGAACACAGCAGTCTTCAATTAACAGCCAGCGTGACTGGCGCCGCCATGTCGCCTCCGCTTCGCTGTGGTTGCTCTGACAATAGCCCCTGCGCATCTCCTGCCTTCGTCGCGGCTGCCACAGTCACCTGCACTCCGCTTCCGCTGGGGTTGCTGCTGACATTGGCTCCTGCCTTCACCGCTGCTGCCGCGGTCACCTGCACTCCGCTACACTAATCCATTTAGGCTCGGAGGGCGGCATTCCAAGCACCCCCACTTCACCACCGCCGTCGTGAGGTTGTCGGCCTCGTCGATTGTTCACGGTTGCTGCTGGTCGGGCCCACGTGGCTAGAAGTACGGTCACGACAGCTCGTCCGCCGCCAGGTAGAGGCCTCGAAAGGGGTTACAGCTCCTCGCTGTCCTCTGAAGAGGCCGCATCAGCCAGGCAGGTCCTCTGTTTCCTGGGTGATCCAAGGGTCGGTGTCTGCAGGGCAAGGGCCTCAGGTAGAGCATTAGTGGTCATGTCTGCACAATGCCCCCACCCCGGCAAGGCAAGGGCACCACCCTTCTCCCAAGTCGTGCCGGGCAAAACAAAGAACAAGGCCTCAAGCTGTGCTGCTCAATTAACTCCCCTTTTCGGCTCCCCCCCCCCTCAGGCGGTCTGGTTGGGTGAGCTGCGGACGGGACCTATGCGGACGATTAAATGCCATCGCATTTTTCAAATTAGAAACAGGTTTTGTTCTGGAGAAATTACAGCTGCCGTTGCGATTCACAGACCAACGGCCCCGATAGATTAGACGAGGAGACAGTAGAGCTCCACTACTATTCGCGTATTCTCAAGCGCTAATCTATGCCTAACAAACAACATACATAACCTACACAGTGCAACTCTCCCTTACAAAACCTCCAATGCTGTCATTCAAAAGACTCTTTTACGCAGAGAATTAACAAGCGTCTTTAAGCTACATCATTACGGCCAGAAAACACGAAGTACAAAATCCCGCACAGGCATAAAAGCTCAACACTTCGTTTCCGTTTTTCTGCCGTGCATGAATAAAAAAAACTTCAAATACAAGACGCATGTATTCCTGGAATACCCCTACTTCAGCCGCGCCCGGCGCGGTCGGGCTGCCGTTCTACCAGCTACGGTTTCCAAAAAGCTGCGGCGCTGATTAGTTCCGTCTCTTTGCGACTGGCATGCAAAGCCCGGGCAGCGCTGAAAAAGCTTTACACGAGAGAGGCGCTTCCCCCTCTCCCGGTTCCCTGCATGTCTCGTCTCTGTCGGACCCGCGCGCGCTCTACGGCGTCCTTTTGTCTGGCGGCCGCGCGCTTCTTTCTTCAACCAGCAGCAGGTGTCACATGTCTCATGACAACCCTTGCTGCGGTCCAACAATGGAGCAAGTGGCTTACGCCCTGCATGTTGCGGCCCCCTCCGACTCGCGGGTCTTCTGTGGCACTCTTTTGTTGGGCGACCTTGTACCCTTCTCCCCAGCAGGCCGCCCGCGTCACATGCCTTCACGCCTAACCGTATTCCGGAAATTTCGCCGGTTGACTTTCTTTTTCGGTGAAAATTTCTCGTGTTGCAATGCTAAGCTAAGCTGCCGGCTCTCGTCTTAGTCGAGCCATCAATTCTCAAAGGCTCACCGTTTCCGCCATTTTTCTCGCGCAGCAAAGCCACCTTCGCTTTGCTCAGAGTGTCAGGCGACGGCTCATCTGAACAACCGCTCGCTCCCGTGATATCCGCTGAACACGATGGTTCGCTCTCCTGCGGTCTGTACCTAGCCGCTGCGAGAGAGAGAGAAAGGAATTTTAATGAGGGAAAGGTGGAGAGGTCGGCCGGTGGTAACATGGCCCCGGCCTGCTACTCCACACAGGGGAAAGGGAAGAGGAGGAAAAGGAAAGTGTGAATGAAGGCTGATGATGGCATGCGATATTGCTTATACTGAGCTGCTCTTTGTCGGGTGTTCGGTCGCGTGCGTCTGTCGTTCCCTCATCTTTGAGATGACCTTTGTTTTGAGTCAGCGCTGATGCGCATTTCTCGCTTACAATCGATCTTTCACCTGTCACTTTCAGTGCGCGACTGCTTTCTGGTATTGCGGTGCCGTCACGTGTTAAAGTGCCGGCCCTCGCCGCAGCGTCAAAAGCCAACACAGTAATTCCCGGAGGCTCGTCGCGTGCGGAATTTTCCTCGCGTAGGGAAACTACCTGAGCCCTACTGTCAGTGCTAGGTAACGACCTCTCTGGAATTTCGCACGCCTCAGTGATTTTGTCTGAGCTCGGTGCTTTACTGTTTGGCGTTCTGTCGCGGGCCGCTGGGACTCTGTCGTCATCTACCTTCAAAGGACCTTTCTCGGGTGTCTCACCAGCTGTATTCAGATGAGATTTTTCGCAGTCTATCTGACCCAGAGCTGCCTTTGCCTCGTCCTTCCCTTTCAAATCGGCATGACTCTGAGGGTTCGATATTGTCCTGTGACACATTTCTTTGTTTCCAGCGAGTTCAAACAAATCATCGCTAGGGCCTTTGTTATGGCTGGTACTGTTACAATCATTTTCCTCTGCCTTTAAATCGACAGATCCTGCCGCCGTTTCTGCTGAACTGGCAGTTCTTTCTACGCTTATACCCGCCGTCACTTTCCTGTCCTGCGCAACTGTTGTGTCCCTAGCTGCATCTTCACTTTGACGTTTAGAGTCCACCACCATACGTATGCCGAAGAAACGGAAGAGGGCACCTTTTGCTATGTCATAGTTGTCGGCATCCTCATCAGACAGTCGCGCTAATACGGCGCTGACCTCACAAGGGAGGATAGCCAGCAACATCATTGACCATTCGCCCTGATCTAGCTCCTCCTCTGTACAGACTCGCTCAAAATTCTCGAGGAAAGTTCTGAAGCTCTCGCCTCTTCGAAAAGTCCTCAAACGATCTCGAGCCCTTCGCCATTTCAGAAGCTTTCGCGTTTCTCGCTCCGCTTTTGCTGCTTCTGCCTGAGCTTCAGCTAGCTTCACCTCTAGTTGCTTCATTTCTCGCTTCACCTCTTTTTTCCTCTTTTGTTCCGCTAATTCCAATTTCTCTTTTCTTCTTCGTTCCTGCAATTCCAGTTCCTCTTTTCTTTTTCGTTCCGCGAGTTGCTCTTTTCTTTTCTGTTCCTCCAACTCCTCTTTTCTTTTTCGTTCCTATAATTCCAGTTCCTCCCAGTGCTCCACTATCTCCTCATCCTCAAAACCGAGGTCCTCTATCGCACTGATAACCTGCAATTTCTTCATATTTATCCCACAATGTATCCCTAAATTCCCCAGATAAGGAGATCAGGTCTATCTTACGCAGCTTTCGCCAATCCATGACCGCCCTTAAATGCTCGGTAACAATGTGATCGCAAGTCTCTCAACGATGTCGGTGCAGCGCAAGGTTCAAATCCGAACAGGCTACTGCAACCAACTTAAACTACCAGGAAGAGTAGGACAAATGCTAAGCCTGGCAATACTCAAGGAGAGAAGGCAGTACACTCACCAAAACCAGAGCACGGAGACCACGCAGACGATTCCACCGCTGCCAACCAGTTGTTGCAACCCGGGTAGCATGGCCGGGGACCGGTGATGGGACGAGGAGGATGGGAGACTGGGTTCGGAGGAAGGTAACGAAAAACTTTATACACTTATTTACATTATTTACATAGAGCGGGACTGAGAAGGGCTCTCAGTGGAAGGGGTACGTCTTCGTCAACCGTAGTCGACTGGAGCTAGCAGGCTTCTCCCGGCCACACTCACAGCCGAGTTAAATATGGTTCGGATTCCCCAGATCCCTGGCTGGGGAATAATGTTCGAAGAGCACCGTCCAATCGGATGGACCGAAGTAGAGGCTGGTGTTACCACCCAAGGCCGGGCAGGTGCGGGCTTTTCCACTCTCTCGCAGCTGGGTCGATGGGAAGGGGAGATGCTGACTCATCCAGCCCGGCTGGAAAGGAATCTACCGCAGTCTTCCAGCAGGTGAATGAACCTGCCTCCCCGCCTGTTGTCCAGAACACGAGTCGGGAACACAGCAGTATTCAATTAACAGCCAGCGTGACTGGCGCCGCTATGTCACCTCCGCTTCGCTGTGGTTGCTCTGATAATAGCCCCTGCGCATTTCCTGCCTTCGTCGCTGCTGCCACAGTCACCTGCACTCCGCTTCTGCTGTGGTTGCTGCTGACAATGGCCCCTGCCCTCGCCGCTGCTGCCGCGGTCACCTGCACTCCGCTGCACTAATCCACTTAGGCTCGCATGGCGGCATTCCAAGCACCCCACTTCACCACCGCCGTCGCGAGGTTGTCGGCCTCGTCGATTGTTCACGGCTGCTGCTGGTCGGGCCCACGTGGCTAGAAGTACGGTCACGACACTTTAGACATTTGTTAAAAATGGGCTTTTTCAGTTAGACGACCGCTTTTGTCGTCGTAGCAGCGGTGCCCCCATCGGCAGCGATGTACGAAATACGAATACAGCTAAGAGGTGCTAAATACCAGGCTGGTTAACCAACATTGAGTAGTTAAATTTTTACCTATTACTGCTAGGCTACTGAATTATTGATAGACATGTAGCACATGGTAAGTAACATCCAGATCAATTTTTAAAACATCGAAAACCGGCTACTTTTGGCGCTGTGGCCCATCACATTTAGGCTACATCGCGCAAGAATGCATGTGCTTTCAAGAAGCTTGCAGGCGAATAGACTGCTCCAGTGCACGTAACTCGCCTAAATAGCCAAGCTTTGTTGTGCCACAGCGCCGAGATTGCGTTTTCGAAATTCTCTTTCTTTACATTTCCCTAACAAATATTTCAGACATAGCATATTATCTATATACTTAACAATTTTATTTAAATATAAATTCTGCAGACTTTTACACTTATTCAATTTTTAAACCTTAACTTGTATCGCTATGTCAATGCCCTGTTTTTGACCCACCGGTATTCAAACCGCTTTTTGCTAACTTCTAACACGGATTCATGACCTCTGTTATCTCTAAACCCTAGGGCCTCAGGGAGGGTGTCTGTGCTTGCGCTGACGCCGGGATGGACACCGCCGCATTCTAGTATAAAACATTGAACTGTTCCTGCAGATTTACCGCACTCTGCGGATGTGTCATATCTGTTACATTTCTTTTTGTATCTCGGCGTTCTAAGACACCTTGATCGTGCTTCAATGAGGTGCTTTCAAAGAGAAGGGCGCTCTGCCTTTTGGGTTTTCCTGGAACGATTCCTTCCATACTTTTCTTTTTCAGTTTCTATATAGTTCTACAGTGTGCTTCTTTTCCACTGAATTAATCCAATTCCTAATTTCTCCGTTTTTGTCCGTAATTTAAAATTCTTCATTTCTCCGTCCTTGTTTCATCCATACTTACTGAACAGTTTCATATTCGCCCGCTGCGAGTCCAAGCTCTTTCTGCACAAGTAGTATTTAAGCACTTTTTAAGCTCCTAGATCCACACCCACTGACGGAAGTGAAGATTCTCGGCCACTGGCCGCGGCGATCGTTGCCGGGGAAGACCTCCAAGGCACTGCTCCGCTTCTTGCAAACTTCTGGCCTGCATGATAGGCTATGACTTTAACGAAAGCTACATTTTCTGTTACTCCCCTTTCTCTTTCATTTTTTTGTCCCCCCCCCCCGTGTAGGGTAGCAAAACGATTATTCTGCCTGTTGACCTCCCTGAATTTCCTCTTCTTCCTCCTCCTCCTCCTAATAGCATCCCACCTGTTATCGTTGAATTTCCGCAGGCGTTCTTCATGTAATATTTTACTCCGAGCTTCTCTGTACTGCACGGTTGTTGACGTGGGCACATACACTTCTAATCTTCGAACAGCCCACTGATTTATTTCTAGTCCCTTCTGCGCTTAGGCGCAAAACCGCATTGCCAAAAGTAAGCGTTGGTATCATTATTCCTTCCCATATACCTCCCTCAGCAGCATACTTGTGCCCCCATAATGCACCAGGCTTAATTATCGCGGCATCTCTTCGCCCTAAGAGTCCGTTCATACTTTTCCATGCATACTTTTCTATGTACTTTTCCATGTGTATGTTTTTCATGTACTTTTCCATGTATTTCCAGCTGCCCTTCGCTGATCCTTACAACGAAATATTTATATTGCCATTGCGGGGCCATCGCATGGTCTTGCCATGCATTGTAAACACCTGACCAGTGAAATAGTTTAAAATCATCAGACCTGATTTAACTGTGCTAAAAGTGAAGTTGAGTTGATTTGGGTGGCTGCAGGAGGGATTAGCCTTGCTTATTCTGGAAAGGAGTACGTACTTTCGCGAAAGACGGGACGAAAACGAGGAAAAACTAACGACATGTACAATACGCAACTTCCAGCTGGTTTATTTCATTGAGAGCTACACATTTATACCCTAGAGGTCAAACACAGCGATAAAAATCGTCGCATGCGCATTTCACGTCAGCATACCGCCACCAAAGGTGCAGCCTGAAACATCAAAAGTTCCAACAACCCCCGGCACTGCTATAAAGAAGGAAAGAAGAATCATGAGATGCAAAATGAGGAAATGTAACATTAAAAGAAAAGACAGCGCATGAAAGTCACTCCGTATTTTCATGGAATCTCACATAACTTGAAGAAGATAGGCCAAAGATATAATGTAAAGGTCCTTTTTTCTGCCCCCAGCAAGCTGTCTGGCATTTGCTCAGTCCTGTCTAGAAGCGTGAATCATGTAAAAAGCAACATGTAAAACAATACGTTGAATGCGCTACCAATGTTGCATACAGCATTCCTTTGCCTTGTGGTAGCGTATACATAGGACAAACAGGAAAGTGCGTCAACGAGAGACTGCGTGAACACAAGAGGACTGCAAAAAACAACGAAAAACGACGCCTTCCAGAGCACGTTATCAGTCACAAATGCAAGCCATTGCTCAGAGGCTCCACAATATTGGCACATGCAAAGACCAAACTTCAGAGCGAAATTATTGAGGCATTTCACATTACTAACTCCGGAGATAAATGCATTAGCACTGCATCTATCTTACTTCTTAACAAAGATGTGAACTTTCTAGAACACGTGTAAATTTTGCTGCGCCTCTGGTTTGCATTTTATTTTGGGCCGTTCTGTTGTTGGGTGGCCTAGCCTTCGATTCTGGTTTGAATTCTTCGTTGCAATGCGTTTTTTGCCTGTCGACCGGCTGTTTTAAGTTTTGTGTTTTGCCTTTTTTGACACTGCTTTTGCTACGATGTTTAGATTTTACGGTTTGGCATGCCTTTGATTTTTGGTTTTGCTGTTGACCCTGTTTTGCTACGATTTCTTTTAATGTCACCTTTCCTCATTTTTCACCTAATGATTCTTCTTTCCTTCTTGATAGCCGTGCTGGGGGTTGTTGGAACGTTTGATGTTTCAGGCTGCACCTGTGGTGGCGGTATGCTGACGTGAAATGCGCATGCGGCAGTTTTTATCGCTGTGTTTGACCTCTAGGGTATAAATGTGTAGCTCTCTACGAAATAAACCAGTTGCAAGTTGCGCATTGTACATGTCGTTTGTGTTTTCTCGTCTTCGTCCCGTCTTTCGCGCAAATACGTACTCCTTTGAAGCTATTAACCAACTTGCTCACATTAGAGTTGTAATTATTGCTTATTCTGCCGGCAATTGCTCCACTCACTGTGGCGCCACTTATATGTTAATAATGTCCTAAACCGCTCATATCTACCCGGCTATGCGCACAGTCACTTATTATAATACATATTCCACTCCAGCAGTCGCCATTTATGCACTCATTCACTCACAGCAGAACATAATCCACTCCAGAAGTCACCATCTATACACATATTCAGTCACAATAGAACGTAGTCCATTGCAGTGCCATCATCCATGGACACATTCACTCACAGAATAACATATTCCACTCCAGAAGACGCCATCTGCGCACACATTAAGTCACACTAGACCATAGGCCGTACCTGCTGTCACCATTTAGAGTCAATATCCTGCAGGAATGTTAAAAGAAGGCGTGAAGACTCGGATAATGATCACTTTCCATGTCATCCGGCTCTGTTGACCACCTCAAGCGTACGTCAGGTGAATGCAAAGTCAGGTCTATAGCTGTCGCTGAGGTTGGAGGCCGGAAGAAAGTCTGGCTTCCGTAATTGGAAACACACAGGTCAAAACTGTCAATAACGTCTACGAGTTTGCGACCACGGGAATCCGTGTTGCTGTCACCCCAAACGGCATGATTGGCGTTGAAATCGCCGCAGATGATTCGAGGAGCTGGGCAGCGGTCGCAAAGCTGCTGTAGCAACGAATCTAATGCTACCTTCTTCCAGGGGGTAGCGTACACGCATAATAGACAGGGTTCGAAAGCTGAGCTGTATTCTCACAGCCGCTACCTCGATATCATCCGTGCAAAGACAGGCAACGCTTAAAGAAATATGTGGGATTTCTCTTCTTGTGTAAAGCGCGGCACTTCCTGCAGGAAGTGGCTTTATTCTGCAGTGTTTATGGGCGTCATATCCAGACAAACATCTCCCGCTTGGCAGGCCAGCTTCTGACAGGGCCAATGGTGGAACACAAGTCTCTTTCAAGAATAGTTTCAGCTCAGCTAACCGACTTAAAATGCCAGCGCAGTTCCATTGCAATATGAACGGCACTTTTCATTGGATCTTAGATCCATGAGGTTGAACACCATCCATATAGATCGAAATGAAGTTCGCTGCGAAGGTGGTAATAATGGACTCAAAAGAAAGCACCAGCTGTAGGAAGCTCTTCAGGTTACCAAGCGGCATCGCTGGAACATATGAACGCAGGGCCCCAAAGAAAATAAGAAGAATGTCAGACACACCTTGATTTTTGAGCTCCTTATTTTGCGTAAAGCACTCACCTACAACTGCGGCAAACGATACCGACGGGGACGCACTCGTGGCTGCAGTAGCTGGTTTTATGTCACTTGTGCATATGAGAGTCCCCCTTGCCGTCGAGTCTGTCTGTGATCTGGTCGCTCAGGAACATGGACACTTTTTGCTGGAGGCCGAACAACCAACTCGCACGCAATGTACATTGGCGACTTGCTGGACTTATGTCCATTAGGGGCATTGTTGGGTGACGCAACCATAAAGCGCCTCCTTCGTCTCTGCATATTGAGTGTTGTGGGCCACGCGACATGCGCTGGCAACAATGTAAACTAAGATTCTGTCCTGATTGCTTAGCTTGGATTTTCCTCGATGTTGCCAGTCCATATAATTGGAATTCGGGATCTTGTCGTCCACAGCTTTTGCAGGCAGCGTTCCGTGGCCCTAGCTGACCTCTCGCTTACGTGCAGCGTCCCGAGAACAGCGCTGCCTCTCGTCTGTATCAGCGCCCGCCTAGTGCTGACATCGGAGCGCAAAGACAACCAGAGCAAAGCTCGTCTGAAATGCGGTTTAACCGTTATTTTGTTCTGCTGTGCTGTGTTGAACACCAGCAACCCTTGTGCTCAATACGCACCGTGTTTCCGCTTACCTGCAGAGTCGCGGGCATGGACATTAATGTATACACAGTGAACGACACCGTTCAGCCATGCAAGCTCCTCTCCTCACCCTCCTCGCCTCTTGGCTCTTCTACCCAATCGCGCTCCTCCTCCACTGACTCCTCGCCCTGCTGCTCTTTGAATGGAAGATAACGCCGCAATCTAGGAAAAGTAGGGCTCTGCAGGTGTGCCTTAAAATTTTCAGTGTAGCGAAGAAAATATATTTCGTCAGAAACGGCACAAGATAGGCACATCTATTACTGTGGCACAAGCTGTGAGGCTGTCTGATGAAAAAATTATATAAACGATTAAAAATGAATTAAAACATGCGTCGGCCGGGAATCGAACCCGGGCCACCCGCGTGGCAGGCGAGTATTCTACCACTGAACCACCGACTTTTTTTTTTCTTTATTGCCTGGCTTAGACACAAAAATAACAGTAACACACACGAACATATATACACAGCGTTCAAATAGCCTGTACCCACAAGGGGCAGGCATTGTCATGTTAAAATTCCTTGAGTACCGTCAAGGGCTCCAGCCTTGACAGCCACTCGGGAACACAAGTTTGTAATTTCGCCGTCTCCAGCCATATCTGTACGCTTTCTCGGAAATACATGCGTGCCGGTCTTGCACCCGAATCGCAGTGATAACCGGCCATTCGAGAGCGCCATATACTGTGGAGGCACATTAACATTACTTGGTCTAATGCGACGTCATCCTGGTTATCCGTTGGCAAGTATCTAATGCCATGAGCATCAAGTGGCAACTCTTTTTTGAGTGTCCTTTGGAGCACATCCCACAAATACACCCCCTCCCAGCAATGAAGAAACACATGATCTATTGTCTCCGGCTGTTTACAAATGAGACAGTGGGCTCCCCACGGAAGGAACAAGCCCTTTTTCTCCAGAAATGATTTTACCGTCAATGTACCGGTGTGTAACATGAAGAAAAATGTTTTTGCTCCAGCTGACACTTTCATTTTCTTTACACGTTTCAATACATTACTGCCTTTGCCTCCAGAGTATAAGGCCCTGTACAAGGGCACCGGGAACACTACATCACAAAGATTCTTGTATAATGTTTTCTTGTCAACTTTACTCAAATACTCCATCGAAAAACGTACGCTAAGGAATTTCACACTTAGAACAATCTCTCTAAAGAATCCAAAAATACGGCCAGGCATACATCCGGTGTGAACCACAACATCAGGCAACGCTCGACCTAGCCTTTGTTGGCAAACAGCTCGCAGGAATGGGTCTCTTACATCCCTAAAAAAATAAACCGGTTCACGATCTGGCGTAAAAATAAATGGCCCAACCCAAGCCCGCCACACTTCACCTGCCTAAACAAATTTGTCCTCCTGCACCTCTCCCAAGTGGAGGCCCAAATGAACACGGCAAAAATTCGGCGCAGTTTTTGCACATTAACACGAAAACAATGCAATACTTGCATCACATACCATAACTTGCTTATTAAAAAAAGGTTACAAACTGTTGCTCTTGCAAATATTGACAAGTGGGCGTTTTTCCATTTCTCCGCTTTCTCGCGGGTTTCTTGGATCTGCTGTGTCCAGTAGGGCTCGGTGTCCTTATAAAACTCTAAAGGCACTCCCAGGTATTTGACAGGCGTTGTAGCCCATGACATATTAGCAAATGTCTCGGGGGATGACGGCCATTCTCCATGCCAAAACCCCAGACACTTACCCCAGTTAACTTGGCTTCCTGTGACTTCACTAAAATGCTTCACAGTATCGACTGTCCTCTTTATACTTTCCTCATTTACACAAAATACCGCGACATCATCTGCGTAGGCAAGTAGTTTAATTTCAGTAGTCTGCAGTCGGAAACCATCAATGCCCTTGTTTTGTAGAATGCTTAAACACAAAGCTTCAATATAAATACAGAACAAAAGAGGGCTGAGGGGGCAACCTTGGCGCACCGAACGTAGTACGTTGATGGGGGCCCCCAATGACTTATTGACAATTAATCTCGTAGTACAGTTACGGTACGCCAAGGCCACTCCCTCTCGAATAACTGTACCAACATTAACGTAGTCTAAGATACTAAACAGAATGTTATGTGACACGCAATCGAAAGCCTTTTCCAAGTCCAACTGCAGTAATGCAACACGTTCGCGTGTAGCATCACAGCATTCGAGCACACATCTTGCTTTATGGATGTTCTGAAAAATAGATCGTCCTTTGATCCCACACGTTTGGTGGGGGCCAACTATTTCGGCTATAACTGTTTGTAGCCTGCCAGCAAGCACCGTCATATAAATCTTATAATCAACGTTCGTCAGAGCAATGGGCCTGTATGACGACACCCACCTCAGCTTATCTGGTTGGTCAGTTTTTGGAATAAGCACAGTATGCGACGACCCGAACGATGCTGGCAACGACTTCAATTCATAACCTTCATTAAATAAGGCACACAACAATGGTGATAACTGTTCCTTGAATGCTTTGTAGAAAGCTGCACTCAGGCCATCGGGCCCGGGTGATTTTCCAGGATTTAAGTTATTAATTGCCTGCTGCACTTCTTGTTCACTTATTGGCCGCTCAAGGTTAGCTTTTTGCTCGTCGTCAATTTTTGGCATCGCCTCAAGAAAGGATTCTTTAAATCTATCCAACTTGACACTGTGGCAAGAAAAGAGCTGTTGGTAGTGTTCAAAGTAAGCTTTCGCGATTCCTTCGTTATCTGTTTCTGTGCCGCCCGCCCATTCAATCTCTCCCACGTGATTACGTCTTGCGTTCGCTTTTTCAATTCCTAAAGATCTTTTTGTTGGCGTCTCGCCCATGGCCAATTTCTCCGCTCTCGCGCGCACAAGTGCCCCGCGATAACGGTCTTCGTCAATCAGTTGAAGCTTTTGTTTTATTTTTCTAACATCGTCCATGTACAAACCCGGCGCATTACACTCCAGAGCTAGCAATTTCTCAAGCAGTGTCTTTAAATTCATTTCATTTTGTTTTTCTTTATACCGTATACAGCTGGATTGTTCAATAGCTTTTATCTTAATTTGTTGTTTGCAAAGTTCCCATTCTTGTCCCAGTTCTTGCTCGGTATCCAGAGCAACGTTATTAATTTCCGCTTCCACGAGTCTAGTAAACTGTTCATCTTCTAAAAGTTTATTGTTCATCTTCCAAAGGTCCCACTGAAAACAACCGCCTCTCTTTCTGGTTCCAATCGTACACTGAACCACGCAGTGATCCGAATATGTTACGGGCAGAACGTCATAACATTGGCACTTTGGGACCAGTTCTGCAGATATGTAAATCCTGTCAAGGCAGGCGTCACTAGACCGCTGAAAATGTGTGTACTGTAGTTGCCCATTGCCCATAAAACATTCCGCCACGTCTTCCAAGGCAAACTCGTCAATCGTGCGAGACAAAATTTATGTGCTCTTATCTCTAAAAGCACGCGGGCTAGTTTTATCAGCGGAGCTCAAACCACAATTGAAGTCACCCATAAAGACAAGTTGCTTGTCCGTGTTTACGTACTGCTGCACTAAATCAAACAGAGCTGCCCCTTTCATCGACAAAAGTAGATGCATATACACAGACAACACGCCATTGGGCAGACCAGAGACTAAAATCGAGGACCACTCCCCTACCCGACAGAAAAGAAGCGTGCGCTTGTACAACAAGACCTGGCAGCTTTTTGACGAACAAGACACACCCTCCCGAAGTGCCAACCGCGTGACTCACAACTGCATAAAACCGGGACGTGAAACGCTGCACCATGCTCTCGGTCTCTCTTTCGCCCTCGACCTTCGTCTCTTGAACACCTAGAATGTCGATGTCGTAGTCATTTAAGAGGCGCAACACTTGGTTCTGCTTCCTTTTCGCAGCTAAACCCCGTACGTTAAATGTGGCAATTTTTAGCGACTGTGCAGAAGCCATTTTGTTACAGAGAAAAAAGGCCGAGAGCATGGTGCTTACCTTTCACGTCTAGCATAAAGCTAGACGCCTTTGTTGGTGCCAGAGCCATGCCCTTGGAGTGGCGGACCTTGCGTTGGGGGCGGTTTTTCGACGACTCTCCTGTCCGTCGGGACATTCGGTTTGGGTTTGAAAGTCGGTCTCCTCCCTAGTGGCGCTTTCGCTGGCGGCTCCTCGATGCTAGCTGCCTCCGCCTTTTCCTTTTCGCTGCCGCTCTCGTCGTGGGCTCGCTTCGCCGGTCCGGGGACGCTGGTCGCTCGGTCGCCACTCTTCTCAAGAGGTTCCAACTTACTCGTTGACTCCGTTACCTCAGCTTTTGGAAAGCGCTCAGCCTCGCTATCCATACCTTCCCCCGAATCTTCGTTGCCAGGTGTTGTGGCTCCCTTGCCTGACAGACAGGGTGCCTCGTTCCCACCCCCCGGAAGCACTTGCTTGCCCGTAGTTACAGCTGGCTTTCCCGCTTCACCAACGCCACTTGCTGCTTCTTCAGTCTCAGCGACATCCATTTGGTGCTCCGCCGAGGCCTCCCTCGTTGAAGGTCCTGTAGCCACCGCGTAGGTTCGTACGCAGTCAGAGTCAACGTGGCCGAACCGCTTACAAATCGAACAACGCGGAATCTTACATTCCCGTCGTACATGACCGGTCCCGTGGCAGCGCAGGCACTGCATTGCCGACCAGGCGCAACCACGAGGGCCAACTCTCCTGCAACTCTTATCTGGTGGGGCAGGTCCTCTATTTTCATCCCAGGCTTCAACTTTAGGAGCACGGTCCTCGTAGTTGAACCCTTTTCGTGAACGCCTTGGACGCGCCACCTCTCACGGGTAACTTCGGTCACCTGACCGAAAGCCGCCAGTGCAGTTCGGATGTCTTGATCGGCAACTCCATGCAACATCCAATGAAGCCGGAGCTTCACCTGTTGATCCTCAGGGTCGATGATGATGCACCGGCGCCCTTTCACTAGAAGATCTTTGACGGCAAGCAGCCGCTTGGTTGCTTCGACGCTGCTCAAAGTCACGGCCCACACGTGGTTGATTTGATACGCCCCCAGAGCCACCACGTCTGGGAGCGTACCAGTCTTCGCCAAGGCGTCCCGGAAATCTTCAACCCTAAAGGGTCGCACACGTACGTCTCCGTGCAAAAAAACAGTGTTCAAAACAACACGTCCGGTGGGCAGGTTCGTCAAAATGATCTGATATTCCTTATCATCGTTTCCTTCAAGCCTGATACCGCGGCCAGCCTGGGCCGCTATCGCCGCTCCGCCGGAGCTCATGATTCCTCGTCCGTACACGCCGGTGGCCGGAAGTAGAATGACCACTGAACCACCGACGCCGATGTTCTGGAGGCATACTGCCCATCTATTTATCGCCTAGTTCGTTGCGTAAGTTTTCCCAAACGTAGGTCATTGGGCCGGCTGGCGTCTCCTCTGCGGAGAACTGTCGTTACAGTGCACGTATTCAGTGGACCGAGCCAACAGAGTAGACCACCAGATTAGATTAAAAGTAGGGTAATCTTTTGGCATTACACGGTACACTGGTCACCGAATTTCTGTGAGCGTATTAATGATAAATTATTAATAACGCCGTAATCTTTAAAACGGAGGACTCTGCAGGTGTGGGTACAAAATTTTGTGGGTGGTGAAGAAAATATATTTCGTTAAGAAGGATATAAGCTAGACACATCTATTTCTGTGGCACAAGCTGCGTGGCCATTGTTTGCGAAAAATTATATGAAGTATTCCACCTCTCCTCTTGTAAAAACCATTGCCCCAAAAGCAAAACATGCGTCGGCCGGGAATCGAACCCGGGCCAACCGCGTGGCAGGCGAGTATTCTACCACTGAACCACCGACGCCGATGTTGCATAGGCGTACTGCCCATCCATTTATAGCCTAGTTGGTTGCGCAAGTTTTCCTCTATGTAGGTCACTGGACCGGCTGGCTGGCGTCTCCTCTGCGGAGAGGAACTGTCGTCACAGACCGCATAGTGAGCGACCGCGCCGCCAATATAGGCCACCAGATTAGATCAACAGCAAGGTAATTTTTTGACATTATGCTGTGGACAGGTCCCTGAACTTCTGCGAGACGTATTGATAATAAAAATTACCGGGGACAGTCAAGCAACTTACGAGCGCCTACTGCGAAAACGCTCAAATTCTATTTATGTTTTAGTCCAATTCCACTCAAATTCCAGTTCAATTATATATTCCAATTCTATGTTAATTCTATTCTATTCCTTTGTAGGTGGTGCAGCTGTAGATACTGTAGTATGATACAACTTAAAAATGAAGAGCTGCTGGTATGGCTTTGGAGGGGCTTTGCGCGACAGAAACAAGAACATTAAGTGGGACACACAGAATGAGCGCTAACTTCCAACTGAAAGAATTGGAATCGAATTGACATATCCTCGAGAAATCAAACGCGCAGCCCAGTTATCCACTGATTTGAGGATGCTGCTAGATATCGAGGCCTAAACTGAACTGAAATAATTTGGGGGCTAAAAATATCAAAAGAGCGTAAAAAATGCATTAAGCACCTCCCCTTCCTTCAGACAGCAACACCGAATAGATTATTCAGCATTTAGCAGCAGATTCTTTCCCTAGCAAATCAACCGACGTCTCATTGACGCACTTATCGATTCCCAACTTATGAACAAAAGACACCTCAAGAGGTTCCCTTGCCAGCTACCCTTTAGAGCGGGTAACAACTTCACTTATTCCGAAAAGTGGATGACAATGGCAACCTTAACAATGCTTAGGCAGGTTGTAATTAGTTCTGACAGCCAGAAGAGGGTGGGGGGGGGCGCTGTGGTGAAACTTTGCTCCCCCAAATGGAGAACCTTACGCGCGTTTATGGTTGGTAACATTCGGCCACGGTCCGCGACGTCCCAAAGCGAGAGAGACGCCGTAGTGAAGGGCTATGAGAGTGAAGGGCTATGAGGGCCCGTAGTGAAGGGCTATGAGGGCTATGAGACGCCGTAGTGGCTATGAGAGACGCCGAAGTGAAGGGCTGCGGAAATTTAGACCACCTGGGTTCTTTAACGTGCACTGACATCGCACAGCACACGTACCTCTAGAATTTCGCCTTCATCGAAATTCAGCCGCCGCAGCCGAGATCGAACCGCGTCTTTCGGGTCAGCAGCCGAGCGCTGTAACCACTGAGCCACCGCGGCGGGGCAAATTTAAACACATTGATCGGCATATATTTTTTGTGTGCTTGTGTGTACCGGTTCCCACCATATTAAGTCTCAACGATTTTGGCCGCTTTCGAACCAGGCCTCGGCTCACCGCATTTCGATGGAGGCGAAGAGCAGAAGCCGCACGTGTGTTGTGCGATGTCAGTAAAGATCCCCAGGCGGTCGAAATTATTCCAGAGGCGTTTACTAGGGCTCTTTATTGCTTTCTTCTTTCACTCCCTCCGTTGTCCCTTCCCTCTTAAAGCGCGGTTCGGGTGTCCACCGAGATATGTGGTGGTGGTGGTGAAAACTTTTATATTGTGAAAAAGAGTTTGGGAGCCACAGAGTGGCCCCGCTACATGGTCGGCGTCCCTAGTCCGGGACACCGCATGACGAGGCCCCGTCTCTCGCCCGTTTCACCAGAGCCCTTTGGGACTCAAGCGAGGAGCAGTGAGACAGATACTGCGTCATTTCCTTTCCTCAAAAAACCAACTTTAGGGATAGGAATAGGAGTAAGATTATTAAAGTGCCGGCAACTGGCGGTTTAGCGCGTCGTGACGTTGGCCAAGCGTCGACTCAGGGTTATGCCCTACTCTTCTCTACCCCAGTTCGGCCCGTTTGTGGTGGGTCGTGGCTTGTGCTTTTTGAGTGCACACCGGGCTGCTGGTCGGCCCACTGTTGAGTGCCCTTGTTTGAAGACTGCACTGCTCCTTGGTGTTCGGGCGGGTATGTCCTGGAGGTAGCTTCGGTCTGGAACCTGGCACAGTCCCACATGATGTGCATTGGTACTCCGGACCCTCTGCACGAACACTGCACACACCACTCGAATAGAGTTCTAAGTGAAGCACGTGTAGCACTGCCGGGGCAGGAGTGACCCGGTCTGTATCTGCTTTAGGATGACGGCCTCCTCCCGACTGAGTGCCGGATGGGGAGGTGGCAGTGTCCGTCGGGCTACCTAGTTCCTAAGAATGCTTGGAGCGTGTGGATCGAATTCCTGCGGTAAAAAGACCAGCTCAGAATCCTCTTTCGTGCACCTTTAATGCGATCGCATTTATGTAGTCAATTTGCAAAAACCATCGGGTTTCTCCGCGAACAAATTATCTGATTGGTCGAGGGGGTCGTGACGACATCAGCCTCATATATATGAAAATCTGAGGACTAAAATGTTCGAGTATATTGCATTGGGTTATAGTATGGGATTACACTGACTATTCTGATTCCGTGGCACGCGTTGGGGCTGCGGCCACTCCTCAGATAGATGACAGGTCGCAAATACAAGGAAAATCGAACATTTATCCAGGCATTTACAACTTCTAAAAACGCGGTGCTGCCACAGTCGTGCAGCGCGGTAGAAGGAAGGAAAGAGTCACGAGTTACGTAATATGACATCTCCGGAGGGAGGTGTAAAGAGGGAGAAAGCACGCGGGCGAGAGGGAAGGCGCACGGGGAGAAGGAAGAGAAATAGCGGGGAGGAGAGAAGTCTAGTGTTCGCAGATGAGGCTGGCGCCCGGGCGGGAAATTCAAACTGGACTCGGGACAGCACACTCCCCGTCTGGTTATACATATAACCACTATGTGATGTGTTCTGTCCTCACACGGAATAAGCAGGACTGTCTCAGTCACAGGACGGAGAAACGTCTTAATCACTCCCCGTGTCGCCGTGTTGATCTCGACCTTTCGCACCCTGCCGTCCGCACTCGCGATGGCGTTCACAATGAGTCCCATGGGCCACTCGTTGCGATGAATCTGGCTGTCTCTCAGGAGCACGCGGTCACCTGCCTTGAGATTTCGAGTTGTCCCCTGCCACTTCCGACGACTCTGCAGGGTGGTAAGGAACTCGCGTCGCCAACGGCACCAAAAGGCGTCGGCCAGCCACTGAACCTGCCGCCACAGTCGCCGATACACATTCTTTTCACCAAAGGCTGGTGGTACTGTGTTGCCGCCGACTTTCTGGGTCAGGAGTACTGAAGGAGTCAGCACTTCCCAGCACTCGGGGTCCGTTGACACAGGAACGAGGGGTCGGGAATTTATGATCCCCGAGACTTCCGCCAAGAAGGTTACCAAGACTTCGTGAGTAAGGCGATGAGAGGTACTCTCAAGAAGCACGGAGTCCAAAATTCGCCGTGTGACTCCTATCATTCTTTCCCACACTCCTCCCAAGTGAGAAGCTTGAGGGGGGGTTGAATACCCAAGTGCATCCTTGGTCTGACAGGAATGTTCCTAGCTTCTCGTGGTCTGGGCCACTGGTGTCCAGTTTAAGTTCTGAGCACGCTCCAACAAAATTCGTACCGCAATCGGACCTCAGTTGCTTTGCCGGGCCCCTTATGGCGAAGATTCTCCGGAGAGCATTAATAAAACTTGAGGTGTCCATGCTCTCCATCACTTCGATGTGAACAGCGTGGATACTCATGCAAGTGAAGAGCATGGCCCACCTTTTGCTGTTGGCCTCACCGCCTCTGGTCTGACGAGAAGCGACTTGCCACGGGCCAAATGCATCTAGTCCGACATAAGTTAAAGGCGGCTCGGTGCTTAGCCTTTCTGCAGGCAGGTCTGCCACCTTCTGCTGCAGCTGCCTTCCTCTGAGCTTTTAACACGTAACACAACTGTGTATGTATGAGGCGATGCTACGCTTAGCTCCGACGATCCAGAACCCAGCTGCCCTGACTGCTCCCTCAGTGAAATGGCGGCCTTGATGTTTTACCAGCTCGTGGTAATGCCGCGCAATCAGGGTGGTGACGTGGTGTCGCCCTGGTATGATGATGGGTTTCTGCTCTTGCTGGTCAAAATGGTTGGCTCTGTCTAGTCGGCCACCAATTCTCAAAAGACCGTCGGAATCAACCCATGGGTCCAGTCTCCACAGAGGGCTTGACTTCGGAAGTAGGTGTCCTCCTTGCAAGCTTTTCAACTCTTCTGAAAAGGCTTCTTTCTGGACAGACAGAATAATGACTGCCTTCGCTTGGGCCAGGTGTTCCGTAGAAGGTCCTAGTTGTCGAGATGAGCTGTTATGCGGGCAGTCTGACACGTCGTGAGAGGTGCCCCGAAATTTGCTCACCAGCCGCACGAGCATTGCAACTGCGCGAGTCAGCTTAATCCAACTCGAGAAGCGCTCGAACCGCCTGCTGCCGAGTTCTTGCACGTCTACACTGGTTGCGAGAACATTTGCCTGTGGCCGCACCTCCTTGTCGGAATCAGCATCGACCAAGTTAAACTTGCCCTTCAATACCCGCGAGCAGTGTTCTTGATGATACAAAAACTCCGGGCCTGTCAGCCAGGCCGATCCTGCCATTTGGGCTGCTGGCACAGACCTTGTTCCGAGGTCCGCAGGGTTCACGTCTGAAGGAACGTGGTGCCATTGCTCTGGCCGTGTAGAGCTCCTGATGCGTTCGACCCTGTTACTGACATACACATAAAACCTCTGAGTCTCATTATGTATGTAACCTAGGACCACCTTGCTGTCAGTGTAGAAATTTACAGCATCAAGCTCCATATCTATTTCACGACTGACGAGCTCTGCTAGCTCCACTGCCAACACCGCGCCGCACAGTTCAAGCCTTGGGATGGTGTGTTCCGGCTGTGGTGCTAGCTTAGCCTTTCCTATGACGAACCCGACATGACACGCACCATCTGGATATGTCACTCTGAGGTAAGCCACTGCAGCCACAGCCTTGGTTGATGCGTCGGAGAATATGTGAAGTTCCTTGCGCTGTGCGGTAGTGAGTGAGGCAGGGGAATAGGTGCGCGGTATGTCCAGCTGCTCGAGTACTTGCAAGGAGTCTTTCCACGTCTCCCACGCGGCCCTCTTGTCTTCAGGAAGTGGACAGTCCCAATCGCATGTCCCAACGACTAGCTCTCGGAGGAGGGACTTCGCTTGAACGATCACTGGAGCAACAAACCCAAGTGGGTCGTACAGGCTATTCACCACTGACAAGACACCGCGTCGAGTGAATGGCTTCTCTTGGATTGGAGTCGTAAATGTGAAGACATCCTTTACCAGGTTCCAAGAAACTCCCAGACTGCGTTGGATTGGCGACGTGCCATTGCACAAGTCAAGATCCTTCAAATCCTTGGCACGGAATTTTTCTGGAAATGCTTCCAACACTCTAGGGCAGTTAAAGGCTATTTTGTGGAGCTTGAGGTTTGACGCGGCCAACATCTGTTGTGTGCGGCGTATCAGGCTGATGGCTTCCTTGTCTGTAGAGAGAGACTTCAACCCATCGTCCACATAGAAATCCCTCTCGATGAACTGCCTGAAGTCGCTGCCAAATTCTTCCTCTCGTTCTCGTGCTGTTGTCCGCAGCCCATAGGTTGCAACTGCTGGCGAAGGGCTATTTCCAAACACATGTACCTTCATTCGGTACTCCACCACGTCCCTGTAGATATTGTTGTTGCGGAACCACAGAAATCTTAGATAATTTCGGTGGTCGTCTCGTACCAGGAAGCAGTAGAACATGTGCTCTATGTCCACAGTTATGGCCACGGGTTCCTTCCGGAATCGGATGAGCACTCCGAGCAGGCTGTTGATCAAGTCTAGACGGGTAAGCAGCACACTGTTTAAAGACACGCCTTTGAACTGTGCACTGGAGTCGAACACAACTCGTGTTTCGCCGGGTTTTCGTGGGTTGCAAACACCAAAGATGGGAGGTACCAACACTCTTCTCCTTCTTGAACCGGTGGAGCTTCTTCGGCATGGCCATTCTTGAACATCTTGTCCATGAAGCTCGTGAATTGTTCCCTAAGTTCTGGCTTTCTCTTCAAGGTCTGTACGACAGCTCTGAGCCGCGACTCGGCCAAGCACCTGTCATTCGGAAGCCATGGCCTTGGAGAACGAAAGGGGAGAGGAGCTATCCAACTGTTGGATTCGTCCTTTGAGAACTCGTCGTCCATCAGCTTCAAGAACTTCCTGCCCTCGACAGAAAGTGAAGGTCTGTTGTCATCCTCCGTTGTCTGGAACAGCGTTTCAGCGATCCCATCGTCATAGCTGTGTTTCCTAGCAGCGTACTGAGCTGATTGGAAGCACTGTGTCGACCCCTGCATGGCAGTGAGCTTCTCCTTGACCAAGAAATGATTCTCACATGGCTCGAAAAGGGAGGGACGTCCATTTTCAAGGACGTTTGTTTTGAGGTTGCTGACACAGTCCGGTGTGCGACTTCGACTTATGCAGACATTTCCTACGATGACCCATCCCAGATCCAGTTTCTGAGCAAATGGTGCATCAGCCGGTCCATTGCGCTGTTGTCGAACCTTGTGTATTCTGAGAATGTCTCTCCCGAGGAGAAGTAGAATCTTGGCCTCCGGGTCCAAACAAGGAATGAATTTACCAACAGCTCTGAGATGAGGGTGATGCAATGCCACTTTCGGTGTTGGAATCTCGGTCCTGTTGTTCGGCATTTCGTTGCACTCGATAAGCGTTGGTAAGGGAAGCTTCACGGATCCATGAATGTCTTCTATGAGAAAGCCAGACGCTCTTCTTCCTATTGCCTCCGTAGTTCCAGCACATGTCCTTAGTGTGTAGGGGGAACTGTGACCATTGAGTCCGAAAATGTCGAAGAACTCTGTTCTTGCAAGGGACCTGTTACTCTGGTCGTCTAAGATGGCATACATTTTTGCAGTCTTGTGAGGCTGAGTCGGATGACTTACTTTCACCAAGCAGATCTTGGAGCAGCATTTGACACCGTTGTTTTGACCGCAGACCTCTGTGCACTTGGTCCCTGATAAAGCTGGCAAAGAACGAGAAAGGGGGAAAGGCGACCTGATGATTCTGTTTGTACTTGGAGCCTTTCGCGATCCACATGTCTTGCAAGAGCTGGGGCAGCTTTTCTACAATGGGGTTTACCCCTCTTGCGGTGTCGAGATAGGAGAGCCCAGTCAGGTGAGGGTCACATTTTGCTGCCTCAACTTCAAGAAGGAGGTCTCCCAGCTCTCTCAATTTCTGGGTGTCTTTGTCGGTCAGTCTGGGGAAGTTCTAAATTCTTCGAAAGATGGCCTCTTCTATAATTTCTGGGCGACCATAGCATTCCTCAAGTCTTTCCCAAACTACCTTTAACCCGGCCTCTGGGCTGTCGACGTGCACGGAACGCAGCCTCTTCGCGTAGGTTGACGATTCGGTCCCAAGCCATTTCACGAGAAGGTCAAGTTCCTTGCTTGCCGTCACTTCGAGAGTCCGAGTCATTCCCTTGAACGTAGATTTCCACGACCAGTAGTTTTCAGGGCATTCGTCGAACTTCTAAGCGAGGTACTCACAAGGTCGCGCCGAAGCAGATAATTTGCCATGGCGGTCAGTTCAGGGGCGTTAGCTTCATCTCCCTGCTGACTAGCAATGTTCTGCGTGATGCCTTGGTTGCGAGTGCTTGGTGTGCATGGAGCGCGGTCTTCAGATGCTACATTGGCGTTCTGACAGACGTAATGCTCCCCGCCGTCATGCTGCTGCGATTGCTGGCGCGAGCCGATGCGCACGTGAGCCTGGTCAAGCACATAGTCAAAGGTACGTTGAGCGCGGTCTTTGGATGCCTCGGAGACAGTCCGACAGATGTGATGCTCCCCGCCGTGCTGATCTACGGCAGCCTCCAGGACGTCTGCCTGCGCTTCCGCAGCGGCCGCTTCTCTTTCCAACTGCATGACTTGTAACTCTGTGTCCAGCTCGGCTTTCTTGCGTTCCATTGCCGCAGCCGCACTTTTCCCTTGTTCTTCCAGTCTGGCCTTTTCCAGTTTCACCGCGGTTTCTTTCCTCTTGAGAGAAGCCTGTACTCGCGCCGCGGCGGCCTCCGCTCTTGCTCTGGCGGCCAGCATGCTTGGCGTTGTCGAGACGGCCGAACGCTCCGAACGAGCTGAGCGCGACGAATGCCGTGACTGCACATAGCTTGCTGTGTTCTCAGAGCATGCAAAATGAGACTGGTCCGGACTCACTTGAGCAGCGGGCGACTTGCGGTCCTGTGACGCCATGTCGTCCGTGGCTGCGATGCGAAAACGGAACTTCTGAAGAGCGGAGCCAGCCAGCGGAGCCTAGGTGCTTTCGAAGATTGCGCGAGACACCGACTCGACGTTCATCGCGTTTTTACTATTCTGATTCCGTGGCACGCGTTGGGGCTGCGGCCACTCCTCAGATAGATGACAGGTCGCAAACACAAGGAAAATCGAACATTTATCCAGGTATTTACAACTTGTAAAAACGCGGTGCTGCCACAGTCGTGCAGCGCGGCAGAAGGAACGAAAGAATCACGAGTTACGTAATATGACACCCCGGAGGGAGGTGTAAAGAGGGAGAAAGCACGCGGGAGAGAGGGAAGGCGCACGGGGAGAAGGAAGAGAAAGAGCTTGGAGGAGAGAAGTCCAGTGTTCGCAGATGAGGCTGGCGCCCGGGCGGGAAATTCAAACTGGACTCGGGACAGCACACTGACCTAATCTAATAATCCATCTCAGTCCACCCATTCATCCACCTTATTTATACCACTACTTCCCCTGGTTCACCTTAATCCACCCATTCATCTGCACTAATCCACCTAATAATCCAAATTCTGGGATGGGCCTGCTTCCAAAGTTGTGGGGGTCCTTTGGAATTCTCGCATTTTTGGAATCGCATTTTTTTTCTTTAAAGGCTGGTTCACATGCAAGCGACTGGGCGAACTGAGTGATTATGATGCGCGTAGCGACGAAAATTTCCAACTGGTTGGAACCTCGTCGCTCTTGCCTCTGGAGCCGCCGTGACTGCTCGAAACAAGTTTTTGTGCCGCGGTGGCTAGAATCGCGAGCGTTTTCGCTTGAATGTGAAACATTCTTAAGAATGTGGTGAAGAGGGCCTTGTTAATCTCCAGAATAAAACCAATCCTATGAAGGCTCAGGTGTTTATTTGCCCATTGTATGCAGTCCGCCATTAGCGGCGAAAAGTTATGGCTTCGCATAAGTCGGTAATTAGCCGGGAGATTTAGGAACCGTTCTTGCGCCCCACGTCTTAAGAATGTTCCGCATGCAAGAGAAAATACTCGCGATTCCAGCCACCACGGCGCAAAAACTTCTGTTGAGAAATCGCGGCGACTCGAGAGGCCAGAGCGACGAGGTTCGAAGTTGCGAATTTCGCAGTGACGCGCATCCCAATCGCTCAGTTCGCTTACATGTGAACCACCATTTAAAGATGAAAATGCGATTTGTAAGTTGGCCCACCCACGGGAATTCGAAAGGACCGCCATAATTTTGGAATCAGCTCCACCCGACAAAATAAATCAAGGTAAATTAATTGCGATTACTAGGCGGATTAGTGGGGCTGAATCGGTGGATTGAGGTGATCCAGGGGAAGTAGTAGGTAGAATGAAGTGAGTTAATGGGAGTATTATTAGATCAGGTTTCTATAATCCCATATGATAATCCAAAGGAATGTACTGAAAATGCAACATTCTAGTCCTCAGATTTTCCTATTTGGTGTCTGATGACGTCTACATCCCCTACACCAATCAGATAATTTCGTTACAGAGAAACCCGGTGTTTTTTGTAAAGCGACAACTTAGATCCGGTCGCATTAAAACTAAACCAATAATAATAGAGATAATCTAGTTATGTCTCTCGGAGTAGATTGTTAGATGGACGTTCCAGCAAAGAAGGATACATATATATAAAACTCATTCTACGGCTGCCACAGGCCACCAACTCTTAATGACTACCAGTGCTTCGATTATCATCTCTGGTGAATGGTCAGCATTGGTCCATCGACAGTAACTGCACCGTTTCCTTTCATCAAATCCTATTCTCTCTCTCTCTCACTCTAAGGAGAGGCGAATGCTTCCATTCGCTTGTTCTATAGCACATACTGTTGTACGAACCGAAAGACAGTAGCTAGCGAAACCTGTAAGTTTCATTGGCTTTTTTCCGCGTTCGTCAGACTCGCCCCGCGGGCCTTCCAAGCCGGTTTCGGCGTTGCCATCAGCGTGACGGAAAAATTACGCGAGTCTTCCATAGATGGCGCCGGGCGCCACATTTAGCGTAAAGCCCTTTGATATTGTGGGGCTTTACATCAGCGGCGCGTCAGCAACCCCCGATCCTAGCACCGCGCGTTGGGAGTCAGACAGGCAACCGCTACGTTACGCCGGTAGGTCCGTACAGCTTGGTAAAAGCGGAGCTTTGTAAATTTATGTCGTCTGGTCTCTCCTAGAAGGTTATATAAAGTGCAGCACACTGAGTCCCTTTTCAGCAGCCTCGTAGATCCGCAAGACGCCCTAGGATGGTGCTACAAGCTCACCACGGCTCTTTGCACGATGAGGCCGGTCAGCTCACTAGAATGCAGTGCTGCCACACAGTCCTCACACCGTGTTCTGGCAGCAACTTTTGCAGCTACAAATCCTGCAATATAGGGAAGAATAGAGAAGCAGTGCACTAGCACTACCGCAAGAAAACACCACGCAGCCACTCAGCTACACGGCGGACGCTGCACGTTTTGGTTGTTTTCTGCCCCTGGCAACATGGCGCCGCGTCAGTGAGCGCCGGCTTCACTTTTCGAGTGCCCCCTCCACTCCAGAAGTTTAGTATAACCTTATTTCGTGTCATGATTCAGATTGTGAAAGAGGAAAGGCTGTCCGTGTCTGCGTGGTCAAGAGGAACCGCTCTCGCCTCATATCCTTAAGTGTCCCCCAATTTTTTTTCCCCCTTTCTGCAACTTCAGTGTTCTAGAAGACTGTACTGCTGAATTTGATGGCACAGCGCCATTTTTTGTTGCGAGCTGTGGAGAGTAGCCTTTAGCTTGCAGAATGAAATGGTTAAAAAGGAGAAAAAGAAAGATAACGAACGCATCGCGCCGCTTAGCATCCTCTGAGAGTTGCGGAATGTCAGGGTGGATTTCACGACGATGCCTACCGTGTGCTTGTCCTCCTCCTCAACAGCACGTGCTGTCGCTTTGCCAACTCGCTCTTGCAGCCTTTTCTTCTTGCTCCCACTGTTTGTGTACTCATTTTTGGAATCCTGACCATGTCGCCTCTGGGATGTGCTCCAGCGTACCATCAAAAAAGAGTTTCCACTTGAAGCCTATGGAATTCGTTACTTACCAGTAGAAAGTGATGACGGAACCCCTTTTGACTTGATTATGTTAATGTGCCTGCATAGTATTTGGAAATGCAGAATGGCGGTTCGGCACGCTGATCCTGATGTAAGACCTGCACGACTGTATTTTAGAGAAAGCATCAGAAACTTTTTTGAGGAGCAAAAGTTGCAGGAATGTGTCCCAGAATGGCTGTCACGTTTGGAACCGTTATTGTCGATGAAGGACTTTTAAGTACGTCCGCACAAGGTGTGCGGTCGTTTTTAACTTAGTGGGTGATTGCGGTTTGTTTTGTACGTATATGTGAATACCAGAAATAAAGAAAAAAAAAAAAAGCCCGGCTAGCTCAGTCGGTAGAGCATGAGACTCTTAATCTCATGGTCGTGGGTTCGAGCCCCACGTTGGGCGGAAGTTTTTTACTTTCACGTTTTGGAAGAAATTTGATTTTTTGGTGACACGTTATTCTCGACCACCGAAAAATGAACTCTGTGCGCTCGTTGCCATGCAATCCAATGCTTTCGCGCGGAATTCGCTGTCGCAGCAAACGGGGTCGCCATCATCGTAACGTGCCTAATCGAATACTCCTGCATTTGTCTCCAGCGGGCAGATTTGACCCATCCATTCATCCTGGAGGGACGGAAGTTAGAAGCCTTCGCTTTGAAAGGGGGGCTAGAAGTTGCCGCCATGCTTGGCTTTTTTTCTATACATTTCTTCAACGTTATAATAAATCAGTCTATGAATTCGCCATTATCTGTAAATACAATTTTTAATCATTCTCTACTAACCTTATGTCACCATTCTGCTTTTGGGCCACCAATCTACCAATTCCTTCGTCTGCCGAAGATTCATTTACTCTACCTCTGTTGTCCCTAAATCCTAGGGCCTCAAGGAAAGTGACAGAGTCTGCATCGATATCCGAGTTACTAGAATTAGGTGTTCAATTGTTTCTACAAATTTTCCATGCAATAGAGGTTTGTAATCTTGTTTGTCAAATTTCCTTTTGTATATAGTTTCGCGTTCCAAGACACTCTTTAGCTTCAGAGAACAGGGCGCTGACTCTTGAGTTATCATAGTACTTTATCTGCCTGATTTTCCTTTTCCCATTTCTGTACAGCTCTACAGTCCACTTCTTTTCCATTGAATCAATGCAGTTGTTACCTTCTGCGTTTTTTACCTGTCGTTTCAAGCATTTTATTTCTCTGTCTTTGTTTTCACCGTACTTACAGTTAATTTCCTAGTCCTCTTCCTCCATTGCGAGTCAACGCTGCTTCTGGATGAGTATTTGAATACGATTGCTGCCCAACGTTACCGTTCAATTTCCACTATCTCCCTAATCGATCCTATGGTCGAATGAAGTATGGAGTGACTACTGTGATTAATGACATTGAATAGGTTGGGGCAACCGAAAAGGAAATAAAAATAATAGGCCCCTGCCTGCACCGTTTACACACAACAGGCTTAACCCAATTGGAAAATAAAAGAGGATGCCCGTAGGCAAGTTGTAATTTGACCACCCGTGGGTGGAAAAATAAAATATTAGGGATAATGCTACATTAGCGACCCACAGCCGAGAGAGCGGGCCCGGGGAGGCTCCCCTGACCTCCCCTGGGAAGTAGCGGAAAGGGAAATGGGACGTGGGAAGGGAATGGGGACATCGAGATTTTTGCTCTGATCCTTCAATTATCTCGACTCCATTACTGGCCCGCCTGGCCAGGGCAGGGAGAGCATCGAGATTGCCCAATGGTGCGGCCCCACTCACGGGATGCCCGACCACCCACCATACGCAACGGGCTCCGACCGTCGGAGACAGGAAAACCTAACACGGGGTCAGTAGCTACCTGGGGCTCCTCATCGCTCACTAGAAGGCTTTTCCCACCTGCCGGCTACTAGCCGTTGAAGGTTTTTCGCGGTTTTTCGGACACCGGAAGTATGTGTGATTGTCCACGCCAGTGGACGCCCAGTTCGTCAACGGCCTCGCGGCCTCAGAACCGGTCAGACTCCGGGGGGCCCATCTGTGCTTCCTCCAACCATCCATGCACTTATTTCCTCTCCTAGCTTACTCTTCTCCTACTGAGGAGAGAGTGTTCAAGGCTGGGCGACCGGGCCACTAACCAAGAACGTGGCTTAGGATGAGATGACCCGGGCCTACTCCACCGGTACTCCACACATCTTCGGTTTTCGCCAGACTCTTACGAGGCAGTACTAAGCCCTCATCCCCCGGCATCCCGCAGGCGGTTAAGCCTGCGGCCGGCCGTAAGGCCGCTTCCCCGGGGCGGCGGTCCTCAGAGCCTGGCCACTATGAACCCCCGCGCGGACCTGGTTTCTCCGTAACCAGAAACCGACGCGTCGGTAGCCAGACTTGCACGCCCCCGCGCGCAGAGGAAGGAAGGTAGCATGTATTCGAAAACCTTGTGGCGTTTTGACATGCCTTCCGGGCCGGATTTCGTGGGTCCAACCTGAGTATAATCCCAGGCCTGCCTCCGCTCAGGAATCGGACCTCACGTGCACGACTGGCCCTCACAGTCGTCTGGGAGTCGCTGCCACTCCCATTGGGGGTTTGCATCCCCAGAGGATGGGTCCCGGCCATCCCATCCCCACTGCTGGCATTGCACCGAAAGAAAGCCTAGTAGCCGAAACTACACCGGCCCGTATTCGGAGGCGGGGGGGGGGGCCACGAGCAGGCTGCACAGTCAGATTTCCCCCCCTGTGATTAATGACAGTCTGCGCGCCTCCTCGGGAGAAGTGGACACTGAGTATCTTCATTCTGGATAGTTGTCATCCCTGAGGTACACGCTCCAGGAATGGCCGGAACTATTGTCTCGCACGGCCGAGCAAAAATGTGCTGTCCATGGGTGCAGAAAAACAACTCTTGCCTGTCATATATGTTAAACGCGAAGAGTGGCGACTGAGGTAGAAGGTTTTACGGGTGTGAAATGAATTCGCTGTGAAGCTGTGCTTGAAAACCATGTTTTGCGGCGGTTGACGACGGCAGGAGTTTTGGAACGCGGAAGCCACGAGGAAGCTCATGCAGTCATGGGCGGAATTAAGTACGTGTTCTCCACTACCCCGCACCAGCTCCACAACGCACTCATATGTCAGGAACGCTTCCAGGCTCCGACAAAATTGGTGGCTCCGTGTTCTGAAAACTTCGACAGGCGCCTGTACAAAAGCTTCAGTAGAACACGTTCTGGGGCAAGGCAAGTTGATGTACAGCTTGAGTAGATGAAGCGCAGAAAAGACAGCACACAGACGAAGAATAACACGGGACATTCTTTGTCTGTGTGCTGTTTTTATCTTCTTCATCTACTCCAGACATGTAAAAGAGCTTCCAACGCACAATATCTCAACCCTTTAACGACCCGGTTTTGAAGAGATCCAGGAAACAAACTTCACTGTCTAAATCACAGATGAGTTATAATGCAGCCAGTATAAAAGTTCATAAATTGTCTAGCTTCGCTATGATATAGATATCTGGAATATGCACCACCGCAAGAGCATTCAGTAACTTTGTGTTATCGCAAGGTTAGCATTAAGAATAACTAGGAAGACTGTCATGAAATGGTACAAAAAGATGTTTTGGTTTATCTGCTCGTTACTTCCATTTTCATTCTCGACAAACCCGGTAAAACTAATCGACCCTATTAACTACCAGATTTGGCTGGAGGCAGGAGCTAGGCTCCTTCGTGGCAACCATGTGCCCGTCCAGCCGCCATAGTGTTCTGAGGTTAGAAGCTATGAAAGCTGCAAGTGAGGTAGAACTGTAGAAAAGAAAAGGTGCAAATTTGATATGGCGACAGCTGTTAGCGCCTCATTTCCCGAAATGGCGGCGCTGGTGGCATGGTCCGCGGTAGAAAGAAGTGATTGGAAAGAAGGCTTGGAAAAGAATGGAAGGCGAGCCGAGTGGTGAGAATGGGTTGGCGAGGAGTGAAAAAAAAATTTTTTGGCGAAATAACGGTCACAATACTCCGCGATTTTTATCCACCATCTTTCAGGCTTAAAATGCCGGGGAGAAAGCTACACGAAGTAAATACGGAGCTCAATGTACACTTCGAACATGTGCTCCGCAGGCTTTACTAAACCGGCTTCCACGACTTCGTAATGATCTACTGACAGGACATAATAGCGCAATATGCCACATTTCGGAGATTATTAGCATTCTTTCTCTGCTATTTTAGGGTGAAAGCACTACTTAACGCGGTCCCAATGTAGAATTTCGTGTGAAGCCTCGGATTAACTCCGTTAAACTCGGGTTAGTTCGAAGGAGTGTCACGGGAGCTGCAGCCAAAGGAAGGGTAACCTTGAGGGTGCCCTTGGCAAAGCCTAGCATAGCAACAGCCCATGCAGAAATCAAATAAATGTTGCCAGACTGGGCTTCAAACCCGCGGCGCTGCGAACAGATCAGCTTCGCTCGCCACCGCACGAAAGCACTATGTTATCGCCGCAGCAGATCACGCCTCGTGTCAAACTGCAACCCTCTCGCGCTGTGCATTGCACATTACCTTCTTCATCAACTTGAAACTTCATGGCTTTTTAAAGACAGAGGCACGTGTGATCTTACAATCAGGTAAAGGTGATCTTACAACCACTTCTTTTCTTGCTTTTTTTTTCAGCCAAAGAAAAAACAGAACATGCAGAATGCTGATATTACTGGACATTTTTTCGGTGTAAAATGCTCTCTGTATCATTCCATTTGCTCTGTCATAGGCTTATGGTTTTATTTTTTAACATATGTGCTTGGGGCAGCTTGTGTATGCGTTTACTTCATTTTTTTTTAAATTTTCGTTCAAACTTTAGGTATTACAACGTGATCTTCTCTTCGAATAATTTGCTGCGTACTTATTTTGATACGTCGATCACTATGTAGGTTGAAAAAGTATCGACGTGGATTTGTTAAGCCGTTGCAAGACAGCTTTTGCTTATGTCTCCTTTTGTCTTGTATGACGGAGTCAACAAATAAACTTCCTTAATGCGAAGGCTTTAGATTGCTGACAGACACGAAACTTGGCTCAAAGAGTGGCGGTGTTTCAAAACTCGCGATTGGTCCAAATGGTGTGCCGTCATTAAAGGCGGGAAAATAGGAAATGCTAACCAATAATAGCCAGTATAAAAGTACCTACAGCTGCACCATCCACAAAGAATAGAATAGAATAAGCGCATAAATGGAGTAGTATTCGAATATAATTGGAACTGAATTAGAGTGGCATTGGAAGCAAAGAGAAAGAGAATT
This sequence comes from Amblyomma mixtum, assembly GCF_055824585.1. Lineage (NCBI taxonomy): Eukaryota > Metazoa > Arthropoda > Arachnida > Ixodida > Ixodidae > Amblyomma > Amblyomma mixtum. The sequence continues at coordinate 175,540,900 of NC_143012.1, read as the reverse complement.
TACTTTATTGTTTTCTCAGTACTCGCAAGTAAGTTGCTTGAGTGTCCCCGGTAATTTTTATTATCACTACGTCCCACAGAAGTTCAGTGATCAGTCTCCCGCATAATGTAACAAAATTATGTGTTGGTCTAATCTGGTGGCCTATTTTGGTTCTTTGCTACGACACACTTTGCTACGACAGTTCCTCTCCGCAGAGGAGAGGCGCCAGCGGCTCCAATAACCTACATAACGGGAAACTTGCGCCACGAGCTACGCTATAAAGAGACGACGGGCAGTATGCTGACTAAACATCTGCGTCAGTGGTTCAGTGGTAGAAAAATTCAGGGGGCACTTTGACTGTCTAAAGTGCGTAGAGGCGAAAGCGTTTTCCGCACCACTTTCAGTGCTTCTGTGGCACTGGTGGCGTCACATGTAATTGAGTACTAATTACTAAGTGATGGGAAATCACTAATTAATGGTTAATTACTGATTAATGCCTGAATACAAATTAACTGCTAATTAAGCTGAAGCTTAAGCTTCGCCTTTAGGAGTGGAACGCGACAGCGTGTTGTAGCGCTGCCAGGGAGTCCACGGAACGCCACCACCCGTTCGGCGCGATGCCTTGCCGTTTCAACGCAACGGTTTTTGAGGAAAGGAAATGGCGCAGTAAATCTCTGTCATCTCGGTGTACACCTGAACCGCACCGTAGAGGAACGGAGGAAGTGGGAGTGAAAGAAGAAAGACGAAGATGGCCCGTAATGAAGAAAATGAAAATTGTATTTGAGGAAAGAAAATTACGCAGTAACTGTATCACATATCTCGGTGGACACCCATCAAAATTCACGGGGGGGGGGGGGGGGGGGGGGGGCACTTTTTTGACCTAAAGTGTAGTCACTGATGTGTGGTTAAGATGTTAAGCTTCGCCTCTAAGAGTGGAACGCGAGAGCGTCTTGCAACGCTGCCAGGGAGTCCATAGAACGCCATCGCCCATTCGGTTCTACGCCTCGCTCGTGGGTAAATTGGTTTTTGAGGAAAGGAAATGTATTTCTCTCTCATATCTCGGTGGACACCTAAACCTCGCCGGAAGGGAAGGGAGGAGGATGGCAGTTAGCGAAGACACCGTATTCACTAGACGTGCCTTTGTTCATTCCAAACCATCGAGCTGGCATGGCGGAGTGGATAGCATGCTCGTCTCGCACTCCGAAGACCGGGGTTCGATTCCCGAGCTCGACCAATTTCTTACTAGGTTTTATTTATTTATATGGCTTGACTAGAGAAGTTAATTAGGCTAATTGGGTAATTAAGCAATTAACTAAGCTCAGTCCCACTTACTTGGAGCATCACTATATGGTCCCTTCAATTGGTTGCATGGTTACTAGCCAAAGTACAATTGGCCCCGTTTGAAATTGGCGCACTGTGACGTCACGACCGTTTCGACCAACTGTTTGTTTGTTTGTTTGTTTATGGGGTTTAACGTCCCAAAGCGACTAAGGCTATGAGAGACGCCGTAGTGGAGGGCTCCGGAAATTTCGACCACCTGCGGTTCTTTAACGTGCACTGACATCGCACAGTACACGGGCCTCGAATTTCTCCTCCAAAGAAATTCAGCCGCCGCGGCCGGGATCGAACCCGCGTCTTTCGGGCCAGCAGCCGAGCACCATAGCCACTGAGCCACCGCGGCGGACTGAAAAGCGTGACATTCTCTGTCGACAACTGCTGCTTACAACGATGAGACATTAAAGGCTTTCGCCTTAATACTCTCCTGCCACGCGGGTGGCCCGGGTTCGATTCCCGGCCGACGCATTGCTTTACTTTTGCCGGCTTACGCACCGAACTACGCTACAAAGAGATGCGCAGTACGCCGCTGCTACATCGGCGTCGGTGGTTCAGTGATTCCACTTCCGGGCGCCGAAGCGAACGGACGTGTGATGACGGGCTCCGTTGGAGCGGCTACAGCGGCCATGTCTGGCCGCGGAAACAGGTTTATGTCAACTGATAGTGAGTACCAGGTTGTTCTGCCCAGTTTGCCTACAGGTCCGTTCGTTGTAAATACAGTTTTTTTGCACGCGGACGTAAGTGCTCGCCCGTACCGGGTAGAAGATTTCCGCGACGCCCTCGCTCAACAGTCGGTGCTCACCGAGATTATCGCCTTGGGGGCGTACCGCATGAACCATGTTTGGGCTGTCACGTTCAATGACGCTGAAACGGCGAAGAAGCTAGCCAGCATTGGTGAATTGCAAGTGAAGAAGCAGCGCTGCCTCGTCATCGACCCGGCCAACAGGGACGTCCGCATGAAGGTGCACTGGCTTCTCCACAGTGTACCGGATGAGGACGTACGCCTCGCCTTCGCCCCGTTCGGCAAAGTCACTGAAGTCGCCCGCGAGCGTTGGCGGGTCCAAGGAGTGACCGACAAGGGCTCTACCACCAGGCTCGTGACACTGAAGCTGAATGCTGGAGTGCAAATCGACGATGTGCCCCATCAGCTAAGTGTTGCAGGTGAGCTGGCCCTCGTGGTTGTGCCGGGCAGGGCTCCGCTTTGCCTTCGCTGTCGCGGCACGGGTCATATTCGCCGCGAGTGCCGCATCCCACGGTGTGGTGCCTGCCGGCGCTTCGGACACGAAGACAGCCAGTGCGAGCGGGCATATGCCAGCGTCACCGGACTGGGAAGCAAGGAGGATACGTCCGACTTGCTAATGGATGAGGCGGACGTCGAGGAGTTATCGTCGGCAGGAGGCAGACAAGCAGCGCATTTGCCAACGGCAACTCAGCCTCAACTGCAAACTACGCAGAAACCTGTCGTTGTGGCAAGCGCCGCGGAACAGCAACAACCGCCTGCCCAGGACGTCGTGGCTACGCCGAATGGCGAGGAAAAAAAGCAGCCTGAACCGCACGTGAGCGACGACCACACCGCGGCAGAGAACATGGACACGTCCCGTGAATCAGCGAGTCCCGCAGCCGGGAAGCGGACGCATGAAGACACCACCAGCATGCTGCAGCAGCGGGACGAAAGCGGCGGGGACGAGCCGCCGCAGAAAACGCCAGGTAGGCGGGCGTCGTTCAAGCCGCGACCGAACATTCCGGTCGACTCTCGGCAGGCGGGTAAACCGCCTCCGTAGCTTTGTGTTGCCTTCGTCATAATGGGAACGGGGGGATTTCTAAGCTATATGGCTGTGTCGATGTGCCGTTTTCTTTTCGTGTCGAGGCAAGGTGCTGTTGGCACCAAGGTTCTTTCTGCAGGCACCAGTGTATATTTTGTTGGCAGACTTGCGGTGTGTATATGGGCACACAGACCTGGAGAGCGAGAATTCTTTCCGGGGATGGGCACCATTCCATTGTGTTACCATGGCTCTTAATCTCGGGGGAATGCTACGCATAGCAACGTTAAATGTCCGGGGGCTAGGTGCAAGAAGGCGACAGTGTCAGCTAAGCCGCCTTCTTCTTGATAAAGAATTACACTTAGTTGCCGTACAAGAGACGAAAATCGAAAGCCAAGAACTGACCGACGGAATGGTGTCCAATTTCCGTACGCATTTCGATGTATGCGTTTGTCATGCGAATGGTGGATCAGGTGGTTGCGCCCTTTTCATCCGTAATAACTTGGGGATCTGTGTACAGTCAGTGTTGTCATGCCAAAGTGGTCGCCTTTTAGTTGTTGATTTTGCTGTTTATGATTTATCTTTCCGTGTCATTTGTGTCTATGCACCAAACGTTGAGACCGAGCGTCGATCTTTCTCTGAACGTGTTGAAGCCTACCTTAACTGTCACAAAGTGTTGATATTGTTGGGCGACTTTAATTGCGTATGTACAATGGATGATCGCGCTAAACGCACACAAGTTCGGGACAAGAGCGCAGAAGTATTAAGTGCCCTGGTGCATGATTATGATTTAGAAGACATTGGTAGCGTATTGACGAATGGTACACGTCCTCAGTACACCCATATTCAGCATGACAGCCACGCGAGATTAGACAGATTATACGCATCACCCGAACTGGTTTCTTCATGTGCAGTATATGAAGTGCAACCAGTCCAGTTCAGTGACCACTGCTTGGTAACTGCAACGTTTGGAAGAAGGCAAAACAAAAGTCGCATCAACTGGAACCTCTGGAAGTTTAACGTGAAGCTTTTTGGAAGATGATGCATTTGTTAGCGCAGTAACGGAAGAATTAGAGAAGTTGCTCACACTGGAACCAAACCAGTTCGGAGTTGAATGGGAAGAGTTTAAAAAGAGAGTTAAAATATTAGCCATCGAAAGAAGCAGCATTATTAATTTCAACCAGAAACAAAACGAAACAAAACTTCGCCAGGAACTAGAATTCTTGATAAGCATGGAAAACATTCAGCCCGGTAAATGTACTGAACAAATAAGGCGGGTGAAAACACAGCTCGTAACTATAGACACAGAAAGATACAAAGCGGCAATTGTACGAGCAAGATCCGAGAAGCTGTGGGCGGGAGAAACGCCAACAAAGCGCGCACTATCCGACGAAAAAAGATACGCATGTCGGAAAGAAATCCGGCAGCTTGCCAACGGAAACGAGATCACGACTGACCAAAATGTTATCAAGACAGTGATGGCCGAGCATTTTCGGAACTTGATAGGTCACCCACGTGATACGAAAGACAGCTTCCAGAAAGAATTTCTTTCCTTTATGCCACAGCTGGGCGAAGAAGTACAGACGCAACTGGAAGAACCGATAACCGTCAGTGAAATAGAACGCGCAATAGATGACCTGTCCCTTGCTAAAGCACCCGGGCCTGACGGCCTAGGAGCTGCCTTTTATAAAGCTTTCAACTGTTCTGTTGCTCAGATTTTGCACAATGTCATCACTGAGGCATACGACAAAAAGCGAGTTCCTTTATCATTCACAACGTCACACGGCGTGCTTATACCAAAGAGTGACGATGAAGCAAAACGTCTCTTGCCAGGGTCTTATTGCCCGATGAGCCTTGTCAATGTGGACTACAAAATATTTATGAAGGTTTTAGCGACACGACTTCAGCGTGTTATAACAAAGTTGGTAGGGCCGCATCAGACTTGCGGCATCAAAGGCCGAAGCATTGCAACAAACGTGCATGTCGCGCGAATGGTCCTCGAGTGTTGTGACGCTCTTGGCGAGCGCGTTGCGATGATGCAGCTTGATCTGGCCAAAGCCTTCGACGGTGTCTCGCACGAGGCTCTGCTCTGCATTTTAGAGCATTCTAACGTAGGCTGCGTTATCACTGAAGGCGTCAGAATGGCGTACACTGACTGCTCAACGCGAATCATCGTAAACGGGGAACTGACAGACAGCCTGAGCGTTCGCTCGTCGGTGAGGCAGGGATGCCCTCTTTCGCCCTTGCTGTTCGCGGCTTACCTTGAGCCGCTATGTTTGGCAATTGCAAACAATGAACGCATAACAGGATATAGAGTACGTGAGGCAGAAATAAAAATCTTGGCCTACGCGGATGATATCGCCGTATTATGCGCAAACAAAGAAAGCATTAAAGAAGCCACAGCTGTTGTTGAACAATTTTGCGAATACACCGGAGCCCAGATAAATTGGGACAAAAGTTATGGATTTTGGCATGGAGACTGGGACGCCACGCCGGAGCAATTTTGTCGCCGTCATTGGTCAACAGTTCCTAAACCTTACCTCGGTGCGCCCCTCGAGTGTTATCGTGATCCTGAACAATACTGGACCGATCAAACAACGAAGGCAAAAGAAAAGGCTGATGCATGGCAGGCAAGACAGCTGTCAATGTTTTCCCGTGCGACTGTCTCCAATGTCTTCCTAATTTCAAAAATATGGTATGTGATGAACGTGTTGTGTGCATCGCGAACGAGCATACAAAAAATTCATCGTGTCCTCGCTATTTTCATTTGGTCCTCGACCTGGGAGAGATCTAGCCGAACTAATTTGTTTATCTCAGTCAAGTGTGGTGGGCTAGGTCTGGTTCACTTGTTTTTGCGGCAAGTCGTGTCACGATTTCTTTTCTTAAGGGATCAAAATGACCCCTTTCTCCGCACCGTGATGCAGGTGAGGCTACGTAGACTTCTCCCAGGATTCATTGTGACGTCATGTGAGAACACATGTGGCGCTGTGACTGGTTATCTGCGCGAAGCAGTGCTCGCCTTCAGGTTGTTAAACGTGCGGTTTTCACAAGACTACTTGTGCAGTGTTAGTAGGAAGAAACTGTATAAGGACTTTGTTCACACCATGCTACTTGTACCGTTATACCGTTTACCACACCGTGGACGCCCTGGACAAAACGTACTCAAAAGAGTAAAGAAAATGCCAATATTACCTTCAGTTAAAACCTTTTTCTTTAAGCTACATACAAACACACTTCCAGTTAAGACCTGGCTTCAGGAAAAAGGCATCTTCATACCGTGGTCAACAAACTGCTTTTTATGCAAAAAGCCCGAAACCATAGAGCACGTATTCCTAGACTGCTGGGACCCGATTTTCCATTGGGACGTACTCCAGAGCACATTAAAGAAACAGTTGCCTCTTGACCCATATGGAATACGATTCCTGCCGGTAGACGCTTCGGACGATATACCGTACGACCTTATCATGGTCCTGGGCCTCCACGCGCTGTGGAAAACGAGAATGCAGTTTGAACATGCCGAACCTGTAGTGCGTTCTGTCAGAGACCACTTTATCGAAAGTATCGTATGTCTCAGAGAAGTTTATTGAGCGCTCCTTGATCCACCAGAATGGATTGCTTGTCTGGATGCATTGGTGTGTCTGAAAAACATTTTAGTGTCATGTTAGCCCAAGTGTGGCTGATATGTTTTACGCCTTGTACCCTTTCATTTTGACTGTAATCCTGGCAATAAAAAAAAATAAAAAAATCGGTGGTTCAGTGGTAGAATACTCGCCTGCCACGCGGGTGGCCCGGGTTCGATGCCCGGCCGACGCATTGCTTTACTTTTGCCGGCTTACTTACCGAACTACGCTATAAAGAGATGCGCAGTACGCCGCTGCTACATCGGCGTCGGTGGTTCAGTGGTAGAATACTCGCCTGCCACGCGGGTGGCCCGGGTTCGATTCCCGGCCGACGCATTGCTTTACTTTTGCCGGCTTACGCACCGAGCTACGCTATAAAGAGGTGCGCAGTACGCCGCTGCTACATCGGCGTCGGTGGTTCAGTTCGAGCCCCAAGGAACAAAAAGGCCCTTTTCCTCTAGCCATGTTTTTACTGGTAGCGTTCCTGTGTGTAATTTAAAAAAGAATGTTTTGACGCCAGGTGCAACAGTCATCTTTTTAACTCGCCTGAGAACGTCTTTCCCAGGGCCTTCACAGTATAAGGTTCTGTACAGTGGCGCTGGAAACAACTGTTCAATAAGATCCTTGTATAAGCGCTTCGGCGTTACATTCGCTAAATACTCTAGCGAGAACCGCACTTGTAAAAACCTGAACGACCAGACAACCTCTCGAAGGAAGCGAGACACTGTGTACCGCCGAGCATTGCACGAAGAGACAATGAATTCTGGAACGGTAGAACATGTGTTCCTCGATTGTTGGGATGCAGTGTTCTACTGGGATGTTTTGCAAAGAACCCTAAAAAAGGACTTGCCATTGACACCGCGCGGAATTCGGTACTTGACCACTGAAAGTGATGTTGCACAGTATGACCAGATTATGTTATTGGGCCTTCACAGCATTTGGAGGAGTAGAATGGCTGTAAGACATTGTGACTTGGATGCACGATCGGTATGTGGTTATTTTGTAGAACATATGTATAAGTTAAGAGAAGTCTTGAAGCAACAAGATTGCGCGGATGATGTATTGAGTCTGATGGACCAACTTGTGTTAATGAAAGTCCATAAGACACGGTTGTCTGCCAAGGGGCACGACAACTACGATATTTTATTGATGTATTCATTCATGCAATAAAGAAAAGAAAAAGCGTCGGTGGTTCAGTGGTAGAATACTCGCCTGCCACGCGGGTGGCCCGGGTTCGATTCCCGGCCGACGCATTGCTTTACTTTTGCGGGCTTACGCACCGAACTACGCTATAAAGAGATAGGAATTGCTTGCAGAACATCTTTGTCATTGGTTCAGCAGGTATCACTACTGTTGTGTGCCTTATTTAATGAGGCCTATAAAGTGAAGTCGTTGCCAGCATCGTTCGGGCCGTCGCATACTGTGATTATCCCAAAAACTGACCAACCAGATAAGCTGAAGTGGGTGTCGTCATACAGGCCCATTGCTCTGACGAACGTTGATTATAAGATTTTTATGAAGGTGCTTGCTGGCAGGCTACAAACAGTTATAGCCGAAATAGTTGGGCCCCACCAAATGTGTGGGATCAAAGGACGATCTATTTTTCAGAACATCCATAAAGCAAGATGTGTGCTCGAATGCTGTGATGCTACATGGGAACGTGTTGCATTACTGCAGTTGGACTTGGAAAAGGCTTTCGATTGCGTGTCACATAACTTTCTGTTTAGTATCTTAGACTACATTAATGTTGGAACAGTTATTCTAGAGGGAGTGGCCTTGGCGTACTGTAACTGCACTACGATATTAATTGTCAATAAGTCATTGGGGGCCCCCATCAACGCACTGCGTTCGGTGCGCCAAGGTTGTCCCCTCAGCCCTCTTTAGTTCTGTATTTATATTGATGCTTTGTGCTTAAGCATTCTACAAAACAAAGGAATTGATGGTTTCCAACTGCAGTCTACTGAAATTAAACTACTGGCCTACGAAGATGATGTCGCGGTTTTTTGTGTAAAGGAGGAAATTATAAAGAGGACAATCGATACTGTGAAGCATTTTAGTGAAGTCACAGGAAGCCAAGTTAACTGGGGTAAGTGCCTGGGGTTTTGGCATGGAGAATGGCCGTCAACCCCCGAGACATCTGCTAATATGTCATGGGCTACAACGCCTCTCAAATACCTGGCAGTGTCTTTATAGTTTTATAAGGATACCGAGCCATACTGGACACGGCAGATCCAAGAAACGCGTCAGAAAGCGGAGAAATGGAAAAACGCCCACTTGTCAATATTTGCAAGAGCAACAGTTTGTAACTTTTTTTAATAAGCAAGTTATGGTATGTGATGCAAGCTTTGCATTGTTCTCGTGTTAATGTGCAAAAACTGCACCGAATTTTTGCCGTGTTCATTTGGGCCTCCAGTTGGGAGAGGTGCAGGGGGACAAATGTGTTTAGGCAGGTGAAGTATGGCGGGCTTGGGTTGAGCCATTTATTTGTACGCCAGATCGTGAACCGGTTTATTTTTTTTAGGGATGTAAGAGACCCATTCCTGCGAGCTCTTTTCCAACAAAAACTAGGTCGAGCGTTGCCTGATGTTGTGGTTCACACCCGATGTATGCCTGGCCATATTTTTGGATTCTTTTGAGAGATTGTTCAAAGTGTGAAATTCCTTAGAGTACGTTTTTCGATGGAGTACTTGAGTAAACTTGACAAGAAAACAGTATACAAGAATCTTTGTGATGTAGTGTTCCCGGTGCACTTATACAGGGCCTTATACTCTGGAGGCAAAGACAGTAATGTATTGAAACGTCTAAAGAAAATGAAAGTTTCAGCAGGAGAAAAAACATGTTTCTTTATGTTCCACACCGGTACATTGACTTTAAAATCATTTCTGGAGGAATAGGGCTTGTTCCTTCCGTTGGGCGCCCACTGTCTCATTTGTAAACAGCCGGAGACAATAGATCATGTGTTTGTTCATCGCTGGGGGGGGTGGGGGTGTATTTGTGGGATGTGCTCCAATTACACTCAAAAAAGAGTTGCCAGTCGATGCTCATGGGATTAGGTACCTGCCAACGGACAACCAGGATGACGTCCTATTAGACCAAGTTATCTTAATGTGCCTCCACAGTATATGGCACTCTCGAATGTCCGGTTATCACTGCGATTCGGATGCAAGACCGGCACGCATGTATTTCCGTGAAAGCGTACAGATATGGCTGGAGACGTTGAAACTACAAACATGTGTTCCCGAGTGGCTGTCAAGGCTGGAGCCCTTGACGGTACTCAAGGAATTTTAACATGACAATGACTGCCCCTCGCTGGTACAGGCTATTTGAACGCTGTGTATATATGTTGGCGTGTGTTACTGTTATTTTTGTGTCTAAGCCAGGCAATAAAGAAAAAAAAGCGTCGGTGGTACAGTGGTAGAATACTCACCTGCCACGCGGGTGTCCCGGGTGCGGTACTAGTTTTTACTGTAGTAGGATAAAAAGCAGATGGTAACTTTGGGCCATGGTCAACGGCTTGATGTATTATTGCTCTGGCCAATCACAACCGCAAACGGAATGAACGTTTTAGTGTTTCACTAAGGGTACCCTGAAATTATTTCAATGGGCATATTGTAATGCAGCATATCTGTAGAGGTGGTATTCGAGTGAAATTTTGAAGCTCAGCGTGGAAATAGGCCGCAGCGTTCATTAGGTGAGCAAACGTCCGTCCGTCCGTCCGTCCGTCCGTCCGTCCGTCCGCCCGCCCGTCCGTCCGTCCGTCCATCCGTCCATCCGTCCATCCGTCCATCCGTCCATCCATCCATCCATCCATCCATCCATCCATCCATCCATCCATCCATCCATCCATCCGTCCATCCATCCGTCCATCCGTCCGTCCATCCGTCCGTCCGTCCATCCATCCATCCATCCATACACTGTAGAGTCACTATCTCGCTGCATACAGTCACAGGATATTTCATTGCACAGTATGGGTTCAAAAACCCACATGTTAATGTCTGCAAAAACTTCGAGATCACTGCAGCGACCCCCATTGGAGAAACGCGCAAGCAAAACGCCCTCATAATAGATCGACGTCCGTGGTTGTTTTATGACTATTTTATGCGTTTTTCGCGTTTAATTAATTAACTAATTATACCTCATCCACGAAATTTTCCCACGACAATATTTTAGCATACACTGTCTGTCACAATCACACTTTCACGCATTTATCTTCAGAGAACGACGTAATTGTGCGGGCAAAATTGCGGACACATTTTGCTTACGTGAAATAGCCATTTAATGCTCGGGCATTAATAAATTCTGCGGCATCTGCCGTCATATTAACTCTTTTTGAGCGTAGCTCCTTGGCGCCCGTTTCTGCGGAATAACCACAGAGGAGCAGTGGGAGACCGCGTTGCTCAGATCGGACCTGTGGCAGCAAAAGTTGCTCACAGAGAGAGAGCTGACCAGGTCGCCGAGATTTAAGAGATCAAGGCCACCAAGCGACAGTAGCCCGTCTGCGCCAGAAGAGAGTCTTCCTCTTCAAAGACTCTATAAATGAAGTTTATTCTCTCTCTCTCTCTGTCTCTCTGCGTTTCGCGGCGTCGCCGTCGCCGTTGTCCGTTGTAACCAGCTGTGGACACCTTAGTCACGGTTTAAGCTGCGAAACCAACGGAGCGGTAGCTTGCAAAGCAGAGGAAAGGCACATAACTGCCCAGTTGGAACAGTGGAGACGCAGTCGGCGTCTCCACTGCGTCCGCACCATCCGCGTTCTGGGTATGTTAATACAGAACAACACGCAAAACTCGGAGGCCATTCAGCGCCTCCGCACCACAGCCAATCAGATCAACGGCCTTATCCGCCGCATCAGCACCCGCCGGAGAGGTATGAAGGAGGATGACCTCTGTCGGCTCACGCAAGCTTTACTCATTAGCAGGATAGTCTACTCCTACCCCTACTATCACCTCCGCCGGAAGGACGAGGAAGCTGTGAACAGCATTATACGTTCAGCGTACAAAGCGGCACTGGGGCTACCTCAGTACGCCAGCACACAGCACCTCCTCCAACTCGGCATCTACAACACGCTCACAGAACTCATAGAGGCACACAAGACCGCCCAAATCCACCGGCTCTCACGCACTAAACACGGGCGGCTCATACTTGACCGTCTCAACATCAACCCCATAGGCGACGTCCACCCCACGACGCCCATTCCGATAGGGGTCTATAGCCGCCTAGTTATAAAACCAATCCCCAAAAACATGCTACCTGGCCGCCATGATAAGCACCGTCAGCTGAAAGCCCAAGCACTAGATGCCACATACCTTGCCGACGAACACGCAATATACGTAGTTGCTGCACGGCAAAGTGCAAACACATACGTGGCTTGTGCAACCACGCCACAATCTACTATCGTCACCGCCGCCACAGTAGTAGCTCACTCTCCGACAGCGGCAGAAGAAACCGCCATCGCGCTGGCCATCGCTGACCCACGTACGCGCACAGTCCTCAGCGACTCCAAAAGAGCGATACAAAATTACTCGGCAGGTTTTATCTGCCACCCCGCTGCACGCATCCTTCGCGGCTGCACTCCCGACCATAAGATCAATCTGGTCTGGGTACCCGCCCACGCGGGAAACTCTGGAAACGAAGGGGTCGACCGACTAGCCCGAGGACTAACCAACCGGGCGGCCGGCCCCACGGACCCAGACGCTCTTGCCGAGGCTCCCCAGACCTTTGCCGAAATTACCAACCTCTAGAGAGAGATGAGACGCCAGTTCCCGCCTCCACACCCCGACTTGAATCGAGCGCAAGCCACCTTGCTCCGCAGGTTGCAGACACACTCCATCCTTAGCCATTCTAGACTTTCACTCATCACAGACGGGGAATACGACCCCGTCTGCCAAAATTGTTACCAGGGAGAAATCGCCACCCAGGCTCACATCCTCTGGGGTTGCGCGGGAAATCCGCCTCCTCGAACCTTACTGCCAGCTCCCTCCGAAGACGGATGGAACCAACTCCTCAGAAGGCCAGACAAGAGCATCCAACTGGCACTCATTTCGTGGGCCCAGGAAGTCGCCCCCACCTGGGGCCACACCAAGCCCACCTGCCCTAAATCCCGCCAATCTATGGCAATAAAGTTGTTTCTCTCTCTCTCTGGAACAGTGGAGTCATCAGTCGTGCTCCAAGCTACGTCGCGGTAGTGACAGATGTGCGCTGCATGCGTTGGCGTTGACAACGTTGTGCCATTTTAAGGAAAGGGAGTGCGCTTAACTGGCTCCCTGGGTCAGTGGATGCCTGAATCGCGCTTATAGGTACGAGGGGTAATGAGAGAGGGAAATGTGGGCTAGCCGTATGCGTCAGCGCTGACAACCGTGAGCGAACTCTCGCTATCAATCATTAACTGCCAGCTGCCAGGGAGGAGGAGGAGGAGGAATCTTTTATTCCTGTTTACAGTGAGAGGTCGATGGGGCGAGCCGGAAGGGCCCGCCCCTTACAAACACTAGGAGGGATCCCTAGTCCGGGATCCCTGTAGCTTCCGCAGCGGCCCGGGCTCTAGCTACCAATGCCTGTTGGGCATGGAGTTCGGAGCAGCCGCGCAGGGCAGCTTCCCAGTCCTCTCGAGTGGGGTGGAGGTGGGGTGGGTAGGCAGGATTGGAAGGGCATGCCCACACCATGTGGTAGGTGTCCGAAAACTCCTCCTCACAGTGTGGGCACGCGCCCGAGAAAGAATTGAAGTGCTTAAGTACTGCCGGGTACAGTATAGTATTGGTATAGAGGCGGAGAAGCCAGCGCTCCTCCACCCTGGTGAGGCCTTTACAGGGAGGGGGATAGAGACCATGAAAATTTTGATAAAGAGAGGTGATCTCTTTAAAGGTGATGGCCGGATTGAAATTGTATTCCGGATCAGGCTGCGGATGAGGCGACGCCCGGTGAGTAAGCGCGCGGGCGGCAGCGTCAGCTGCCTCGTTCCGCTCAAGACCCGCATGAGCCGGAGCCCACACGATGGTACGATGGGTCGGAAACCCTGTGTATTCGCATGCGTGGAGAATTTTGAAAGCACGGTCTGGAATATACCCTTCATCAATATTGCGGCAGGCGCCCCTGGAGTCCGTAATAATGACTCGGGACTCTGGATCTGCGGCGGCCAGTGCAATGGCGATCTCTTCGGCAAATGTAATGTTTGGGGCACGGAAAGTAAGGCCCTGAACTGTAGTGTTTTCGTGGGTGACGGCCGCCGTGTACCAGCCCCCATGGTCTGGGCCGGCCGCATCCACATAGAAGACACCTGGCTTATGGCCATATTGTTGAGAAATAGCCTCCGCCCGCGCGAGACGGCGACCATCATGTTCTCCGGAAGGGGTCGCACCTGGAGTGCAAAGCGCCAGGCTTCAGGGATGCGGACCCGTTCTTCTGTATGTGTTGCGTAGGATATGTGTAAGCGGGTCAGAAGGCGGCTCCCCGCAGGTGTTTTGCTTAGGCGCAAGTATTGATTGTTAAGATGAGCTTCTCGTAACTCCCCAAAGGTGTTGTTCATCCCCAGACCGAGGAGACGCTTGTTGGACGTCGTTATGGGGAGGTCTAGCGCTCTCTTATAAATCTTGCGGAGAACTACTTCTAAGGCATTCTCATCGCATTTGCGTAGGTGGAGGTAGGGAGCCGAATATAAAATCCGGCTGGTCACGAATGCATTGGCCAGCCGCAGGGCATCTTTGCATCGTAGTCCCCCCCTTTTATTGGACACCCGGCGGAGCATCCGACCAACCTGGTCCCCCACCTTACGTAGCTTGTTTAGGGTAGTGTCTATCTTGCGCCTATGATGAATGAAAAGCCCCAGTACCCGGATCTCCTCGTGTTCAGGTATCGGTCCGCTAAGTAGGGAAAGGGCAATTTTGGTTGTGCACTTTGAGTTGGGGCGTATGTGCACAAATTCCGATTTGCTCGGGGAGCATTCAAGACCACAGCGACGAGCGTATTCGTCCACAATAGCTGCCGCTTGTTGCAGGTTGGTCTCGATGTCTCCAACCGATTGTTGTGTTGCCCAGAGGGTGATGTCGTCCGCATACAGAGCGTGCTGCACACCGGCGACCTCTGCCAGCTGGGTAGGGAGCTTCATCATGGCCAGATTAAATAGTAATGGCGAGAGGACAGCTCCCTGTGGGGTCGCTCGTGTGCCAAGTTGATATGGGCCATATTCTGTGTCTTGCAGCCGGATATAGGATTGGCGATCGGTAAGGAATTGTTTGATATAATTGAAAGTATTGCGCCCACAGTCTGTTTGCGACAAGTGGGATAGGATGATCTCGTGGGTCACATTGTCGAAAGCCCCCCGCAGGTCAAGTGCGACGACTACTTTATCATTGCTGGGGTGCTCGACGGGGTCGAGAATCTCCTTGTGAAGTTGCAACAGGACATCTTGTGCGGACCGGTTTGGGCAGAAACCGTACATGGTGTCTGCGAAAATGTTTTGCTGTTCCAGGAAAGCCGACAATCTGTCGCGGACCATAGTCTCCATCAGCTTCCCCACACACGAAGTGAGGGAGATGGGCCGGAGGTTGTCGGTGTTAATGGCTTTCCCTGGCTTGGGAATGAAAGTTACTAGTGCCGTTTTCCAATCTATGGGGAGTGGTGTGCTTCCAATCCAGATAGTGTTGAAGTAATCGAGGAGAGTTTCGTAGGCGGGATCTGGGAGGTTGGCAATAAGCTTTACCGTCACCTTGTCCCGGCCTGGTGCTGTACCTCGCTTCATTTTAGCCAGGGCCGCTTTTAGGTCATGGAGCTGGAACGGTTGATCCAAATCCGCGTTCTCGGAACCTGCATACGAGTACGCCTGACCACGGGGATCCTGGTGTATACTCAAATATTTGTCGCGGAGCGCATCGGCCAGTTTGGCCGTGTCTCCAGTGAAGTTATGTATAGCCCTTTGAAGCTGTTTTTGTGTCTCAGTACGGGTTTGTGCCGGATCAATAAGGGCGCAGAAGAGGCGCCACGTACTCCGACTCGACATTTGTCGAGCTGCAGTGTTGCATCGGTGCACCCAATTGGAGTCGGCGAGTTGGGCCGCGTATTGTGCCGCCTGTTGGGTGATATCCGCGATGCGAATTTTGAGTTTCCGATTGTGTTTTTGACGACGCCAGCGGCGGACTAGGCTGTGTCGTGCCTCCCAGAGGTGGAGGAGGTGGTTATCCACCGCCGGGCTCGCCTCTGAGAGTTGAACATTTTGCTCGACTGATTTCAAGTGGGATACTAGGTGTTGGGACCACGTTCAGTATCCTTGGTCCATTATCGATTGAGGATTGGTGTAGCTGCTCCTAAATTTGGTCCAGTCGGGTAGTTTTGCATTGGCCTGTGGTCTTGTGAGTGGCTTGGTATGGATTGTAGTGGTAATTATGCAGTGGTCGCTACCGAGGGATTCCTCGGTGTTCCTCCAATCTGCATAGCGAATATTTTTCTTAAAGGTGTGGTCCGGACACGTATCGCGTGTAACGGAGTTACCTATACGAGTGGGTTGCGCGGGATCCGTGTGAAGAGTAAGGCCCAGTGTGGAAACAAGCTCCGCCAACTTGCGTCCGCGTTTCTCTTCACGTGTGTACCCCCATAAGGTGCTGGGAGCATTAAAGTCCCCAACGATTATGAGGGGATCCCGATTCGCGACCTTCAAAGCTCGGCTGAAGACATCTGCGAATGTAACATTTGGTAGCTTTGCGGGACAGTAAATGTTGAGTATGTGCAATGGGGGGTCCTGTTTGCGTAGCGGAAGGGAGCTGCCAGGGTGGCACGGCGAGGCAGCAACTGTAACACTCATTGTCCTCCGTTGCGAATATCGTTCTGAAAATGCGCTGCTTCCAGGACAAGTTAGCCACGCGCGCGCGGGCATTTCATCGCATCATGACGGTGCGCGCGGGTGCTCTCAAGCCTATCTGGAACGCGCGTGGAAAAAAAGAAGACACAAAATGAAAAGAGGGCCACCAGATTGCTACTGCTGCGGCGCCGCTCGGCATTTTGGCGAGCGAAAGCACGAAACATTGAAGCGGGACAAGCGACATGCCTTCTGATAATAAAGGTCACAGATTGGCAAACCTCTAAGAAACGCCGTGGTGGTGGTGGTGGTCGGACTTTATTTCCAGCGGATATAGAGGAGCGACCCGAAGACGCCCCCCGCTTAAACGGCGGCCGCTATCCCTTGGGCAGCGGCGGCGTCTTCAGCCAGCTGGAGGAGCTTGATCTGTGTCCCCGGGTCGGGGCTGAGCAATAGAGCCTCCCAATGATCGGAGTCGGTAATGAATCGACTCGCGGGTAGGGAGTGCGGGCAGTTCCAGATCATATGATTTAGATCGGCTTTCGCATCACAATTTTTGCATTTGTCTGAGCAGAGTCCATCCGAATAGAAGCCACACAACTGGGGAGTGAAAGTTTTCTTGCCAGCCTTACACTTAATGGTGTTTAATTTATGGAAGTGAAAAGCGCACAGATAAAGTAATTCCATCTGCTTGTAGAGGATAGCATCGCGGAGCACGGCAACGTTGTTCTCGATTCGGAGGCAAAATGTTCGTTTTCAGCCGAGTTAATTACACTAACCGAGCCAAATAAGAGACCTCGTCTTCCCGGCATTCTCGCGGTGGAAGAAGGGCTCTTTAAGGAACTCGCATAGACGGTGGCGCCCGCTTTTCCTCCAGGCAATATCGGGAATATCTAGACGGATAGGCCGTTGCCAGGCTTGATTAGGTTTAACCGCGATACGCAATCGCGTGCACTCGTTGGCTCCAGTGCGTGTATATCGTAGCAGTTTGGAAGCTCCGCTTTAAAAAGTGGCTGAAGTGACTAAAATTGACTTTAAAAAGTGACGAGGTCCGCGCCACCCTCATTACCCCGCTGTCCAATAAACCGCAACAGTGAACGAAATCAGCTTTTTTTAATGTTCGACTATATCAAACATGCAAGAGCGGTCAGAATTTTAGACCTCATAATTTCATCTAGTGATTAGCTTCTTGTTTAGGTACAAAGGAATGTTTGGCAACGGACTACTGTTTTGCCGAGGAGGAATCCTGGTATGTCCGTAAAGTTTCGTTCCTGGATCTGTTTCACCGATTTTGTTGCAAACCGATGGTGCGTTTATCAACAATCGTGAAGTTTGTAACTTGGAGGCAGATTACGCTAACGACCACAGGAGTCGCTACAATTCGTAATCTTCCGAAATTTGACCCACTCAGGCTGCCTTTTTTTCTTTAATATGTGGCCCCTACGGGAAGTTTCGCAACTGGTACGATTAAGGAGCTCTGGTACGCTAGGCGCTATGTTGCGGCGCTCCTTGCATCTCGCATGCGCAGTAGTGCTTTCGATCGCTGGATTACGCAGCAGGGCGCAGAACGGGTCTTACATCGCCTGCTAATACCGACTTATGCGACGAAATAAAATTTCGCCGCTAATGGCGGACTGCATACGATGCGCAAATAAACACCTGGGCCTTCGTAGGATTGGTTTCATTCTGCAAAATAACAGGAACAAAAACTTGGAGGCCCTCTGAGCCACATTCTTAAGCCTTTTTCACATGCAAGCGAAACCGTTCGCCATTCCTACCACGGCGGCGCAAAAACTTGTTTCGAGCCGTCGCGGCGGCTCGAGAGGCCAGAACCACGAGGGTCCAACAAGATGGAAATTTTCGCCGCTACGCGCATCTCATTCCCTCTGTTCGCTCAGTCGCCTGCCTGTGAACCAGCCTTTAAAGAAGAAAATGCGGTTTGTAAGGTGTCCTCCACCCACCGAAGATTCCAAAGGACCCCCATAACTTTGGAAGCAGGCCCATCCAAGAATTTTGATTATTAGATGGATTAGTGGAGATGAATGGGTGAATTAAGGGGAATCGGGGAAGTAGTGTCTAAATAAAGTGGATTACTGGGCGGTTTAAGATGGGTTATTCGATTAGGTTAGTACAATCTCATATGCTGATCCAATCGATTATACTCGAACATTCTAGTCCTCAAATTTTCACATATATGGGGCTGATGACGTCACGACCGCCTCGATCCATCAGATAATTTTGTCACGGAGAAACCCGGTTGGTTTTCGCAAAAGGAAAACCTAAATGCGATCGCATGAAAGGTGTACTACAGAGGATTTTGAGCTCGGCTTTTTACTGTGAGAACTCGATCTACACGCTCCAAGCGTTCTTAGGGACTTGCAATTATTGTCCCGTGCATACGATTTCCCTCTCAAATCGGATCACCCATCCCGGCTCCCACTTTTTGTTTGTTTGAACTTGCCTCTGAAGGTAGGAGTCAACGAACGCATGGAGTGCCTTTCAGCTAGTCGCGGGGCGGCTTGCCGCACTGCCATTGGCGGAGTGATAGGTAAAGCAAATTGTCCACGCGTATTTTTTTTTCCTTTGGCTTAAATTGCGGCAATGTTGTCTACGAGTGAAACAATTTATTTACAAAAACCTGAACAACAAAATAAAAGCGAAAACGACAGGCTGAAAGGCACTCCTCGCATTGATTGACTCCTACTATCGGAGGCGAGCTCAAAAAAAAAAATAAAAGTAAAAGCCGGGCGCTTAATCCGAATTAAAAAGGGCAATCGGCCGCAAAGTACAATAATTCAAAGGTTCTAAGAACACTCGGAGCATGTAGATGGATTTCTCGCGGTAAAAAGGTGACCTCAGGATCCTCGTGAGTGCACCTTCAAAATAAACTAAAATCTGAGATCGTCTAGTTTTGCCTCGCGGAGTAGATTGAAATGAAAGTTGGTTTTTGAGGAAAGGAAATGACGCAATAACTGCCCCGCATTTCTCGGTGGGCACCCGAACTACACCTTAATGGAAGGAACAAAGGAGGGGATGAAAGAAGAAAGAGGCGCCGTAGTGGAGGGCTCCCGAATAATTTCGACCATCTGGGGACCTTTAACGTGCACTGACGTCGCACAGCACGCGGGCGCCTTTTGCGTTCCGCCTCCAACGAAACCCGCCCGCCGTGGCTGGGTTCGACCCTGGGTACTCCGGCTCGGAAGACAGGCGCCTTAACCACTGAGCCAGCGCGGCGGGTGGTGGTGGTGTAAAACATTTATTTATACTATATACAAGAGAGGTATTGCTTGGACCGTGCCTGAAGGGCCCGGCCCTCACAATCACTAGGAGGGATCCCTAGTCCGGGACCCCTGTGGCCTCCGCGGCGGCCCGGGCTCTTGTCACCAGGGCTCGTTGGTTCTGGAGAGTTGAGCAGCCGAGCAGAGCAGCTTCCCAGTCCTCTCGGGTGGGGTGGGGGTGGGGTGGGAAAGCAGGATTGGCAGTGCATGCCCACACCATGTGATACGTGTCCGCGAACACTTCCCCACAGTGTGGACACTCGCCCGAAAAGGCCGAATTGAAATGTTTGAGCACTGCCGGGCACAGTACCGTGTTGGTGTAGAGGCGAAGAAGCCAACGCTCCTCTGCCTTCTTGAGGCCTTTAAAGGGGGGTGAGTATCGGCCGTGAGCGTTTTGATACAGGAGAGAGATCTCCCGAAATGTAATAGCCGGATTAAAATCAATAGCCGGATCAGGCGGCGAGAGAGGCGATGCCCGGTGGATAAGCGCGCGGGCTGTAGTGTCCGCTACCTTATTTCCCTATATCCCCGCATGTGCTGGGGCCCAGATGATAGTGCGCCGGATTGGGAAATCCCGGTACTCACTCCTGTGTAAAATTTGGAAGGCACGATCTGGAATTTCGCCCTGTTCAAAATTGCGGCAAGCTTCCCTTGAGTCGGTGATAATGACTCGGGACGCTGGATCCGCACCTGCAAGTGCGATAGCAACTTCTTCCGCGAATGTGGTGCTTTTGCGTTTCGCCTCAATCGAAATGCGGCCGCTGCGGTCGAGTTCGAACCCGGCAAAAATCCTTGAAACTTATAATGGCACGAAGCCAGGTACACACAAAAAATACATTTCCTATATGCAGATCAATGTGCAGAAATTTCTATATTTAAAACATATTTAGAATATATAAAAGTGGTCTGCAGGCTTTACAAAACCGGATTTCACGACTTCGTAAAACCACAACGTGCCGCATTTCAGCTACTATTAGCCTACTTTCTTTCCTATCTTTTCCTGGTTTTTTTCTTCTCTGCCTAAGAAAAACCAGCCGCTTTACAGAATGTCGTCATTAGCCGGACGCTACTTCAGTGTAAAATATTGTGTGTATCGTCCTATTTGTTCTTTCAGAGGCCCATATTGTTTTATTCATTTTTGAACATGTGTGTCTGGCGGAGCTTTTAACTGTATTTCATTAATTCTTGTTTGTTTTTGTTGCAATGTTACGTATTGCAGCGCTATCAGCTCTACGATAATCTTATTTGTACAGGTTTTCTTTTGAAAAAACGGGCCCATGGATTTTTTAAGCTGTTGCAAGACAGATTTTACTTCTGTCCCTCTGTGTCTTGTATGACAAAGTGATCAAGTAGGATTCGCTAATGCGAAAGCATCAAACTGACACGAAAACCCGGCGTTGCCCAAAAACTGACAGCGTTTCAAAACTCGCGATAGGTCGAAACTGCGTGATGTCTCAAAAGTGGGGAAAATTCGAAATGTTAACCAGTAATAGTCAGTGCTATAGCCGGATACAGCTTATGTCTGCTGTGAAGCTCCACCCGTATTCAGGAGCCCGCACAGAATTCCTCCACAACAAAAAAGTGGTCCGTTAATTTGTAAATGAGGAAAAATTGTGAGCTCCAGAACTTTGCTGCCTGGATTGTTTAATAAAGTCAAATATTAAAAAGCTGATTTTACTAAGCGGTATAATTGGCTTGCGGAGTAATAGAGCACGTCGCGGACCGTGGCCGAGTATTACTAACCATAAACGCGCGTATGGTTCTCCATTCGGGGAACATAGTATCACCACAGCCCCCCCCCCCCCCCCCCTCTTCTGGCTGTCACAACTAATTACAACCAGCTTAAACATTGTTTAGGTTGCCATTTTCACAAACTTTTCGGAGAAGCTGAAGTTGCTGGCCGTTGTAAAGGGCGCTTCTTGAGGCGTCATTCATTCATGACTTGGGAAGCGAAACAAGTGCCTCAGTGAGACGTCGGATGTCTTGCTACGTGAAGAATCTGTTCCTAAATGCTGAGTAATCTCTCCGGTGTTGCTCTCTGAAGGAGATGGAGGGGCTTCCTGTTTTTATTTTTCATGCTCCTTTGATCATTTTATAGCACCCGCATTAGTTTAGTTCAGTTTAGGCCTTAATATATAGCCGCCGCCTCAAATAAAAGGATAGCTGGGCGTGCTGGTTTGCATCTTCGAGCACGTGGATTCGATTCCAGTTCTTTGAGTTGCAAGTTAGCGCTCGTTATGTATGTGTCCCTTCATGTCCGTGTTTCGGTCGTGCTAAGCACCTTGCAAAACTATACCAGTAGCTGTTCTTTTTTTAAGTTGTATTATACTGTAATATATACAGCTGTGCCAGCAACAAAAGAATAGAATAAAATTAATATAGAATTGGAATATAATTGGAATGGAAATAAAGTGCGATTGGACTAAAATATAAATAGAATTGGAGTGTTGTCGCAGTTGCCGCACGTAAGTTGCTGGAGTGCCCCCGGTAATTTTTATTATCAGTACGTCTCGCAGTAGTTTAGTGACTTGTCCGCACTGCACAATGTCATAAAATTACCCTACTGTTGGTCTAATCTAGTGGCCTATTTTGGTGGCGTGGTCGCTCACTACGCGGTCTGTAAGGACAGTTCCTCTCCGCAGAGGAGACGTCGGCCAGCCGGTCCAATGACCTACAAAAGGGAAACTTGTGCAACCAACTAGGCTATAAATACATGAGCAGTATTCCTATGCAACGTCCGCGTCGGTGGTTCAGTGGTAGAATACTCGCCTGCCACGCGGGTGGCCCGGGTTCGATTCCCGGCCGACGCATGTTTTGCTTTTGGGGCAATGGTTTTACCAGAGGAGAGGTGCAATCCTTTATATATTTTTTCGCATACATTGGCCACGCAGCTTGCGCTACAGTAATAGATGTGGCTAACCTGTATCTTTCCTAACGAAATATATTTTCCTTGTCACAGAAGATTTTGTAGCCACACCTTCCGAGTCCTACTTTTCCAAGATCGCGGCGTTATCTTCAGTCCAAGGAGCAGCTGGGCGAGTTGTCAGTGGAGAAGGAGCGCGACTGGCAAGAAGAGCCAAGAGTCGAGGAGAGTGGGGGGTGAGGAGGTTGCATGGCGGATTGATGCCGTACATTGCGTAAAGTCCCATAGACACTTGTCTCCTACAAAGAAGATAACATATAAATTACGTTCAAATGGCGATACAGTAACGTCCCAATCGCAAGTGGCATCAGCTTTTACTCAATTTTTCTGTTCGGTATTCACAAACGATGATGGTAAGGAGTCACATTCCGACCTAGTGTAACATTGTCAATAAATTAATAATGTTATTATTTCTGAACAGGGCCTTCTGTCGCTACTTCTGAAGATCGACAGCAAAAAGTCACCAGGTGCTGATGGTATGCCCAATGCATTCGTTGTTAGCTATGTCTATTGGTGCAGTAAATATTTATGTATTATGCTCAACCTTTCTTTGACTAAACCAGAACTTTCTTTTTATGCAGTAAAATTCCCAAAGCAGATAATTCATCAGACTTTCGTCTTTTAGGCCGATATCATTATTGTGTACATGTTCTAAGGTTCTTGACCACTTTACTTTAATCATATCTCGACATTTGTTGAACATAGTCATATTATCGACAACAGGTAACATGGGTTCAGAAAAGGATTCTCTACAGTAACAGCACTCCTGGAGCTAACTCATGATTTCGCAGCAGTCATTGACATTCAAAGCCAAATCGGTATTATATTTCTTGATTTTTAAAAGGCCTTTGATCGCGTCTCACAACCTAAAGTTCTATCAAAACTAGAGCCACTGTTGAAAAACAATTCGCTTTTTACATAGATCGAAGCTTAACTATGTGGCCGATGCCAATGAGTCAGATTAGACCACGTGTGTTCTGCTCCTGCGCCTTTTAAGTCGGGTATACCACAGGGATTGGTTCTCGTGCCTTTATTCTTTTTAATATTTGTTAACGACATAGTTATTAACCTAGCCTTTAAAATCAAGCTATATGTGGGTGACTACATAATCCATCATGAAATTCACAATTCCAGAGATCAGGCTGTACTTAATAGTGCCTTACCAAGGTTTGCAAACTGGTGCTCAGATTGGCAGATGTAAATAAACACAAAAAAATCTGTTGCGATGACCGTAACACGCAGAGGCAACCGCTAAGTTTCCTATATTCCATAGATGGCAGCGCTCTCGCAATGGTAAACACCTATATATATACCTAGGCATAAGCATAACATCGGATCTGAAGTGGAATGAACCTTTATAGGAAATTGTGAGGACGGCCATGCGAAAATTAGGTTATTTACTAGGAACTCTACGACAATGTACAGACGAAGTTAAAAGCGTAGATAACCTTACTTCGATCAGTAATAGAATATGGATCAATTGTTTGGGACCCGCACACTCGTGGCAACGTAGACAAGCTGGAATCTGAGCAAAAGAAAGCAGCTATGTTTGTGTACCGATCATATAGTTGGCGTACTTCCGCGAGTACCCTAGTGAGAAAGGCAGGTTTAGATAGTTTGAAAAAACGGCGTCAGTATGAGCGATTAAAATACATGCGCTTGCTGTTTCATGATAAACAAGGTATACGCAAACACGAGTACATATAGCCTGTATACCAACGAACCACCCGATTGCATCACTGCAAAAAACAAAGATTATTCCTGTCACACTGAAACATTCGCTAAGTAGTTCTTTACAAAAACGGTCCGTGAGTGGAACCGGCTTTCAGCCAGAATTGTAGAAAGCCCATCTACTGAAGCATTTATAAAAGCTCTCTATTTGTAATTGTCGATTACGAAGTGTTATTTCTACTGCTTTATGCGTTTTTGCGCGCAACCTTGCAAAATCTGTTCTCGCTCGTGAGTGCAATTCGTTGGTTGTAAAAGCAGCTTGTTGTGCCTTGATTTGTCTTACGCATGTCACATTATGCTTTTCTTATCTCCCGCTTCTGCTTACAGCTTCACCCAGAGGCTGGAGGTACTGTGTAAATAAATATATTGATGTCCTTGCGCGCGACTAAGGAGGTAAGCGGAAACACGCTGCATATTGAGCACTAGGGTTGCTGGTGTTCGATGCAGCATAACGTAACAAAACGGTAAAACCGCATTTCGAACAAGCTTCGCTCTCGTTGTCTTTTGCACTCCGATGTCAGCACTAGGGGGGCGCTGATCCAGACGACAGGGAGCGCCGTGCTCTACACGCTGCACGTAAACGGGAGGTCACCACGCTGCCTGCAAAGCCGGTGCACGACAAGATCCAGAATTCCAATCACACGTGCTGGCGACATCGAGGAAAAACCAAGCTCAGGAAATCGGGAAAGAAGCTTAATTTGCATTGTTGCCAGCGCATGACGCGTTGGGCAGAACACTCAATGTGCGGAGACGAAGGAGACGCTCTATGGGCTTCACATTTAGCGCAGTTAAATCACGTCTCATGACTTTAAAAGATTCCACTGATTAGGTGCTTACTACAATACATTGCAAGACCATGAGATGGCCACACTGTGGCAATGTAAATATTTCGGGGTGTGGATCAACGAAGGTCAAATATACACATGGATAAGAACGAACAGCCTCATAGGGCGAAGAGATGCCGCGGTAATGTATGCATATATGCATGCATGCATGCATGCATATATGATGACATGCATACATGCATACATACATGCATGCATACATGCATACATCAATGCATGCATGCATGCATGCATACCTACATAGTTACATACCTACATACCTACCTACCTACCTACATACATACATACATACATGCATGCATGCATGCATACATACATACATACATACATACATACATACATGCATACATACATACATACATACATACATACATACATACATACATACATACATACACGAACGCACGCACACATACATAAGTACGTGCGTTCGTGCGTGCGTGCGTGCGTGCATGCGTGCGTGCGTGCATGCATGCATGCATGCATGTATGCATACATGCATACATGCATACTGTGGGCAATTCCTCTGCGCGGGGGCGCACAGGCAGTCACTCGAGGCAGGACTTTGTACAAAGGGTTTATTCTCACATCAGGGGGGCCGGTCGTCGTCGTGGCAGCTGGGTCAGGTGGTCCGTTCGCGGGGCTGGTCCGAGAGCGAGAGGCCGCGAGCCTCTCCGGTCTCGCCTTATAAAGGCTTTCTCCTCGCCTCTCTCCCCCCGCCCCACCACTCGGGAAGAAGGGGTCCAAGGCTACCCGCGGTGAGCGGCGCGGGATTTGACTTGCCCGCGAGCAGACCCTACATCTCCCCCCCCCCTCAAACGTCCGTCCCGGGGTCCGCCAGCAGGCGTTCGATGACCTCCGGGTCCGGGTCCATAGAGTCGTCGCAGGGGGGAGGGGTGCTCGCCGGGGGGCCGCTCACCGCTGGCTGGACGGGCTCCTCACGAGCCGCCTGGGGGGGCGAGGCGCCTGGCTCCGCTGGGGGCCCTGCCGGCAGCGCCCTCCAAAGCTCCTCGGCACTAAACACGGCCGGGGACTCCTGGTCCCTCTCCTCCAGGGTCAGGCCGCGGAAAGGCAGCGCCACTTCCTGGAGGTCACCGCCGCGAAGGGGCTGCGCCTGGTCCCGCCACCTGGACCGCGCGCAGTAAGAGATGGCCGCTCCGTTGGCCACCGTGGTCCAGGTGGCCACGTGCCGCAGGACCCTGGGCCGCTTGGGTTGCGACGGCTCGGCGGCCGAAGCGCCGGCTGGGTGCTGAGGGGGGCCCTGCGCCTGGTCGTCTCTGGCCCTCTTGCGTTGGCCTGCACCACTGGGAGGTGCTCTCCAGTGGTTAGGCATGTGGTTTGGCGGGCGGTGGGGGCCACCGCGGCCGTGGAACCTGCGCCACTCGCGCGGCTCCTGCCGCCAGCCGGGTGGCGCGCCTTGATGGCGGCCACCGTTCGACGGTGGTCTGCCTTGCCTTCTGGAGTCCGAGCCACGGGCGTCGGTCCGCTGGAGCTTCCTAGAAGACATACTGAGAGGGCGAGAGCTTGGCGAGTGATTATTAATCGAGAGACACGGGTGCTACCTGGTCCTCAGGTTGTAGCGTCGGTTGCAAACCGCACCGCTACCTGCTCGTCCTCCCGGGGGTGAGATCGCCGCATCGCGCTGATTTCCCACCGCTTCGCAGCCATCGTCCTTGCGAAGGTGGAAAGCCTTTAAATCAGCGACATGCACCGGACCGGCGGTTTCGCCGTTTGTCAACAACCGCAACTGGTAGGTGAGCGGCGTAGTCCGTGCCGTAACTTCGTACGGCCCAGCCCACTTGTGCGCTAGCGACGCGGCGAAACCGCGCGCTGCGTTACTAAGTGGGTGCGTTCTCTTGAGTACTAAGTCGCCCGTGTTGAAAACGACGTGACGGCGACCTTTGTTGTACTGATCCGCCTGCTCCATGCGCGCCACATCGAGGTTTTCGCGGGCTGCTCGCTGCGCTGCCTCCAGGCGCTCCCGGAGCCTTGCCGCGTACTGCGAAAGCGGAGGGGGCGCAGGCCCCGCCGCGTCGAGTAGGGCATTCTCTAGCGGAAAAGCGATCTCTCTCCCAAAATTCAAGTAAGCGGGTGTAATACCCACTGACCTGTTCACGGTTGTCCTTGTAGCGAACGCCAGTTCGGACAGCCGCGCGTCCCAATCTCTGTGCTGCTCGGTCGTCGCGACCAGCATGCTCTTCAGATTTCGATTCACCCGCTCGGTTATGTTGCTCTGAGCGTGGTAGGGACTCGTTCTCCTGTGGCGGATTTGAAGCGCCCGACAGGAGTCTACAAAGACTTTGCTTGTGAAATACGAAGCATTGTCTGTAATCAGGTCGGAAGGGAAACCGAAACGAGTGAAAGTCTCCAACAGTTTTTCCCAAATTCGTTCCGACACAAGCTTCCTAAGGGGGAAAACCTCAACCCACTTGGAATAGTGGTCCGTTATTACCAGGATGAATTGGTTTCCGCGTGCGGACCGAGGGAGGGGTCCCATGATATCGCACGCGACCACTTGCCACGGGTAGTTGCTAACTACCGCCTTCATCATGCCAGCGGGCTTGCCCGCCCGAGGCTTGGCTACCTGGCATACCGGGCAGGTACGGGCGTATCCCAGCACATCCTTTCTCATGCCTGGCCAGGTCGCGACACGGCATAACTTGTCGTAAGTCTTACTGCCGCTGCCATGGCCTGCCAGCGCCGAGTCATGGAAGTACTGCAGGAACCGTTTCCGCAACCTTCTCGGGACCACGACTCGGAAAGGGGATGCTATCGCCGCTTCCTCGTCAAGTTGGGGGATGTAGCGGAGCAGCAAGCCATCATCGCCCAGCAGATACGCGTCGTACTTGCCCTCAGCGTTCCCGGTGCAAGCTGCGCTGCTCGCAAGCTCTTTCAGCACCCGCTGGCAAAGACCGTCTGCTTTCTGGGCCTCGATCAGCTCTTCTCTACTGACCGCTACTCCCCAAGACAGATTTCTTTCTGCCTCGCTCCTAGGCAGGCGAGCGGTCGCCGCCACGAGCTGCTGTGTTTCCCTTCCGTCACAGCACCGTGCGGGACCTTTGTCCGTCTCCTCTCTCTCCAAACCGGGCGCGACACTCCCGTCCGCCCTCTCCTCCTCTTTAACAGCGGTGACGCCGCTTTCTACGAAGCTGGGCTGCGCCTCTGAAGCGCTTCCGCCAGCATTCCACGGTGCGCGCGATAAAGCATCGGCCACCTTGTTCAAGCTGCCCCGGCGGTACTCGATGGCGTACGCGTAACGTTGCAACGTCAGCGCCCATCTCGCGAGTCTGCCTGCGGTGTTCTTGAGCCTCTTTAACCAAGACAATGCCTGATGATCTGTCTGCACGGTGAAGACCGCTCCGTCTAGGTACATGTCGAACTTCGACAATGCGAACATGATCGCCAGGCATTCCTTTTCGGTCACGGAGTAATTCCGCTCCGCCTATGTGAGCGCGCGACTAGCGAACGCGACAGGGCGCAGTTTGCCCTCGTGTTCCTGTAACAAAACAGCTCCAACACCGTAGTCACTAGCGTCTGTATGCAAGACAAACTGCTTGTTCAGGTCGGGGAGGCGCAGACTAGCGGTATTCGCTATCGCGCGAGCCCAGGCAACAAATGCGTCACTCTGTTCCTTGCCCCAGACCCACTTCGAGCCTTTACGCAACAGCAGGTTCAGCGGCCTTGCAAGCTCCGAACAGCGCGGGATGAATTGCCTGTAGAACGCAACCATCCCCAAAAACCTCTGCAAGCTTTTCACATCCATGGGGCAGGGGTAGTTCAGAATTGCCTGCAGTTTGTCATCATTCGGTCTCAGTGTGCCATCATCCACGACAAAGCCCAAGAGGTTCACTCTCTTCGATGCCAACTGCACTTTCTTTGGATTTATGGTTAGACCGGCACGTCTCATTCTATCGAGAACGGAATTCAGGTGAATGAGGTGCTCCTCGAACGACTGTGAGAATATCACAACGTCGTCGAGGTACGCCATGGCGTAGTTGAACCTTGCATCGCCCAGCACGATGTCCATCAGTCGCATGAACGTGCTCGGGGCGTTAGACAAACCAAACGGGAGTCGAGTAAATTCGAAGAGCCCGCGGTGGCAGGTGAATGCGGTTTTCTCAATGTCACCTTCGGCCACCTCAATCTGCAGGTACCCTCTGCTTGCATCTAGGGCTGTGAAGAACCTCGCGTTCCCTAACGCGTACATCACAGCCTCGATCGACTGAAAAGGGTACGCAACCGTAGGCGTCAGTGAGTTGAGCTTACGATAATCAACACACAGCCTGACCGATCCATCTTTCTTCGGTGCTAGAACCACTGGTGACGCCCAGGGACTTTGTGAGGGTCTCACCGCACCGGTATTAATCATCTCGTCAAGGGCACAGTCGAGAAGCTGCCTCTTATGCGCACTTAACGGCCTCGGGTTACACCTGAAAGGGCGCGTATCACCCGTCTGAATCTCGTGCTGAAGCAGGTCGGTTCTGCCCGGTTTCTCCGTGAAGCAATCCGAAAACGGGAGTAAAGTTTCCGCGAGCCTTCGGCGCTGACTACTGGGTCCTGAGAAAGACGCAATAATCGCTTCTAACGGGCCACCGTCTCTCAGCGTCTCGAGGGAGCTCACCTGCCCTTCTGTCGCACAGGTGTGGACAACCACCTTTTGTGCAGGACAGCCGGGCAAGGATGCGCTTTCGAAGGGAATGAGGGGGGCGAGCTGGCTGTAACGATAGCCATTCTCCCCCATGTCGAGCACAATGCCTTCGCTCGAGAGAAAATCCCTTCCCAGAATTACTGGTATCGACAAGCCAGGCAGATAGACGAAGCGATGTCTCCGCTTTCTGCCGTCAAAACGCATCGTAAGACGCACTGCTCCCTTTGCCTTTGCCGCCCCAGCTGCTAAGCTTAACGGGGTTTCGGCCGGTCTGACACGGATGTTACCTATCCGGCAGGCCTCGTACACCTCGTCACCGACCAGTGACAGCGTTGAGCCCGTGTCTACGAGTGCAGAGTAGCATCGACCCGCTAACTGCACTAGCATAAAAGGGCTTGAGCGCGGAACGACTCCCTGAGCTCTACAGGCGAGCGGGACAAAGGCCTCCCTGTCGCCGGCGCGGGAGTTCTTTTCCTGACTAGCGCCTTGACAACCATGAAATTCTCCCGCTGACGGTGAAAGGTCGGTGCCACCAGACATCACCGCCAGCGCCTGGCGTTTCCCTGCATACGCCTAGCTTGGCATTCGCGTGCCACGTGGCCGGGCTGGTTGCAATTCCAGCAAAGCCGGTCATTCACCCGCCGCGTGGACGGAGGACCCCTCGTTCCACGAAGCGGTTGGGGACGGCTCTCCCCTTTCTCCGCGCATTCCTGACGCTCGCTCGGCGCGTGGCCTGTGAGGCCGGCACGACGCCGCTGCTCGAATGCGTACGGGTCAAGCGCGCGAGGGACAACAGGGGGTTCCGCCTGATTTTCCATGGACATTACCTCGGCGCGCCGAGCCCTCATCGCGCATTCTCGGCCTCCATCCCATGCGCATCCCGGTTCTAACGATTCGGCCGGCCTGGGGGGCGGCTGGTAGCGCAGTTCGGCGAGTAAATCCGCCTGCACGGTCTTGGCCTCCTGCGCTAGGGCCTCGAGGTTTGTAAAACTGCGGCCCCGCAGATACGGCTTGAAGCGTGGATGGCACTGCCTGATCACACGCGCAACCTGATCTCGGTCGGTTGCCGTCGGGTCTGCCCTCTTGTACAGCTCTTGCATTGCGCGTACGTACTCGAGGAGGCTTTCCTCTGGGTGTTGGGTGCGCAACGCGAGCTCCTCCAGCATCCGGCGCTCATAATCAGGCGGCAAGAACTCGGCGCGGAAACGGTCTTTGAAGTCCGCCATCGACTGGAAAGTCGGCTGGCAGCGCCTCCATCGCGCCGCGCTCTCGACGAGTGCTACAGGCAGGACCTGCCCTAGCATTACGTCATCTGGGGCGCCCAGAGCCGTCTGGTAGTCCTCGAGTTGTTGTAGAAACTCGTGGACTGATTTCGCGTCCGTGTACCCGGAAAAGGAGGGGACCTCCATATTTATCCGCGGGCGCGATGCTGTCGCCGATGCTACCGATGCTGCGGCCTGGTTGGCGCCAGCCACCGAACCGAGCTGACGGGCTAATGCGGCAAACATCTCAGTCACCTCCCCTATTACGGCCGCCGCGTCGGCCATCTCACTACCGGCTGCCCCGCCATCCAAAGCCGTGGCTGAAACATCCTTTCTGGGAGGCATAGTTCGCGCTAACTGTCCGGCCGCACCGGCTAACTGCTCATGGTAACAAGAACATTCACCTACACAACAATCTATCTACAAACACGCGGAAATACACAACACAAAACGCCCGAAAACTACATAAATAACACAAAACCCCTAACAAATTTACAACACTACACAAGTCGCTACCCCGCGAACATTCCGCCTGACCCGCTCCTTAACCCTATCGGTCCGGCGTGGCCCTGAACAAAGAGGGCCTGCCACGAGTCT
The DNA here is from genome assembly GCF_055824585.1 of Amblyomma mixtum. Classification (NCBI taxonomy): domain Eukaryota; kingdom Metazoa; phylum Arthropoda; class Arachnida; order Ixodida; family Ixodidae; genus Amblyomma; species Amblyomma mixtum. The sequence continues at coordinate 175,509,144 of NC_143012.1, read as the reverse complement.
GGCTGCACGTCCCAAAATCGGCAGAGAAATCGTCCACAAGGTGTTAATTAAAGCCGCACGCTGGGCGCCATTATTTGTGGGCAATTCCTCTGCGCGGGGACGCACAGGCAGTCACTCGAGGCAGGACTTTGTACAAAGCGTTTATTCTCACATCAGGGGAGCCGGTCGTCGTCGTGGCAGCTGGGTCAGGTGGTCCGTTCGCGGGGCTGGTCCGAGAGCGAGAGGCCGCGAGCCTCTCCGGTCTCGCCTTATAAAGGCTTTCTCCTCGCCTCTCTCCCCCCGCCCCACCACTCGGGAAGAAGGGGTCCAAGGCTACCCGCGGTGAGCGGCGCGGGATTTGACTTGCCCGCGAGCAGACCCTACAATACATGCATACATGCATACATACATACAAACATACATACGTACATACGTACATACGTACATACGTACATACGTACATACATACATACATACATACATACATACATACATACACACATACAACATACATACATACATAGATACATACATAGATACATACATACATACATACATACATACATACATACATACATACATACATACATACATACATACATACATACATACATACATACATACATACATACATACATACATACATACATACATACATACATACAGCGTCTCTCATAGCCTTAGTCGCTTTGGGACGTTAAACCCCACAAAACCATACATACATACATACATACATACATACATACATTGTAGTCGTAGTAACATGGGAATTTTATTCGGGCTTGACAGATGCATACTATAAAGGCCTGTGTTTCACCTACGACTTCACTCAATTTTTAAAAGTAGCCTTTTCCATTTAGAATACCGTTTTTCAGGAATTACATTGTCAGCGGTGTAGTACATCAGAACACAGCTAAGAATTGCTAACTATAGCAAGCTGGTTAAGTACTATTGAATAGTTTCGTAGTTTTCAACTATTACTGTTAGGCTCCTGAATTGCTGACACCATGTAGCCCCATAAATAATATCCATACCAGTTTTTACAATTTCGAAAACGCAGTTACCCTTGGCGCTGTGGCACAACAAATTTTGGCTATTTAGGCGAGTTACGTGCACTGGAGCGGTTTTTTTGCCTGCAAGCTTCTCAAAAGGTCATGTACTTTGCCGCGATGTAGCCGAAATTTTTGGGGGCCACAGCACCGAAAGTAGCCGCGTTTTTGAATTCTTAAAAACTGATATGAGTATTACTTAAAGTGTTCAACACGTCTCTCAATAATTCAGTAGCCTAACAGTAATATGTAAAAAGTTAACTACTCAATATTGGTTAAGCAGCGGGGTATTGAGCGCTTCTTAGCTGTATTCTTATTTAGCACACCGCTGCCGATGGGGGCACCGCTGCTACGCCGAAAAAAGCGCTGTGCTAACTGAAATGCATATTTTTAACAATTGTTTAACAATTTTAACAATTCATAGGTGAAATTTTCTGTATACTATTAGGGAAGTGGGATTCTATAATGAGCCCCTCGACGTAGCCTCGGCGCCGCTCGTCTGCGGCAACTACTTAGCCCGTATGGACACGATAGCGCCCCTGCGAGCCGTAACGTCGGGTGAATGTCCGCTCTAAAGCAGCGTAATTTCCTTGGTGATGCCTTCGCCGCATATTATGCTCCAAGCGACGCACACACTAGCGGAAAATCACGCGCTCCCATACCTCGGCCGTGCTTGAGGTGGCAGCGTGAAGATGAAACGAGCGGCCCGCTTACGGTACCAATGGCTGCCGCTGGGTAGCTGTCAGTGGCGTCTCAGTGTACAGTCACTATCTCACTGTATGCAGTCACTGGATATCTCACTGCATAGAAATGCTCTCAAAGCGCACGTGTTTATGTTTGCATTAAATGCTGCGGCATCTGCCATCATGAGAACTCTTTTCTGCCTTTTTTCAAGGCAGCCCGTGTCCGAAAGAGTGATTGAAGGTTTTCCGATGTCGTCCGCACTCCTCACACTGTTCCTCGAACGACTGTGTCGCGTTGCCAATTCTCGCAAACCATCACGGGTTGAGAGGTTGGCGGCCCGGAGTTGTGTGTTATTATAGAGCGCATGATCCGCGTTTCCTCTCACTCGTGCCTCTTTTCTCGAGCCGAGCTGGTTACGTAATCAACTACCTGGCTTGACGAGTTCAAGGTCAGGCTTAGCCACGTAGTCCAGCGGCCGCCATTTGATTCAGTTCACTTTACAAGCATGAATGTCTCCGGATACCCTGAAAATTCTAAAAAAATTAAGCGACACTACGATGAAGAGATGTGTTGGCAAAAAAAAAAGAATAAGAAGCTCGCGACATATGATTTAAAAAAAAGACTCATGGAGGTGCGGGGTATCGATCCCCGTACCTCTCGCATGCTAAGCGAGCGCTCTACCATCTGAGCTACACCCCCTTTTTTTTTTTTTATTGCCTGGCTTTGGCTCATGACATTGCACAACAAAAATACACATAACGCTATATACATACGACACTGTCGTGGTCAGCCAGCACGAGACTGGCTTCGTCAGCTTAAAATTCCCGCAACATACACAACGGCTTTAGTCTTGAGAGCCACTCGGGAGGCTCCGCAGCTGCTTTTTGGATTGCAAGAAACCAGTCCATGCTCTCCCGAAAATAAATTCGGGCCGGTCGTGCGTCTTTGTCACAATGGTAGCCTGCCATTCTGGAGCGCCATATACAGTGGAGGCCCAAGAGCATTATGAGATCAAAAGGTGCCCCATCCTCATTATCAGTGCTTAAATAGCGAATTCGGTGCGCGTCAAGTGGTAGCTCTTTGCTTATGGTCCTTTGTAACACGTTCCAAAAATAAACCCCTTCCCAGCAATGCAAAAAAACGTGGTCTATTGTTTCAGGCTGTTTACAAATTAAGCAGTTCGATCCCCACGGTAAAAAGAAATCCTTTCCCTCTAGAAACTTTTTAACTGGTAACGTCCCGGTGTGTAACTTAAAAAAGAAAGTCTTTACTCCTGGTGGCACCTGCATTTTCTTCACCCTTTCTAAAACATCCCCTCCCGGGCTTCCACTGTACAAGGCCCTGTACATGGGCTCTGGGAAAACAATATCACAAGGATCATTGTACAACTTTTTCCTTTTACTTTTCCACAAATAATCGGTGGAAAAACGTGCCGAAAGAAACCGAACGCTTGCTACAATCTCTTTGTAGTAACCAAAAGTTCCAGCAGAGAGCTCTTCTGTGGATACCACAAACTCCGGCAGCAATCGCCGCAGCTTCACTTGGCACACGGTGCGCAAGAACGGGTCTGTGACGTCGCGAAAAAACAAAAAACGGTTCACCAGCTGCCTTAAAAAGAGGTGCCCTAGCCCTAGCCCCCCGTCTTTTACCCGCCGGAACAGGTTCGTTCTGCTACAACGTTCCCATTCGGACGCCTATATGAAAACTGCAAAAATCATGTGTAGCTTCTGAACGTTCACACGCGAGCAATGCAACACCTGCATCACATACCAGAGTTTGCTAATAAAAAAAAAGATTGCAGACTGTAGCTCTGGCGAAAATTGAAAGGCTGGTGCCTTTCCATTTCCCAGCTCGGTCACGTGCGTCTTTAGTTTGCTCTTTCCAGTACTCCTCGCTATCGCGATAAGCATCGAGCGCAACGCCCAAATACTTGCCCGGGGTCGTCGCCCACGGTACGTTGGCGAAATGGTCCGGGTGGGTTGGCCACCATCCATGCCAGAGCCCAAGGCACTTGGCCCAGTTAACCCCGCTACATGTGACTTCGCTGAACGCGCGTACACACCCGACAGCTTCGCTTATGCTCCCCTGATCAACCGTAAATACTGCAACTTCATCTGCATAGGCCAGCAGCTTAACTTCAGCTGCTTGTAACCTAAAGCCATTAATACTATTGTTTTCTATGATTTTCATGCACAGCATTTCGATGTAAATACAAAACAAGAGAGGGCTGAGGGGGCAGCCCTGACGCACCGAACGCTGCACGCTAATGGGGGCCCCCAGACTCTTGTTAACGATCAGTCTTGTCGTGCAGTTTCGATACGCCAGGGCTACACCCTTACGGATAACTGAACCGACGTTCACATGGTCTAAAACGGTAAACAAAATTTCATGGGAAACACAATCAAATGCCTCTTCGAGATCAATCTGAAGCGTCACTGCTCGCCCATTGATGTCGTCACAGCTTTCAAGCACACTGCGCGCTTTGTGAATGTTGGAAAAAATTGAGCGCCCTTTGATTCCACATGTCTGGTGGGGTCCAACAATATCCGATATCACTGTCTGCAGTCTACGCGCCAATACCTTCATAAAAATTTTGTAGTCCACATTAGTGAGTGCTATGGGTCGATACGCTGTAACCAATTGTAATTTCTCTGTATCATCCGTTTTAGGTATGAGCACTATATGGAAGATTCCAAAAGACGGAGGCAATACGTTTATTTCATAGGCTGGATTGAAAATTGTGCACAGCACTGGGGCAATTTCGTGCTTAAATTCTTTATAAAATGCCGCACTGAATCCATCTGGTCCTGGTGATTTTCGTAGGTTTAACTGATCTATCGCGTGCTCTACCTCGCTGTGAGTTATTGCAAGTTCCATTTTCTTTTTGCTTTCTTCGTCAAGCCGTGGCATTGCACCAAGGCTACTGCGTCTACAGGAGTCGATGAAAAAAGCCTCTGGTAGTATTCATTAAAGGCTTCTTTGATGTGGTCAGTGTCTGCCGATAAGATACCCCGCCAATCTATTTTATCGATGTGATTTCTTTCAGCGCGCGCTTTTGCTAGACCAAGAGCACGTTTCGATGGCGCTTCGCCAGCAGCTGTGTCTTCCGCCCTTGTCCTCACTAGTGCTCCGCGATAACGCCGTTCTTCCATAAGCTCTATCTTTTGTTTTCTTTTCCTGACATCTTCTATCCATTTCCCAGGCTCTTTGCATTCCTACTTCATCAGCGTTTGAAGCAGTGCCCTTAGCTCAGCTCCGTCTTGTTTTTCCTTATAACGGATACATGTCGCCCTTTCTATTGCTTAGATTTTTAAAGATTCTTTACTTAGCTCCCACTGTTGCCAAATCTTCAGGTTCTTGCGCGGGTTTATTTTCCCTATTTCATCCTTTACTGCTCTGCAGTAGATTTCGTCTTGAAGAAGCGTGTTCTTTAGCTTCCACATTTCCCACGAAAATGCCTTGCTTCGGTTCACACTTCCCAGGCAGCACTCAACTAAACAGTGGTCTGAGAAGGAGGCTCCCACAACTTCATAATGGTTGCAAACAGGGGCAAGGTCGACTGATGCGTAAATGCGGTCCAGCCGTGCATGGCTTGAGCCCTGGAAATGAGTGAACTGCACTGTCCGCGCACCCTCAATAAGTTCAGCCACATCCTCAAGGTTTCCGTTCTCGATCATTCGCATCAACACTTCAGTGCTCCTGTCTCCAGACCCCCGGATGCTTGACCTATCGCGCGCATTAAGAACACAATTGAAGTCGCCTAATACAATGAGCCGCCTCTCCGTACAAAGGCGCTCTTGGAGGCTTTGGAAAAAGGCAACCCTACACCGCCGCCCTGTTCGCCGGTGGCTTAGAACCGATGGTACAGCCAGGGATACGAAAAAGGCTTAGCCAGCTTCTTTACAGCAATAGCGAGTTTTACAATCAGGGGACCCCATTGATTAAGGGCATAGGGCAATAGGGGAGATGGCATGCTGGCTTCCCTGTCGTCACCGACCTTCTCCTCTTCAACAACATGCTCTGTCACTCTTGCACAACACGCCACTTTTACTTCTTGCTCCCACTCTGCTAGTGCTTATTTCGGTGCCCTCGTCCGTGTCGCTAGCTCAGACTTCATCGATCATCAGATTTAACTTAACTGCGTAAATGACGTCACCTTCCATGACGTCAGTGGGCGCCTCGGTTTCCCAGTGACGTCATATGGTAGGGGACACGCGATGAGGCGTGTCGCCCTAATCGATCGCCAGCTACTGTTGAGTTGGGTTTAGTGGCGCATAAGCGACTAAGGCTATCATGCGCCAAACGATCGCCAGCTACTGTGAGCAGCGATTTTTTTTAATGTTTCTAAATCATAGGGTACACACAGAGCTTTCAAATTTGACTCGAATACCAACAAAGATCACCTCAACAGATATGCTGCATTACACTATACCCATTGAAATGATTTCACTGCAACTTTAGTGAAACACTAAAACGTTGATTTCATTCGCTGTTGTGATTGGCCAGATGAATAGCACACTACGCCGCCGCGCTCCGTGGCCTAGTGTTAGCAACTGGTGTTTTTTCCTTTCAAGTTGTATCCTATTATAGAGTGAAGTGAGTGAGTGAGTGAGTGAGTGAGTGAGTGAGTGAGTGAGTGAGTGAGTGAGTGAGTGAGTGAGTGAGTGAGTGAGTGAGTGAGTGAGTGAGTGAGTGAGTGAGTGAGTGAGTGAGTGAGTGAGTGAGTGAGTGAGTGAGTGAGTGAAAACTTTATTGAGCTCTAGATTAGCTGCTCTTCTGCGGTGCTCGGAAAAACTAGCGTCGTAACAAAAAAAAAACGCATGCGTCGGCCGGGAATCGAACCCGGGCCACCCGCGTGGCAGGCGAGTATTCTACCACTGAACCACCGACGCCGACATACGGCTATCATACTGACCATCTATTCATAGCGTAGCTCGTTGCGTAGGTTTTCCGTTATGTAGGCCATTGGAGCGGCTGGCATCTCTCTGTGGAGAGGAACTGTTGTAGGCAAGTGCGTAGTAAGCGGACCGCGTCACCAACACAGGCCACCAGATTGGACCAACACGTAATTTTGTTACATTATGCGTGAGACTGATCACTGAACTTCTGTGGGACGTTGTGATAATAAAAATTACCGGGCCACTCAAGCCATTTACGTGCGAGTACAGCGAAAAATATAAAGTAAATTCTATTCCTCTTCCATTCCAATGCCACTCTAATTCAGTTCCAATTATTTTCCAATTCTACTCCAATTCTACGCTAGTTCTACTGCATTCTTTGTGGGTGGCGCAGCTGTAGGTACTTGTGTACTGACTGTTATTGGTTAACGTTTCGTATTTTCCAGCCTTTGATTCACACCATTTCGACCCATGGCGGGTTTTGAAACGCCTCCACTTTTTGGGCGAAGTTTCGTGTCTGTGAGCAATATAATGCCTTCGCATTAGTGAAGTTTATTTGTTCTCTTCGTCATAAAAGACGCAGGGTGACAGAAGTAAAAGCTCTCTTGCAACGGCTTAACAAATCCACGGCCCTACTTTTTCAACATATATAGGGATCGAGGTAAGGAAACATGTGTACAATAGATAATTCTAAGAGCAGATCACGTTGTAATACATAGGGTTGGAGCAAAAAATGAACGAAAATGAAGTAAATACGTATTAAAGCTGCACCAGGCATATATATTAAAAATAATACCTTATGCCTATGACAAAACAAAGGAAATGATACGGACAATATTTTACACCGCAAAAAACATCTAGTAATATTGGCATTCTCTGCAGCGATTGGTTTTTTTCTTTGACTGAGAAAAAAGCGAGAAGAAGTGGTAGGGGTTTAAAGTGTGGTTAAACAGAGTAAACGTGCGAAAGCATATGCTTGGCGTGGTTGGCTCATGGTTTTGCTTTCCTGGTTCGTCGGCAGGTCAGGCGACGGTGTTGGACTAAAGTTAAGCTCTGATCGGCGTTGAGCTGATGCGATCTGTTCATGCCGCAGATGTAAGTTGAAGAAGACGACGATGTGCAGTGCACAGCACGAGAGTGTGTAGCAGTTTAACACGAGGCGTGATCTGCTGCGGCGATAGCATAGTGCTCTCATGCAGTGGCCAGCGAACCTGATCTCTTCGCACCGCCGCGAGTACTAAACACAGTCCAGCAATATTTACTTTGCTTCTGCATTCTGTTGCAACGCTAGGGTTACGCAAGGGCACCCTCAAGGTCACCTTCCCATTGGCTGTAGCTGGCGCGACGCTCCTCCGAACTAATCCGAGTGTCCTCTCATTGGCTGCATTGGCTGCAAACCGAGCTTAACAGATTTACTCCGAGGCTTCACACAAGATTTTTGATTGGAACCGCGTTATAAGCAGCGCTTTCGCATTGAAACAGGAGAGAAAGCAGGCTGATAATCTCTGAAATGTGGCGCACTGCTCTTTTATGTCCTCTCTAGAGACAATTACGAAGTCATGGAAGCCGCTTTTGTAAAGCCTGGATACCCCATGTTCGAAATATACATTGATCGCCATTTTTTGTGGTGCTTTCTTCCCGTCATTTTTAGCCTGAAAGATTTTGGACCACAATCCCGGAGTATTGCGACCGTTATTTCACCAGTTACTTCGGGAGACATGTACTTCTTCCTTTCCTTCATAGAAACAATTTTGTTTTTCAGTCCTCGCGAATTCCTTCTCCACCCTCGGCGCGATTTCCATCATTTTCCCCGCCTTCTTTCCACATACTTCGACCTACTGCGGGCCATGCCACCAGCGTCGCAATCTCGGGAAATGGGGCACTAACAGCTTTCGCCATATCATAGTTGCTCACATTTGCAGGTTTTTTTACATCTAGGTGAAGCTAAAGAAAAGACAGTAAGGACTGCAGGGACTGCTCAACCTCATGCTGCATTTTTCACAAGTGTCTTGAAATCAAGGAAAATACATATGCTTCCAATGCAATCTAGTCAAATTAGCAGCGACACAGACATGCCAGAATCAATACGCTCACATCCACAAAAATAATTCTTCCTTCGTATTTACAAACCCAAACAATGGGACTCTCGTGCTGCAGCCAGTGGCGCTTATCTTTTCACGTAATTACTGCACTTCATCAATCGGAGCGATGACGCGAACGATGAATAGATATTGCCTGATCCGGCTACTGACTTGTGACGTCAGTTGCGTGGCGCGCCTGCCAAAAAAATTGCACCCTTAAAGGTGCATTTACGAGTCGATAACTCGCACCCTTCCAAAAGGGTGCGGAGTATGCCCGTCATACCCGTTCAGTAGCAGTGTGATCGTTACATTTCCATTCTTTTTCCGAGAGCTTTACAGTTTCATAGGTTTCGATGGCTTTAAAAGACGCTGTTTAATGTTTTCCATTCGCGTGCACTCCTGAAGGGAAGATAAGCGTTTCTGCGGTAAGCTGTCGACGGTCTGCTTAATTTTGCGCTATATATTACGGCATCCCTAGCAAAAATTATGCTGCCGAGATGTGTCTTTCACGGCGCGTCTGAATCTGCAGTGGAGACATATTTATGATGTCTCCATGATGTTCACGGCTTGGTTTTTGTCTTCTAATATATTCAAAAAGAAAAAAAAAGGAGGTCGCTAAAGGAGGCCTACATTAAGCAAACCCGCTCGCACAGTAATACGACGCTAGCATGTGCCACGTATTTTTGCCAAAGGAACATAAAGAGGTGTCAGCGTCCCTGTAATGAGTCTTACAAAGCTACTCAGGGGACCGAGTACAACACAGAATACACCACTGCTGCGAGAAATACTTACTTGCACATGACGCGCATACTTTCTCAGTGCTGATACATGCCATTTCAGCGAGTCCCTGTTTGAGGTCAGTGAAAATCAAGAAACAAACGCAAGGTGGTATACCTTTGCTCCTCAATATTATCCATGATTTTGCTTTTCATTTTGAGCAGTGCTTTTTATTTGGGCCTGTTCTTTAAGAATTCGTACTGTACAGAAACTATAACTTTGTGTTTGCAGGCTGCTTTAATCGCACCCTTAAATACTTTTGATGATGCAGTACGTAATACTGAAATAGGCCTATAATTGGAGATTTCATTCCTGTCACCGCCTTTATAGATTGGACACACACAAGCAATCTTTAAGCCGTCTGAGCACACTCTCATTTTAAGCATAAGATTTATAATGTGAGAGCCAACATGTCAGTTGCTGATGGAGACGTACATCCTTTGTCAAAAGTAACCAAGCTGCATGGTTTGCTTCTCATTCGTACAACAGAGCCCACACAGCTTCTCTAAAGATCAAAAAGTTCTTTGGAGGTGAGTACAGGGGTTATTCTTACCATACAGAGATTTACAGCTTAAGGGCTTGCAGTATAGCTTTAATACACGACTGAGAAGAAAAACGCGCAGCCTGGTTACTTTTGACAAAGACTGCACTTTAACGCCCCAGCTGCTACATGGTCATACCAAGGTGATACGTTATTCCTAATGTTTTTGATTAATGATTCTACGTCATTTGGAGTTGTTGGGGCAGAACACTAAAGAATCAGTTAATGGAGTAATAGAAACGGAGTAGTCACTCCTAAGTTCGGGTTCATCAGTTGCTGGAATGCCCACTGTCACGAAAAACTCGTTCATAACTTTTGCCAAGCTGGAACCACTCAGTGTACCTTCTAAAGTTGAAATTATATTTATTTCGCGAACCGATCTTTTATTAAAACGATTATTTATGTATTTCCATACCTTTCCCTGAACATTTTGGATTTCCGAGAACTGTAGTAGTTAGACTTGGCGGCTTTAAGCTCGGTATTATCCTCAAAAACGTTTCCTCAAAAAAACAATTTTCAACCAATTTTTTACTTCTTCGAGGTTTGTCCCCCTCTCCCGTCGGGTTACTGTTCTGCGCATGCGCATTGGAGCTGCTTTATTCCCTTATGCACATAACCGACAGGACACTCACTACTTCTGTGAATAAGCCATTTAAGCCTTGAAACACCGCGGGCTGTACCATGTGAGCTCCTCGCCGCCGTCGCTGAGCCGTTCGGGGGTGTAGCTCAGATTTAAAAAAAAAAAAAGGGGGTGTAGCTCAGATGGTAGAGCGCTCGCTTAGCATGCGAGAGGTACGGGGATCGATACCCCGCACCTCCAATGCTTTTGTTTAAAAAATTTATTTTTTACCGCTTCTAAGCAAACACGGTTCTAACCCGCGCTGCTTGTCGCGACCTCCTTTTCTATTTTTTTTTTTCGTCACCGCATCACTTTGTCATCGTTTCGCTCATTTCTTGTGCATTGTCAACACATACGAAGATAGTCAACTGGAAACAAATGGGGTTTCACAGTGCAGTGGGGTCGTGCTGGGACGCAGGGGCCTACGTGTCCCAAATCCCAATGTCAGTACAGGTATTTCTCACTGAAACAAATGGCAGCCGCTTGAGTACCCGGCTAAGCCTGACCTCGCACTATACGTAAACAGCTCGACTCGAAAGAAGCGGCAGGAGTGAGGGTAAACGCCGATCCTGCGCTTCATAACCCGCGCGCATTCCAAGATATGAACTCCGGGCCGCCAACCTGTAGCGCTAATCTTCCAACAGCCCTCTGATCTATTTCTAGTCCCGACTGAACTTCGGCCTTCAGGAACAAAACCGCATTGCCAAAAGTAAGCGCTGGTACCATTATTCCTTCCCATATACCTCCCTCAACAAGATACTTGTGCCCCCATAACGCACCATGCTTAATGGACTTTTTCACAAATTCTGCCGCGCCACTAAGCGGCCGCGCAAAGCACTCTGGGAAAACAGAGCGCCCCGCCGCCCGCGCCGCCGCGCTCGCGTCTTTTCGTCCGTCTCTCCGACTGTGCCTGATCACCGGAAGGCCTTTCTCTGCCATCTCGTCGCCATCGCTGTTTCGTAGTCCGTGTGTTGTCTGCTGTTCCTTTGCATCGCCTCACACAGTTGGATGTTGCGTTCCGCGGTCATGGATCACCAGCCGAGCACCAGTAGACGCGAAGACAGGAGTTCGCCCAATGCATGTATACGTACAGCCCTCGCCGCTCATGTGCCCAAGGTGGCGGTGAAAAACTTTATTTATAAAAGCCTAAAAAAAGACGATCATGCAGCAGTATTGTGGCCGGCCCTCAGGCTGCCGCTTGCGGCGTCCAGGCCGTACCTAGTCGCGACGTCCTCTGCCCAGGTCACCAGCCGTAGTTGGAGATTCGCATGTGCCCATCGCTCCGTGTCCCGCTGCTGTCCAGCTGCCCGAAATGGGTGTGCCCTTTTCGCTTGGGGTGTGAGTTTCCAGGTGTGTTTTATTGCGAAAGCAATACTACTCGCACTTTCAAGCCTTCGCGTGACCTGGCCGCAGTTACGTTTGACCTTTAGCGGAGGCGACCAATTCGCTCCTTCAGATAGCCCGGCTGCAGTTACGCCGCGCCGCGCACCTGTGGCGTTACTGCCGCTGTGACGTCATACAAGCTGTAGATTATGGGTGACCAACTCGCTCCTTCAGAGTGCCCGGCTGCAGTTACGGTGCGTGTTTGCCGCGCTGCGCACCTGTGGTGCTACTGCCGCTGTGACGTCATACCAGCTGTACACTGTTTTCTTTCTCTCAGTCTCAACAACATTAAAAACAAAATGTAAAAAATTAATTACCGAAGACGCTTTGAGTCGTCGCGCAGCGGCGGCCGGTAGCCACGCGTGACCTGTAGGCGCGGCGCACCGCGTTCCTTCAGTTGGAGGCGCTGCGCTTTTGCTTTCAGGCTTAACCAAAGCTAAGCCACCGCCAATTTTTCTTTGCTGCTGCTGACAAGTCATCAGACAGCTTGGTCTTGCACTGATCGTTCGGGGTCATGTTGTTCAACTTCAGCAGCAACCGAATATGCGTGCAGCGTTGCTGCCATTTATTCGCAATGCAACGCGAAAGTGTCCGCGCGAGAGGAGGGCGAAGTTGTTTCGCCGCCAGCGCTTCAGCCACCGCTTGGGCGTGTGATGCGATGTTGCGTAAGATCGCCTTCATATGCATGTTATATACAATGAAAGGGGAAAGTTCGGCAAGCATTAGCAGCAGACAACCGTTTTCTCTCGAAGAGATAGTCTTATCCGTAATCACAGCAGATGTCCGCTCCGCATACACTCGGTGTGGAAAGATCGTGGGGAGACGATCCATGTATCCCTTGCGCCCGCTAGTGTTGAAATGCGCATCACATCTTTTGTGGTGTTTCGAAGGCTTCCACAGGGTAAATCGTCCTTTCGAACCTTGCCCATTTATCCTGCGCACCCAATCTAGCTTCGGCTTCTTGCCCTTGGGGAATACGTGGAATGAAATGTTGATTTAACAATACGTTTTGCTGGGCAAGTTGGAAGTAATTCATATTGTGGACCAGCGCAAAACGGACAAGGGAACAAGGAAAGAGAACACGATACAGCGCCCGTGTCGTGTTCTCTCTCCTTGGTCCCTTGTCCGTTTTGCGCTGGTCCACAATATGAAATGTTCATGTCCTTTCTCGTGTTGTTTCCACAGCCGGGCACGCAGCACGTTTGACCACCACCGCGATTTTCCTTTGCAGACATGTCGAATGTCTAAAAAAGTCACCACAGAATTGCAGAAAGACTAAGATAACCACCACAGCAATGCGCTGCAATATTTTGCTAAGAGATACCAACAACGCGCACGAGAAGACGCACAACGCCTGAACACGGCGCCACAACACAGCAACATGCTTGACAGCAGCCGTCGCGGGAGGAGATCGCTCCTTTCTCCCATCGTGCTTCGCGCGGATCCACTAGGGCATCTCTCCCGATTACCTGCGTTTGGCCTTTCCTCGATGTCGCCAGCTTGTGTAATTGGAACTCGGGATCTTGTCTGGTACCGCCTTTGCAGGCAGCGTTCCGAGGCCGTAGCTGACCACCCGCTTATGTGCAGCGTCCTGAGCACGGCGCTCCCTCTGGTCTGGATCAGCGCCCGTCTAGTGCCGACATTCCTTCCCAAACGATGCTGCGACTGCTAGCGCTAATTAATCTCGCTGTCCGAAATGGGGTTGAACAGTAATTTTGTTACGTTCTAGCGTGTCGAATACGAGCACCCCTTGTGCTCAGTACGCAGCGTATTTCCCCTTACCCGCTGAGTCCCTTGCATGGACATTACGTACCGCCATGCAACCCTCTCATCCCCCACCCTCCTCGCCTCTTGGCTCTTCACGCAATTGCGCTCCTTGTCCCCTGACTCCTCGCCCAGATGCTCTTTAGACTGAAGGGTGTACTGTGCGATGTCAGTGCACGTTAAAGAACCCCAGGTGGTCGAAATTTCCGGAGCCCTTCACCACGGCGTCCCCCATAGCCTGGGACGCTTTGGGACGTTAAACCCCGATAAACTATAAACCAAACCTTTGTACGGAAGATAACGCTGCGATCTTGGAAAAGTACGACTCTTTAGATGGGGCTACAAATTTTTTTATGTGGCGGAGGAAAAAATATTCGTTAGAAACGATGCAAGTTGGGCCCATCTATTACAGTGGCACAAGCTGCGTGGCTGTTCTATGCGAAAAATTGTATAAAGGATTGCAGCTGTCCTTTTCTGAAAACCAGAGCCCCAAAAGAAAAATCTGCGTCGGCCGGGAATCGAACCCGGGCCACCCGCGTGGCAGGCGAGTATTCTACCACTGAACCACCGACGCCGACGTTCCGTCAGCATACTGCCCATCTATTCATAGCGTAGCTCGTTGCGCAAGTTTCTGGTTATGTAGGTCATTGGAGCGGCTGGCGTCTCTCCTCTGCGGAGAGGCAATGTCGTTACAGAGCGCGTAGTGAGCGTACCGCGCCATTAATATAGGCTACCAGATTAGACCAACAGTAGGGTAATCTTATGGCATTGTGCGGTATACTGGTCAGTCAACTGCTGTGGGAGGGGTTAATAATAAAAATTATCCGCGGCACTCAAGCAACTTACGTGCGATTAATGCGTAACGATCACATTCTATTTATATTCTGGACTAATTTCACAAATTCTATTCCGATTACATATTCCAATTCCATGCTATAATTCTGTTCCGTTCCTTTGTAGGTGGCGCAGCTGTAATAATATAGTAGGATACCACTTAAAAAAGAACAGCTGCTGGTATGGTTTTGGAGGGGGCTTAGCACGACATAAACAAGGACGTCAGAGCGGACTTACAGAACTAGCGCTAACTTGCAAGTGAAAGAATCGGAATCGCATTCATGTGCTCGAAGAATCAAAAGGGCATGCCCAGCTATCCACTGATTTGAGGAGGCGGCTAGATATCACAGCCTAAACTGAGCTAAGGTCCTTTGCGGATAAAAATCGATCAAAGAAGCATGGAGAAAACAGGAAGCACCTCCCCTTCCTTCAGAGACCAACACCGAAGAGATTACAAAGCATTTAGCAACAGATTCTTTCCCCAGTGACTGCGACATTGCAACTAGCGTGGAAAGCACAAGGACAGCGACAAAAGGAACCGACGGGACAGCACGCTAGTGTGAATTCGTTAGTGACTGCGACATTGCAACTAGCGTAGAAAGCACAAGGACAGCGACAAAAGGAACCGACGTGCTGTCTAGCGTGCTGTCCCGTCGGTTCCTTTTGTCGCTGTCCTTGTGCTTTCCACGCTAGTTGCAATGTCGCAGTCACTAACGAATTCACACCAACTAGCCCAACTGTCTTCCATGATTCTTTCCCCAGCAACACAACCGACGTCTAACTGACGCACTTATCGCTTCCCAACTTATGAACGAGTGACGCCTCGTGAAGGTCCCTTGCTAGCTACCCTTTAGAGCGGCCAACAACTTCAGCTTTTCCGAAAAGTGGATGACAATGGCAACCTTAACATTGCTTAGGCAAGTTAGCTGTGGCAGCTAAATGTTGAAAGAGGGGGGGGGGGGGTTAACGTCCCAAAGCGACTAAGGCTATGAGAGACGACGTAGTGGAGGGCTCCGGAAACTTCGACCACCTGGGGTTCTTTAACGTGCACTGACATCGCACAGTACACGGGCCTCTAGAATTTCTCCTCCAAAGAAATTCCAGCCGCCGCGGCCGGGATCGAACACGCGTCTTTTGGGTCAGCAGCCGAGCACCATAGCCGCTGAGCCACCGCGGCGGCTTTTCTGATGTTTAGCTTTCTGCTTAGGTAACGAGCCATGTTTTAACAATGGACTACCAGACGCAGGGCAAAAGAGGTATAAGCCGTCTCGCAACGGCTTAACAGATGCACGAGCCCACTTTTGAAATGTACACGTGGCGACATAACGGAACCTGTGCGTCTAAGATTATTGTAAGGCGTGATGACGCTGCACCATATAACATAACAACAAAAGCAAACAAAAAATAAAGTAAACGCAGAAGAAACTGCACCTGGCACAGATGGTAAAAACAATAAAACCATATGGGCCTAATACCGAACAAATAAAATGATACAGACAATATTTTATAGTAATGTCTTTAAAGTTGCGTCGAGTATCGGCATTCTGCAAAGCGAATGGTTTTTCTTAGGCTGAGAAGAAGAAAAAACAGGAAAAAATAGGAAAGAAAGTAGGCTAATAATAACTGTAACGCGGCACATCATAGTTTTACGAAGTCTTGGAAGTCGGTTTCGTAAAACTTGCAGACAATATGTTCGAAATATCGAAATTTCCGCACAATGATCAGCACATTATTTTGTCTACCTTTCTTCCCGCCGTATTAAATCTCAAAGATTTTGGCTAACTGTCACGGAGTTTTCTCACTGGGGTAATTTGTATCCTAAAATTATCTGTCTGATGTTATTAACCAAAGTAATTTTTTTAACAACCTGACAGGAAGTTTGCTTGTCGAGAAGGGTATTTCAGTGACGTATAATGGTAGAAGCAATGAATAATGAGTTATGCCATTCATTTAAATACCTCACCTCGACTAAGCAGGGGACTGACCGTGATTACGGAGCCCGGCATCTACGTGCAGTCTTAATGCAGCACAGTAAAAGGGCTCATTTCTCGGGTGCTCATTTTATATGCGCTGCGTCTCATCATCACATCGAAGGATGCTGTAGAAAGCAACCAGCTCTCTTCAGTTCATCAGGAGATGTTACGCGCACTCCAGCTGATACTCCTCTCGCCACTCGTCGCGCTCGCTCAACATCGGCTCGCTGTCAGACCGCTTTTCGATGGAGGCGCGAAACTCAAAGGGCGGCCCGTGTGCTGTGCAATGTCAGTGCAAGTTTAAAGACACCCAGGTGGCCGAAATTATTCCGGAGCCCTCCACTACGGCACCTCTTTCTCTCTTTGTTCTTTCACTCCCACCTGTGTCGCCCGGCTAGCTCAGTCGGTAGAGCATGAGACTCTTCACTCCCACCTTCCTTCCATCCCTTACGGCGTGGTTCGGGTGTCCACCGAGTAGTGAGACAATTACTACGGTTCGGGTGTCCACCGAGGAGTGAGACAATTACTACGTCATTTCTTTTCGTCAAAAAACAAGTTTTGAATTTTCACCCAATCCGCGATTTCGGAAAATAGGCAGTGACAGCTGTTGCCATAATATAATTGCATGCGGTCGCCGCGGTGGCTCAGTAGTTATGGCGCTCTTCTGCTGACCCGAAAGACGCCGGTTCAATCCCGGCCGCGGCGGTCGAATTTCGATCGAGGCAAAACGCTAGAGACCTGTGTACTATGCGATGTGAGTGCATGTTAAAGAACCCAAGGTGGTCGAAGTTCATCAAGATCTTCACTACGGCGTCTCTCATAGCCTGAGTCGCTTTGGGACCCCTACAAGCTACAAACCATCTTGCAGTGTTGCAAATTCCGGATAACTACATCATAGCGAAGCTAAGAAATGTATTCTCTTTTATACTGGCTGCATTATAGCTCACATGTGATGTAGAAAGTGGAGCTACTTTCTTAGAGCTCTATGAAACAGCTGGGTCGTTAAAGGGTTGAAATTTTGTGCGTTTAGACGACTTGGACACGGAGAAGTTTTGAGAACACTGAAGCCAGGTGTTTCGTCGGGGCTTGGAAGAGTTCCTCACATATGAGTGCGTTTTGGAGGGGGCGCCGGGAAGTGGAGAACCCGTACTTAATTCCGTCCATGACTGCATGAGCTTTCTCACAGCTTCCTCGTTCCGGAAACTCCTGCCGCCTTGAACAGCCGTAACACGTGGTTTACAACGACAGCTTCACACTCGCAGCCACTCTCCGCGTTTAAGATATATGTCAGGCAAGAGTTGTTTTTCTGCACGCATGGACAGCACATTTTTACTCGGCCGTGCGAGACAGCCGTTGTGGCCATTCATGGAGCATGTGCCTCAGGGTTCTTAATTCGCCCGAATGAAGTTACTCGGTCTCCACTTCCCCCGAGTAGGCGCGCAGACTGTCACCGATACTCTTATTCCCGGTAATCGCTCAATACTCCATTCGACCATAGTATCAGTTAGGGAGACACTTGGAAGTTGGACGATAACGCTTGGTGGCTAAGGTATTTAAATACTCATACACAAAGAGCGTTGACTTATAGTGGAGGAAAAGGACTTGGAAACCAGCTAGTAAGTATAATGAAAACAAAAAGCTTCTTTAAACCACAGGCAAAAAACGCAGAAGGTAAGAAATGCATTATTTCAATGTACACAGAAATTGGAAAAGGAAAATCAGGGAGAGAAAGTTCTAGATAACTCAAGAGGCAGCGCCCTACTCTCTGAAGTAAGCAGAGAGTGTCTTGAAACGCGAAGCTACAAAAGGAAATTTAAGAAAAAAGATGACACAAGTGCTATGTGTTGTAAATCTGTAGAATCAATTCGACACCTAATTCTAGAAAGCGGCAATATCCACTCGGATATCGATGCAGACTCATCCACTTTAATTGAGGCCCTAGGATTTACGAATAATCTAGGTAAAGTGAATATGTGGCAGAAAAAGCGATTGGAAGACTGGCAGCTCAAAAGCAGAGTTGTCAATTAAGGTTGGGGTTGAAGGATGGAAAATTATATTTGAAGAGAATGGCCAATTCATATACTGATTTATTACACCGTTAAAGACATACGTATACAAAAACGCCGAGCGTGGCGGCAACTTCCACAACCCCGTTTCAAAGGAAAGCCTCCTAACTTCCGTCCGTCCGTCCGTCCGTCCATCCGTCCGTCCGTCCAGGATGACAGGACGGGGCAAATCTCCCCGCTGGAGACAAATGCAGCGGTATTTGATTAGACGTATCACGATGATGGCGACCCCGTATGCTACGACAGCGAATTCCACGCAAACGCACTGAACTGTAAGACCACGAGCGCACAGTGTTAATTTTTCGGTGGTCGAAAATAACGCGTCACTAAAAAATCAAATTTTGTCCTAAACGTGAAAATAAAAAACTTGCGCCCAACGTGGGGCTCGAACCCACGACCCTGAGATTAAGAGTCTCATGCTCTACCGACTGAGCTAGCCGGGCGACACGATCTAGGCTCCCAAAATAAGTACGCAAAAAGTGGGAGCACTGCTGCCAACCTGCAGATCCGCTTCTCCCCCAATTTGCAACCAAAAGTTCCCTAGATTTCCTTAGATACGAAAAACAGTGTTCAGTTGCCAAAAAAATAAATGTATATTTTCGCGTAGTTCAGTACCAAGTTTTATCATGCAGCTACCCTTTTCCCAATTTTTGGTAAGCAAATTAGCTGTAGATTTCAAATGGACCTAAAGTCAACGTCTAAATGAAGCTACAAGATAAGCCGTGGCGCTCTTTGGAAATTGCAAATTAAAGGCTCCATGTCATGTATGTGTTTTTTTATTTCACTGTACTCAATATATTAGTAAACATGCATCGGCATGTGGAATTAACTGATTTTTTTTCCCTCATGTTGTGTCGGTTTCGTTTTGAGCCGAAGCATACCTCGTACAGAGTGGCTGGAGATCGCTTGAGGAGTGTACGGAAAGTGCGATATAAAACCTGCTTGTTCATTTGGTGCAACTGCTCTAGAGGGTGGCTGGCTTAACAGTCTGAGTCAATTAAAATAATGAAGAAGTCATTCTTACAGCTTTGTATGCCTTATGTGACCTCAACTCTGTTCGTCGTGATGGAACTGGGAATTATGGTTATGGTTTTGGGGGGTATAACGTCTCAAAGCGACCTAGGCTACGAGGGATGGAATAGTGAAGGGCTCCGGAAATTTCGACCACCTTCCTTAACGTGCGCTCACTTCGCATACAATTTCGCCTCCAGCGAAATTCGACCCCAAGGCCAGGATCGAAGCCGCGTCTTTGGGTCAGCAGGCGAGCACCATAAACACTGAGCCACCGCGGTGGCGGAACTGGGAACTGTTCCCCTATTTAGACTAGATAATATTTCCAACACGGCGCTCTTTTCTAAAAAAAATGGCACCTTTGTTCTTTTCTAGTTACCAAAATAAACATGCAGATATGCTTACTAAATAGGAATTTCACGTCGTGCAGCGAGCTCCAAATACAGCGTGAGAAAGGGGTGCGCGTGTTGAGGGAAGGCCGTGGCACGCCAGATCACAGCAGCGGGTGCCAGTGGCCACGTCAGGGACCATACACGCACGACTACATCCGTGTAAAGGCTGGTTCACATGCATGCAAGCGACTGAAAATTGGGCAGCGCAGCGTAGAGAAGAATTTGAAACTTTTTAGAAGATTGCAGCTCTGATTGCTGGAACCGCCGCGATGGCTGTAAACAGCTTTTGCGCCGCAGCAACAGAGCATTTACACGTGTGTGAAACAGGCTTTACTCGAGCGCGCGGTGGTGTTGTGCGGGCCTCCGTCAGTTGTAGAGAAAAAACAACGAAAAGCTTTTACTCTCTTCCCAATTTGAGAGAAAAATAAAGAGAACTCTCCGAGGAGACGAAATTTTCCTAGATTATACAAAAAATCCATTTCCCCTCAACAACGCCCAAATTCTCTAAATCTAGGGGTAAATCTTTATGGTTGGCAGCACTGAGTGGGAGCAAGAAGTAAAGGTGGCGAAAGCAAGTTGGCAACGACTGACAGGACGTGTTGTTGTTGAGGAGGTGGAGCAGAGGGTAGGCAGCGTCGTGGAATCCGGCCTGGCTCCTGCGCCGTCCTGAGAAGGGGGCCCGGAGACTGCCCTACTCCAACTGCTCACCTGTGGTTGGACGGGTGCCAAGGGCGCGAAGTCCCTGGCGTTGAGGTCCGGGGGCACCGCCTGGGTCGCGGACTTGACAGGTTTCGATGGCCCGGTTTTGGCCTTGGTTTCCTGATCGGCTGGCGCTTTCTTGGCCTTGGGCGGAGGAGCTTGCTTGGGCCCCGTCTTTGTCTTCGGTTTGGATCCTGATGGGGAGCTGGGTTTGATGGGTTTCCGGAACCGCCCGGCACAGCCAGGAGCTCCGGTAGGGTGGCCGCCTCCGCAGATGAGGCAGCTCGGAACACAGTCATGTTCCGCCGGGCCGTCAGGAGCGGCATCGGGAACCTGGACTCCGCAGCGTTTGCAGCGCCCCGGCTGCGGTCGCGGGCACGCATCGGCCCGATGGCCCACTGTGCCACAGCGGTGGCATGCAGGCACTGTTTTCTTGTACAGGCGAACAGGGAGCCGTTCGTAGCTGTACAACACCGTCCGTGGCACCTTAGTCCCCGCGAAGGTGATCACCGCAACCGGGGTTCCCCCCAGCTTGCGCACAGACAGCACATTTGGTTCCGCACAGAGTTTTCTTTTAACGCTTTCAGATGTTTCGTCAGGTGAAACACTCACGACGCCGCGACAGAACGCACCGGAGAGTTTGGGGTGTCCCCGGAACGGTAGCTCGCGTTCCCCAACCCGCAGCACAATATCCCGGAGTAGCTTCTCCGCGGCGTCGACTGATTTCAACGCACATACTAGCACGTTTTGGTCCCAAACAGGCCACACCGCAAGTCCTGCATTTGCGTTGTCCCCGAGGATGCTGCGGATTGCAGCGCCGGCTTGTTCGGGACCAAAAGTTGCTCTGAGGTCGACCGTGTTTCGCGGTTTCAGCACCACGACGATGTCGTCATTTTCGATACGCGGCGTGTTCTGCGGCCGCCACCGGAGTTTTTTGGAGCGCTTCGAGGCTGCGTTCAGCGCACTCCCGCCCTGCGTATGCTTAGAGCTAGCCGGCGCCTGTTACTGGGGGGCACCAGCACCAGCGTCCCTCGATGCCGCCGCCGTGTTCTTCTTTCCGCGCCAGACGCGGACCATATCTTCAAGGTAATCGTCCTCGGTTGGTAGAGGATCCTCGCCTTGAGTCCTACCCTCGGATTGGTTTGTATCTATTGTTACGATCCGCAAGGACTGCGGGTCGTACCCGGTGACTTGAATTGGAGCCGCCGGAGCCGAGGGATCCCCGACCGGGGCCATCGCAGGCCCCGGCGCCGTTAGGCCTAGCACCACCGCGGCGTGACGAAGACTTCAAATGCCCGAAAAGTGGTCAAAAATTGACCCCACCTTTACAAACGCGGTGTAGACGAGTGCCGCTGAGGTTCCTGGAGACGATGGTACCAGGCTTACAGGGGGAAAATTTGATGTATCGCAATTGATTGCGAGCTATCACGGAGCCGACGCAGCATGCGACCGCTCCCGTCACCGACGCTCGTGGCTCTCTCACACTTCGTCGTCGCTTCGCTTATTTCTAGTGCATTTTCAGCACATATGAGGATACACGCTTGTAAAGACAACTGGAAACAAATGGCATTCCCCAGTGCAGTGGATGCGTGCGGGGACCCAGGGACCTACGCGTCCCTAATCCCATAGTCAGTAATTTCTCTGTAGCCGCTGGAGTACCCGGCTAAGCCTCACATCACCCTCTTCAAGCCATGTAGTTGATTACATGCAAACAGCTCGACCCGAGAGAACAGGCAGGAGCGAGGGGAAACGCGGATCCTGCGCTTCATAATCCGCGCGCATTCCGAGATACGAACTCCGGGCGGCCAACCTCTAGAGCCGTGATCGTTTGCGAGAAATGGCGATGCGCCGTTCGAGACACAGCGTGAGGAGAGCGGGCGCTTCGAAATCATTTCTATGCAGTGAGACAACCAGTGACTCTACCCCTCATGTAATGTCCCGAAAGGGACCTTTGAGGAATAATAAATAAATAAATAAATAAATAAAGTGAGATGCCACTGAAAGCCCCCTAGCGGCAGCCCTTGCACCGCAGCGGGCCGCTCGTTGCAGCTTCACGCTGCCACTTCACGCGCGGCCGAGGTATGCGCGCGCGATTTTCCGCTAGTGTGTGCGTCGCGTATATCTTAATGTACGGCGAAGGCATGGCCAAGGGAATCATACTACTTTAGAGCGGACATTTACCCGACGTTACAGCTCACAGGGACGCTCACCCATCACATAGACAAAAAAAAGGGAAGGAAAGCAGTGAAGTCGCGTATTTCAAGGCAGCCTCTATTTTTTTTAATTTTCATCATTTTTTTAGCCCGTCAGACTGAGCAGCGGCAGCTCACTTAGGCAAAGTCAGCGCGAACGTATCGTATTCCAGCGCTCCCAACCGCGTTTGAAGAGAGAGAGAGAGAGGGGGAAAGACAGGGATGTTAACCAGAAAGGATTCCGGTTGGCTACCCTGCACAGGGGAAGGGAATGAGGGGAATTAAAAAGGAAAGAGAGAAGTAAAGGGAAATAATCACAGTCTGTCAATCAAGGCAGTCGCTCTCAAAAAGCGAAAGGGTGTCTTGTAAGCCTTGATGGCAGTTGACTGTTGTGGCCACGGACCGAGGATCTTGGCCTCTGTGAAAGGGTGAGGGTCCAGGCGGTCCAGAGCACATCGCAGCTTATGTCTTTCAGCTACAAAGGCAGGTCACTCACACAAGATATGGGTGATCGTCTCATCACAGGCGCAGTTCACACAAGAAGGGCTGTCGGCCATCGCGATCCGGAAAGCATACTTATTCGTGAAGGCAACACCGAGCCATAGACGACACAGTATTGTTGCTTCACGACGCGCTACATTACACGGAAGACGGAGGCGCAGTCCAGGGTCCAATGTCCTGAGGCGACGGTTGCACAACTCTCCAGAGTTCCACGCTGAAAGTGTGAGCTCCAGCCTCAAGGAACGAAGCCCACACGCTGCGTCAGCTCTCGTTACGGGGATATTAACGGGGATTCCGTCATTGTGGGCAGAACGGGCAGCTTCGTCAGCCTGGTGATTGCCATGAATGCCGCAGTGGCCCGGCAGCCACTGGAAAATTATGTCATGTCCTTTCAATGTGGCGTCATGGTACAGCTTGCGGATTTCGGCAACGAGTTGTTCGTGTGACCCACGGCGTAGTGCAGTTTGCAGGCCTTGAAGGGCTGCTTTAGAGTCGGTGAAAACTGTCCAATCATGTGCAGATTCCTGACTAATGAACTGAACTGCAGGCCGTAGGGCAGCTAGTTCTGCACCAGTTGAAGAGGTGAGATAGGTAGTCCTCACCTTCATTAAAATAGACCTGGCCGGTATCACCACAGACCCAGCAGAGCTTGTTGAAATCACTGAGCCATCTGTGTAGACATGCATGCGGTGTTTATGGTTAAAATGCAAATGATGCAGTGTCAGTTGCTTGAGAGCAGGCAATGATAAATCAGATTTCTTATTAATTCCAGGCATAGATAGGTGCACCCGGGGTTCATGGAGACTCCATATGGGTGAGCATGATCTTGATGGGTGGGCGAACTGCGAAGGAAGATAGGCACGGTGAGCTTGAATTACATTTGCAAATGCAGTATGTGGTCTGAGTACGGGAAGAGCTGCAAGATGACTCGGAACTCGCGTGAGGTGCCGAATGTGTGTTCTCATGGTTTCAACAGCAGTGTATGAAGTAACAGGATGCTCCCCAGCGACCAGAATAGTGGCTGCCGTTGAGGCACATTTAGGTAGCCCAAGGCAGATTCGTAGAGCTTGCGCTTGAACACTTCGAAGTGTCTGAAGGTTTGTCTTTCTGATATTGTTTAAAATGGGAAAGCTATACCGCACATATCCCAGGAACAGCGAACGGTACAGTTGAAGCATCGAGCGTACAGATGCACCCCAGGACTTTCCCCCGAGGAAGGAGAGAATATGAACAATCGCTGTCAGTTTCTTTCGCATGTCGTAAAGATGGGGACTCCACGAGAGGTTCCTATCGATAACAACGCCAAGGAAGCGATGGTTTTTCTCATAGGGAATGGCGTTGCCATTAAAATATATGGGGTAACTTGTCATTTTTTTTCGCGTGAACGCCACGAGGAAACATTTCCCGGTTGAAATATTTAGGCCCTGCTGACGAAAGTATAACGCCAGTATCGTTGCCGCCTTTTGTAGTCTCGCACGAACTTGGGGACGGGTCAACGCTTGATGCCCAAATACAGATATCATCGGCGTATATTGAGATCTGGACTGATTGTGGCAATGAGTCAACCAGGCCGATGAGAGCTATGTTGAAAAGAGTTGGGCTCAGCACTCCACCCTGCGGGACTCCGCGCGAATTTAGATGCGAAGAGGTTGGTCCGTCTTCAGTCTGGACAAAACACGACCTCCCTGACAAATAGCTGCGTATCCAGCTGAACATGCGGCCTCCAATCTCAGCAGCTTCTAATGCGTCCAAAATGGCCTCATGCGTTACGTTGTCGTAGGCGCCCTTGATGTCCAAGAATAGTGCCGCAGTCAATATTTTCAAGTTTTTTTGGTGCTGGACGGACGATACAAGGTCAACCACATTGTCAATGGAAGAGCGGCCACGTCGAAACCCAGACATAAATGCAGGGTGAGTTTGGTATCGCTCCAGCTACCATTCCACGCGTGTTAACAACATTCTTTCCATGACTTTCCCGACACTGCTGGAAAGTGCAATTGGTCGGTATGCGTTTGAAATGGTTTGGTTTGGGCTATGGGGTTTAACGTCCCAAAGCGACTCAGGGGTACAAGCTAGGCAAATTTGCTAGGCAAGCTAGGCGAATTTGCTATGCGTTAATGATATACATAGATACCAGCTTTGTAAATGTTTGATTCGTGGCAAACTACAGCACAATAATTATCTTATTAACCTTGCTGAGTTGGAAATAAAAGAGCCATCAGGTTATAATACGCGAAATCCCTTATACTGGAAAGTACAGCATTATCGAATTATGCAACACAATCTCTAAAATACCTGATACCAACTCTTCACAACAATTTTCTTCAAGGAAATATTGACATTCATAACATTCGCCTCAAACATTTAAAACAATTTTTTTTCCTTCATGATATTTTACGACACTATTTTTGTTATGTCCTTTATTAGTTTTATATCTTAAGCAATGTGCAGCTGTACCATACTTTTGTGTCCTTATCGCTATTTTAAATGCTCAGCGAATAAGAGACTCACCGTTTTTTCCTTTGTTGTCAAATGATGTGCTAGACATTTTTTATGTGCCTTCATTGCTTCACGTCATAATATGGTGTGCTACTAATGCTCCTTCCGTACCCATAATTTCTTCATTGTGTACATTGTCGACTTGGGCGTAACACTGCATTTTGTGTTTGCTCCTAACCGAAAATTTGTTTTCTTTTGCGCAGATACTTGAATCTATTGTACATTTGTAACAATTGTTTTCATCATTCCTTATTACTTGGTTCTGATCGGTGTTCGGTCTGTGTTCACTGCTGTTTTGCCTTTGAGGGGATAAGGCCTTAGTAAAGCTGCGTACGCAGCTTTTTGCCTTATCTCCTCCATTATATTTGATGGAAAGACCAATAAACAAAGCAAAACAAAACAAATCAATTACTGTGGCACAAGCTGCGTGGCCGTTGATGAGGAAAATTATAAAACGATCGCACTCGTCCTCATGTAAAAACCAGTGCCGCAAAAGTAAAGCAATGCGTCGGCCGGGAATCGAACCCGGGCCACCCGCGTGGCAGGCGAGTATTCTACCACTTAACCACCGACGCCGATGTCACGCAGGCGTACTACCCATCTATTCATAGCGTAGCTCAGTGCGTAAGGCGGCAAAGGTAAAGCATTGCTTCGGCCGGGAATCGAACCCGGGCACCCGCGTGGCAGGCGAGTATTCTACCACTGAACCACCGACTTTTTTTTTTCTTTATTGCCGGGCTTCGACATTACAAAACAGAACATAATAATATGTACATACAGTATACACAGTTAGTCAGGATTCCAAACAGTGGGCCTGACTTAGGTTAAAATTCTCTTAAAGTTACGAGGGCTTCCAGCCTTGGTAACCACTCAGGAACCTCCACTATTAGCTTTTGTTCTTCCAGAAACTTGTGCATACTTTCTCTAAAATACATACGGGCTGGCCGTGCATCAGGGTCAAAATGATACCCTGCCATGCGGGAGCGCCGTATACTGTGGAGGCCCACCAGCATGACTAAGTCTAACGGTACCCCATCCTCGTTCTTGGATGGCAAAAACCTTATTCCGTATGAGTGGATTGGAAGCTGTTTCTTTAAAGTCCTCTGCAGCACGTTCCAGAAATAGACCCCTTCCCAACAGTGAAAAAGACGTCATCAATTGTCTCCGGCTGTTTGCATATGAGACAATGCGACCCCCAAGGAAGAAATATCTGTTTTGCCTCAAGAAAAGTTTTCACAGGTAAAGTTCCAGAGTGCAACTTAAAGAAGAAACTCTTGACTCCCGATGGTACCTTCATTTTCTTTACTCTTTTCAATACTTTGTAGCCCGGCCCTCCACAGTGCATGGCCCTGTACAAGGGCACCGGAAAGAGGATGTCACACAAATCCTTTGAAAATCTAGCATTCAGAAATCGGATGCTGGCAACTATCTCCTTGAAAAACCCAAACATGCCACCCGTCACACACTCAGTTGAAATCACAAAGTCTGGCAAAGCCCTACCGAGCCTTACTTGGCACACTGTGCGCAGAAAAGGATCATTAACATCGCGCAAAAACAAGAATCTATTGACCAATTGCTTCGCAAATAAATGTCCAAGCCCGAGTCCTCCATCCCTCACTCTTCTGAACAAATTGGTTCGCGTACACCTCTCCCATTTCGAGGCCCACACAAAAACAGCAAAAATACGATGAAACTTTTGTACATTAATTCGCGAACAATGCATCACTTGCATCACATACCACAGTTTGCTGATGAAAAACAGATTACACACTGTGGCTCTCGCAAATATAGATAAATAGGACGCTTTCCACTTTTCAGCCTTATCGCGTGTTTCTTGCACCTGCCGTGTCCAATACGGTTCGCTGTCGCGGTAATTTTCCAGCGGGACACCCAAGTATTTCACAGGGGTCGTGTGCCAGGTCACGTTAGCGAAATTCTTTGGGGTCACTGGCCACTGTCCATGCCAGAACCCCACACACTTCCCCCAGTTAACCCTGCTCCCCGTCATAGTGCTGAAACGCTTGACCCCGTCGACCGCGTTACGAATGCTATCGTGACTCACGCCAAAAACAGCAACATCATCTGCATATGCTAGGATCTTGACTTCAGCCGTCTGCAGCCGAAATCCTTGAACAGCATAATTTCTTATAATGTGCTTACACAAAGTTTCTATATAGATACAAAACAAAAGAGGACTGAGGGGGCAACCCTGGCGAACAGAACGCTGGACGGTAATGGGGGCCCCCAACGATTTATTAACAATTATCCTGGTAGTGCAATTTCTGTACGCCAAGGCCACACCCTCAGTGATAATAGTGCCTAAATTAACATGATGAAGGAGAGAAAACAATATGTCATGCGCAACACAGTCAAAAGCTTTTTCTAAATCAAGTTGGAGAACTGCCACACGAGCGCCAAGGGCGTCACAGCACTCCAACACACTTCTTGCTTTGTGAATATTATAAGCAATAGACCGCCCCTTGATGCCACACGTTTGATGAGGGCCAACGATTTCTTTAATTACCATCTGAAATCTGGCAGCTAGCACCTTCATAAAAATTTTGTAATCGACGTTCGTCAGCGAGATGGGCCTATATGCTGTAACCAGTTTAAGTTTCTGTGCGTCATCTGTTTTAGGAATGAGTACTGTATGGGACGTACCGTAGGATGGAGGCAGAGCATTACGATTGTAGGCTTCGTTAAATAAAGAAGTGAGCAAAGGGGTTAATTCACTCTTAAACACTTTATAAAAAACAGCACTTAAACCATCCGGGCCTGGAGACTTACCATGGTTTAAGCTTTCTATAGCGCGTTCGACTTCTTGCTGCGTAATCTGCTGCTCTAAAATTACTTTTTGCTCGTCATCCAGCTGTGGCATATCTTTCAAAAACTCGTCTCTAAATGCATTCGAGTCGACTTCATGTTGCGCGAAGATTGTCTGAAAGTGCTCAAAGAAGGCCAGCTGTATGCTATCGTTATCAGAGACTGAAGTGCCTGCCCATTCTACCTCGTGAATGTGGTTTCGTCGAGCGTGCGCCTTTTCCATTCCAAGCGCCCGCTTAGTGGGCGTTTCTCCCGCGACCAAATCTGCCGCTCGCGCCCGAACTAGCGCTCCCTGATACCGTTTTTCTTCGATAATTTCCAGCTTTTGCTTTGTTTTCTTGATGTCTTCCATAAATATGCCCGGTTGTTTGCATTCTTGAGCTAACAATTTTTTTTAGCATAACTTTCAGCTGCCTTTCTTGTAATCGTTCTTCGTGCCTTAGAATGGTGGACCGTTCTATAGCCTTCATTTTAATGTCTTGTTTCGCTAGTTCCCACTGCAACCCGACTTCGTTTTTTCCCTCCCTCTCTATTTTATTAATCTTTTCTACCACGGCATCAGTGAAAGTTTTGTCACTTAGCAGGTTAGAGTTTAGTTTCCATAGGTCCCACGAAAAGCTGTTATTTCGCTTCTTGGATCCTATAGAGCACTCATCTACACAGTGATCAGAGTAGGACACAGGCAAAACATTGTACTTATGACATTTCGGCAATAAATCAAGTGACATATATATGCGGTCGAGGCGCGCGTGACTGACACGTTGAAAGTGCGTACTCTGCACATCGCGTGCGCCCTCTAAGCATTCGGCAACATCTTCCAAGGCGTATTCGTCTATCATTTGATTCAAAACCTCAGTACTTCTGTCCCTGAAGGCTCGGGTGCTACTCTTATCGCGAGCGCTCAAAACACAGTTAAAGTCACCCATGAGAACTATTTGTTTGTCGGAAAGAAGATACTGTTGCAGGTTCTCAAAAAACGTTGCCCTGTCTTCCACTACGTTTGGCGCTGTAAGGGATCGTTAGTGTACGCGGGGCCATCGGAACGGGGCTGGGAGCGCTCAAAGCGAAGCGTCTCCTTCCTTGGAACGCGGCCGCTCGCGAACGCACCGGGAACTACGGGTGTCCCCCGCCCCGCGGTACCGTTTCGCGCACGTGCTGGCGCGAAAGTGTATTTGTCTTTGTTTTTCACTTTTATCGTGGCCATGCTCTCGGTAAACCAATCATGTGAGCAGTGTAACATGATTGGTTGCTACGAAATATGGGCCGGGCCTTTAGGGCTTTAAAACCGGGCCCCGGAGCCGTCAGCGGGGTTCTGCGCTAAGGTGAGATGCTATGCATCTTCGGCTCTGCCGAGTAGGGGCCTCCCCTAGTGTTAGCCAGTTCCATCTTTTTGTTGTTTGTCCTTTGCTGTTTTAATTTGTCTATATTGCCTTAACTTGTATCTATTGTAAATACTGTACATAAACTGTACATAAGTATTCCCTTTATCCCTGTATCTCTACTCATTGAGAGACCGTCTCTGACGGGGCACCCCTGGTGCGAAGAAAGAAGCTTCAGTCTTCCAGTTGGAACAAACCGTCTCTGACGGGGCACCTCTGGTGCAAAGAAGAATAAGCAGAAGAACCTGTGAAACTTTACTGGCGCACTCGACAGGATCCTGCGGCCATCGGAAGACGGCGCAGGAAGAAGATTGAACGCAGGGAGAAAGGCGACGGTCAGGCAACAGCAGCGTTCGAGAAAGGACCTGCGGAGAGACAGCGGCAAGTACGTAAGGACTACGGCAGTAGTCCAGCGACGCGGGAATGCATACGGTCCAGAAAAGCAGCGCGTCGGTAACTTGACGGTCACCGGCGGCGGACCAGCGGCGTGCGACAGCTCATCGCAGCATCCGGGGGAAGTGACGGTGGACTCCGACGCCAAGGAGCTGGCAATGCGGATCGACACATCGAAATCGTGAGTTTCCTTGGTCGCATTGTTCACGTCCCTCTGTTCGAGCCGGTAGGACAGCTGAGGGGTACGGAAGGCGGTATGGAAAGCTATCCAAGCCGGCCCTCACTTGATGTGAAGTACCGAGTGGAACTGGCGAAGGCGCGCTTGGCTTATTTTCAGGCAGAGCTTGCAAAAGTGAATGGAGGAAAGGCGCCGCTATGCGAGGAAAAACCTCCTGATTTGCAGGCGTTAGAAGCAAGGCGCCAGCAGCTAGAGCTAGAGCTGGCTAAGCTCAAAGAGTCTCGGAGAGCTAGTCAACTAGCCAGGGAGAACTGCCCCGAGTCCCGAGCGGAGAGGCCGCCAGTGCTGGAAGGCAAAAGCATATGCCTGTCAAGCACAGGTCAAGAAAACAGCCAGGCAAAAGTACAAAGTGAGCCAGATTTCTGCGAAGCTGGAATCGCAGTTGAAGAAAGTATCGTGACGAAACGCAGCGTCGCGGTATTAGAGGCGGTGAACGCGCACTCCGAGGATCCGGCCGCCCAGGTTAGCTCTACCCCAAATGACACCAGGGACGCGGACGCGAGCTCAGGAATAAAAACTCGGTCTCAGGCAAGCTGCGAGAAACAGCAGTAGGTTCAGCGTGAAACGACCAGCGACGACAGACGTCAGACTGGCGAGCTAGGGATAGGAGGAGGTCAAACGTTGCCGCAACGGCACACTGTGCCAGGCATGTGGCATGAAGTGCCACGTAGCACTATTGATGGCAAAGTCCTTTCATTTGAGGACAGGGAAATTCGTGGCGACTTGCCACAAGGCAAATTAGGATTAAGTGGCTGCGAAAGAGCGCAGGTAGCCTCCGAGTTATATGATGCCACGAAATCGGCAAGCGCCTATAATGCAGGGAGCGGAAATTTCATTGCATGCGCGTGCAGGAACGGGGCAAATGGCTCCAAGCGAGGCGAAGTAACAGGAGGCAGGGGCGTGGCTTTCAAATTGAAAGTCGGTGCGAGGAACCGTACGTTCCGGGCTGCGGTACGTCAAATTAGATGTAGCCAAGCCGGCCGCACTGTTATAGTTGGACTGGACAAGGCTAATGTTCCTTACTCGGTACGCTGTTCGTACTGGTGCGCCGGAGAGAGCGTTCCGTTAGGGGCGTCGCATGGTCAAAGATTTGGACCTATCGAGGATCATGACGTGTTTGATCCTGAAGGACACCAGCTGTTGAGTTCTTGACCCGCTGTGGCACCAACCAAATGAGCCGAGTGGCAGTTAGGCGTTAATTGCGTTGAGACACGTAGTGGCTCGAACGCACACAAGGACGCTCGGTGCGACTAAGGAGGCTCACATGGCCACTTACGGACGTCGTGCGAGTGCTACTGAACGCTCAAGTTGCGAGTGTCTGTGTGTGTGTGTGTGTGCTCGTTCGCGAGCAGGACGAGGGTGTCTACTTGGAGGTGGTGAACTGGGTGCAACCCACCAATTTGGACGCCGTGTTACGGCGCACGGCAGGCATGCCACCGTGTGTATTTGTGGAATTTGCTTATGTTGTGTGTGCATTTTGCATTTTTTTGTTTTTGGTTTTGTTGGTGCCAGTGCTGGTGTAGCTGCGGCATGTCACCCACAGGGTGGTTTTGTGACCCGTACCGATCCCTTTGTTATAATTCTAAAAGTGGTATTTGAGCCCTTTGTAGAATCTTGGGAAGGGCGTGTAAGGGATCGTTAGTGTACGCGGGGCCATCGGAACGCGGCTGGGAGCGCTCAAAGCGAAGCGTCTCCTTCCTTGGAACGCGGCCGCTCGCGAACGCGCTGGGAACTACGGGTGTCCCCGGCCCCGCGGTACCGTTTCGCGCACGTGCTGGCGCAAAAGTGTATTTGTCTTTGTTTTTCACTTTTATCGTGGCCATGCTCTCGGTAAACCAATCATGTGAGCAGTGTAACATGATTGGTTTCTACGAAATATGGGCCGGGCCTTTAGGGCTTTAAAACCGGGCCCTGGAGCCGTCAGCGGGGTTCTGCGCTAAGGTGAGATGCTATGCATCTTCGGCTCTGCCGAGTAGGGGCCTCCCCTAGTGTTAGCCAGTTCCATCTTTTTCTTGTTTGTCCTTTGCTGTTTTAATTTGTCTCTAGTGCCTTAACTTGTATCTATTGTAAATACTGTACATAAACTGTACATAAGTATTCCCTTTATCCCTGTATCTCTACTCATTGAGAGACCGTCTCTGACGGGGCACCCCTGGTGCGAAGAAAGAAGCTTCAGTCTTCCAGTTGGAACAAACCGTCTCTGACGGGGCACCTCTGGTGCAAAGAAGAAGCAGAAGAACCTGTGAATCTTTACTGGCGCATAAATGCATAGCACACGCCACTCAACGTTGCAGTACAAAAAATCGCATACTACGTAGCGGCCCGATTGAGAAGAAAAATACGCATGTATTTCGAGTCCAGGCAACTTTTTCACAAACACAGCACACCCAGCAGAGTTGCCAATCGCATGGCTCACAATTGCATAGTACCTCGACGTGAACCGTTGCACCATGCCTCCAGTCTCCACCTCCCCTTCCACTTTGGTTTCTTGAACGGTTAGTACATCTATGTCTCTGTCCGTCAAAAGGCGGAGCAGTTGACTCTGTTTTCGCTTCCCGCCCATGCCCCTTACGTTAAGCGTGGCGAAATTAAGGCACGACTCCGGATACATTTTGGTAGCGAAAAAAAGAGGCCGGAAGCATGGTGCTTACCTTTCACGCCTAGCACTAAGCTAGACGCCGTCTTTTGCCCCTGAGTCATCGGGTGGACCAGGGTCACTCTGCTGCGGTGCTGGCTTATCGGCCGGCCGTCTTTCCGTCGCGACATTTGGCTGCGGCTTGAAAGGTGGTCGTCGTACTGGAGGTGCTTTTGCAGGCGGCTCCTCTGCGTTAGTCGCGGCCGCCTGGTCTTCTTCACTGTCGGTCTGTGCGTGGGAGCGTTTTGCGGGGCCGGAGACACTGGCCACGAAAGTGTTGTCCTTTCGCGTCGCGGCCTCACAGTCCATTTGTTTCAGCGACTCGTCAAGCTGAGGGCTCCCACCCTCAGTTGACGCTCTTTCAGCTGTCTCGGGTGAAACCGCTGCCGCAGTCTGCGTCTCCGCGCTGTCGGTCACCTTGCTCTCTTCCCCCGTAGACACCGATGAATGCTTCGTCGCTGCCAGCCCTTCGTCACCTCCGGCACCTTTCGCAGCAGCTTCAGCCTCGTCTACGTCCATCAGCAGGTCTACCGCCTCGTCCCTTGCCGTCGACCCTGTCCCCGCTGCGTAGGTCCGCACGCAGTCCGCCGCAACATGACCGTACCGTCTACATTGGGTACATCGCGGTACCTTGCAATCCCTGCGGACGTGGCCCTTGCCTCCACAGCGCAGACATTGCATTGGCCTTCCGGGCACGACAACGAGAGCCAGCTCTCCCGCGACTCGGATTTGGTGCGGGAGGTCGTCCACTTTCATGCCAGCTTTCAGCTTCATGAGCACGGCTCTTGTAGTCGACCCTTTCTGGTGGAAACCTTGAACCCGCCAGCGCTCCCGAGTGACTTCGGTAACTGTTCCGAATGCCGCGAGGGCCGTCCTTATGTCTTCGTCTGCCACGCCATGCAACATCCAATGCAGTCGCAGTCTCACCTGTTGGTCTTCTGGGTTGATAATGATGCACCGGCAGTCTTTCACCTGAACCTCCTTAAAAGCGAGAAGGCGCTTCGTTGCCTCCGCGCTACTGAGAGTCACCGCCCAGACGTGGTTCACCTGATACGCCCCCAAAGCCACCATGTCGGGGAGCGTACCAGTCTCGACCAAGGCTTCACGAAAATCTTCGACCCGAAAGGGCCTCGCACGCACGTCACCATGCAAGAAAACCGTGTTTAACACGACACGCCCGGTGGGCAGCTGCGGCAAAATAATCTGGTAGTCGTTATCATCTTTTACATCTAGCCTCATCTAGTTATCATCTTTCCGCGGCCGGCAAGGGCCGCTGTCGCCGCTCCGTGGGAGCTCATGATCCTGCGTCCGTCACGCTCGGTGGCTGGAAGTAGAATCACTGAACCACCGACGCCGATGTTACGCAGGCGTACTGCCCATCTATTCATAGCGTAGCTCGGTGCGTAACGCGGCAAAAGTAAGGCATTGCGTCGGCCGGGAATCGAAACCGGGGCAACCGCGTGGCAGGCGAGTATTCTACCACTGAACCACCGACGCCGATGTTACGCAGGCGTACTGCCCGTTTATTCATAGCGTAGCTCGGTGCGTAAGGCGGCAAAAGAAAAGCATTGCGTCGGCCGGGAATCGAACCCGGGCCACCCGCGTGGCAGGCGAGTATTCTACCACTGAACCACCCACGCTTTTTTTTTCTTTACTGCATGAATGAATACATCAGTAAAATATCGTAGTTGACATGCCCCTTGGCAGACACTGAACCACCCACGCCTTTTTTTTTCTTTATTGCCTGCTAATACAGTGACACGTCACACAAATGAATACATACATATACACTGAATCAGCACGTCAGCATGTGATGCCGCTATTTCAAAATTTCTTCAGACACACTAAGTCATCATGGATGGTAACCCACTCAGAGGGTTCATTTTGTGCACGATACACTTCTCTAATATATGAAACACTTTCGATTAGGTTATCGCGCGTAGATCGCACACTGGCATCTGCGTGCCGAAAAGCCATTCTCGTCTTCCACAAGCTGTGGAGGCCCAGGACCATGAACATATCAAATGGTATCCCTTGTTCGCTTTCAACTGGCAGAAATCGTATTCCATAGGGTGTTATGGGGAGATCTTTTTTTAAAGTGCGCTGCAAAATATCCCAGTGGAAGACTGCGTCCCAGCATTCAATGAAGGCATGTTAAATTGTTTCTGGCTTTTTTCACAGTAAGCAATCGGTTGTCCAAGGCACGAAAATACCTTTCTGTTCAAGCCATACTTTAACGGGGAGTGTGTTTGTGTGCAACTGGAAGAAAAACGTTTTGGCCGCAGGTCTTAAAGGCATCCTTCTGACTCGCTTCAGTACATCTTTACCTGAGCCTCCGCAGTACACCGTCCTATACAATGGGGTGGGCAGCATGCTGTCAACTAAGTCCGTGTACAGTTGTTTCTTTGTCACTGAGGACAAATGCTCCAAAGAAAAACGTGCACACAGTATTCTAAAGGAAGCAACTACTACTCGATAGTAGCCGGTCACTCTTATACTGGCAGCATTGGATGTGGAAACAACAAACTCAGGCAGTGTTTTCGCCAATCTCGCCTGGATGACTGTACGGAGAAAATCGTTACTTTCATCTCGCAGGAAGAAGAATCGCGATACGATCTGTCGTATAAACAAGTGTGAAAGCCCTAGTCCACCATCGCGAACTTTGCGAAAAAGGTTTGTACGGCTGGTCCGCTCCCAAGTGGAGTTCCAGATAAAGACGGCAAACACTCGGTGCATCTTTTGCACATTTATACGAGGCATGAACAACACTTGCATCATATACCACACTTTGGCAATTAAAAAAACATTGCACGCTGCCGCACGCGCGAACACCGACAATCCGCGACCCTGCCATCCTTTTTTTTCCCTCAACTCTTCTGTTTGTTCACTCCAGAACTGCGTCGAGTCCCTATAGTGCTGAAGGGGCACCCCGAGATACCGTGCAGGCACTGAAGTCCACTGTATACCCGCGAAATTGGCGGGTATCGTATTCCAGCTCCCATGCCATATTCCCACCCTTTTTTCGAAGTTAATCTGGGCACCAGTATAGCAACAGAAATTTCTGGCAATGCGCACAGCCTCTAGCACGCTTTCTCTGTCCTCGCAGAGGACTACAACGTCATCTGCATAAGCCAGCATTTTAACTTCAGCGGCGTGCAGTCTAAAACCACGTATGTTTGCATCAAGGATGACTGCCCTACAGAAAGGTTCGAGGTATATGGCAAAAAGGAGAGGAGACAAGGGACACCCTTGCCTCACAGAGGAGCGTACTAGCACCCTTGAACTAAGACACTTGTTGATAATAATCTGCATTGAACATTCTTCATAAGCCATTTTGACACCGTCTAAAATTATGCTTCCAACATTACAGTGCTGTAGTATACTAAAAAGCACCTCATGCGAGACCCGGTCAAAGGCCTTCGCAAGGTCAAGCTGTAACATGGCCACTCGACCCTCAAGGGCATCACAGCATTCTAGTACACTTCTTGCGATGTGGGTGTTCGTTGAAATGGTGCGCTCTCTAATGCCGCACGTCTGATGTGGCCCTACTAGCTCTTTAATTACCACTTGTAATCGTCCAGCTAGTACTTTCATAAAAATTTTGTAGCCTGTATTGGTGAGAGATATCGGTCTATATGAGCCTACAAGAAGGAGCTTTTCCGGATCATCGGTTTTTGGAATCAGCACTGTGTGTGATGTCCGGAATGAAGGAGGGACTTTTTTAAATTCATACGCTTCTGAGAGAAGTTTATGCAAAATGCACGCCAATTCTTGACTGAAAGCTTTGTAAAAAGCTGCGCCTAGGCCGTCCGGCCCTGGCGATTTGCCCGACGGCAGCTTCTCTATCGCTGTTTTGATCTCGCTCACACTTATTGGCATTTCTAGGCTGTCCTTAACATCGTCATCCAGTCTTGGCATTCCGATCATGAAATCGCTGTCGAAGCCTGGCTCGAGGCGTGTGACATTGCCGAACACATCGCGATAATGGCCAACAAAAGTATTCTCGATCACCGCGGGATCTGACGTCACTTCATTTTGGAAACGTATCTGCTTGATCTCGTTTCTTGACGCCTGCCGTTTTTCATCGCTCATTGCGCGCTTGTTTGGCACCTCACACATCCATAACCTTTCACTACGAGAACGTATGACTGCAGCCTTGCATCGCTCTATATCGATAACTTCTAGTTCATGTCTCAATTTCTTCACATTCTCAGCCAATTGATCTTGGTCAAAGTTTTGTACGTTTAACAGAAATTCCAGTTCCCTTTGCAGCTCTTTCTGCTTCTACAGTTCTTCGTGCTTCCGGCTGCTTCCTCTTTCGATTGCAATGAGCTTAACTTGGCTCTTAAATTCCTCCCATGCAGCCCGAAAGTTTTCATGCTTCATTGTCAGCATCTCTGTCATTTTTCCCTTAACTCTGCTTGAGAACACTTCATCATCAAGAAGCTTTTCATTGAATTTCCACATGTCCCAGTTAAATCGTGTCTTCTTAGTTTATTTCCCGAGTGCGAAGCTCACCAAGCTATGATCTGTGAATGATAGTGGTGTGACACTGTAACTGTTACATAGGGACATCAAGTCTAGTGAAATATACACTCTGTCCAACCTTGCTCGGCTCTCTCTCTGATCGTGTGTGTACTGCGGAAGCATACCGCCAGTGAAGACTCGGCCCACATCTTCTAGGTTGTGCTCCTCAATTAGTGAGCTCAAAAGGAGAGCACTTTTGTCACGAACATGTGCACCTCTGAATCGATCCTCGGCAAAACACACACAGTTAAAATCACCGAGAAACATGACAAAGCGATCACACTTTAAGTACTGCTCAATGTACTCAAAAAATACCATTCGGTCATTCACATTGTTAGGCGCATAAACGCATATGATCCGCCACAAGGATTCAGAAAAAGAAAAATCTACAATAAGCATGCGGCCAGTTTGGCAAACAGTCATACTCTCTTCAATAATGCCAGCACTCTTCCGTATCAGCAGTGCGCACCCGCCTGACATGCCATTAGCATGGCATACACACACATTATAATGCGCGGTAAAAGGCATCACCATGCGATCGGTCTGCTCTTAAGTCTCGACCTTACTTTCTTGTATCGCGATGACATCGAGTTCCTTCTCCATACAGAGGCGACTAAGTTGATACTGTCGCCTACGTGCTCCAAGGCCACGAACATTCAAGGTGGCAACTCTTAATGCTGTCTCTAGTCTCAGAGCCATTTATCTTATAGAGCACACGGATCGCACAGTACCTCTGGGTAACTACTGATATTAGCGCTTTGCAACAAGTAAGCAATTGGCAGCACAATTCCCACGCGTACCTTTACGGTGTACGCAGCGGCTACTTCTGAAAAGGCGCCCATCTTTCGACGACGCTGCCCTGGACGCCCCAGTAGGCGCCACGTCCTACGGAGGCGGTGTTGCCGCCGGCCGTCTGTCCGGCGGAATGTTTGGTTTCGGACGCAAGTGCGCCCGACGGCCCCCCAGTGATTTCGGCGGGGGTTCATCGTTGCTCTCGTTGCCAACGTTCTCGTGCTGGTTGTTGGCTGAGTCCCTTGACCTTACACCCGATTCTGCGACGTCCATCAAATCGCTTCCAGGTGCGTGTTTTGCTGCATCCACCTCGGTAGCGGCTGATTCGGTGGCCAACTCCTTCACATTTTCATCGCTTGGCTTTTCCTCTTGAGCTTTCTGCTCAGTAGGTTGCACTTTAGCCGCGTTCGGTAGGCCGCCGGTATGCTCAGACGGCATTCCGGCCGTGTCCAACGGCCGACTCTCCGCACGGGAGGCCGCAGCGACGTAAGCCTCGTCCATGAAAATGTCCGCCACGTCTTCTCTGGGCGCCGGTCCTGTTACCGACGCGTACGTCCTTTCACACTGCGCTTCGTCATGGCCGTAGCGACGACAAAGCGTACATTTCGGGACGCGGCAGTCACGTCGAACATGAGCGGTGTTTCGGCATTTCAAGCACAACGGTGCTCTGCCAGGTACAACAACCAAGGTCTGCTCACCGGCGATACGAAGTTGGTGGGGCAGGTCTTCCACGGTGAGGCCCGTCCGCAGAACCAAGGACACCACTCGCGTTGACGATAATTTTTCTTGCACGCCGTGACCACGTCATTTCTCCCGGGAAACGTCAATCACCTTTCCGTAAGGTGAGAGGGCTGTCCGTATGTCGTCGTCAGGCATGTTGTACAGCATCCAATGCAGCTTCAATTGCACCGCCTGGTTGGCTGGGTCGACCACAATACACCGATGCTCCTTCACTTTCATGTTCTTGACGCTTGCGAGCCTCTTGACGCCTTCGTCGCTCTTGAAGGTGATTGCCCAAACGTGGCTCAATTGATACGCCCCAAGGGCGATAACATCGGGCAGTAGGCCTAAGCCCGCCAGCGCATCGCGGAAGTGCTACACGCGATATGGCCTGGCCCGCACATCAACATGTGAAAGCAACGTATTTAAAACAATACGGCCTGTCGGCAGTCGAGGCAGCAACACTTGATATTCCGGGTCTTCAGTATCAAAAATCCTGTTTCCGCGGCCCTGCTGGGCCGCTGAAGCCGCTCCTACGGAGCCCTGCATCCTGCGTCCGTTCACGAGCGTGGCCGGAAGCAGAATCTGAACCACCGACGCCGATGTTCCGCTCGCATACTGCCCATCGCTTTATAGCGTATCTCGGTGAGTAAGCCGGCAAAAGTAAAGCAATGCGTCGGCCGGGAATTGAACCCGGGCCACCCACGTGGCAGGCGAGTATTCTACCACTGAACCACCGACGCTTTTTTATTCTTTATTGCAGATTTTGACATTCAACTCAAGAGGTTTACAAGAAATAAACGTGGCGGCCACACTTTGAATAACACGACTTTACAATTTTTTGAGCGACATTAATCCATCTAGTACAGATATCCATTGCGGTGGATCAGACAGTGCGTTGTACAAATTAATAAGCACACAACGCTCTCAATGAAATGTTCACGAACCGCGCGATCAACCAATTCCGCGTGTTCGAACTCGATTCGACTTTTCCACACCGCGTGGAGGCCCACGACCATAATGAGGTCATAAGGTATTTCCTCTGAGGTATTCACAGGCAAGAAACGTATTCCGTATGGATCCAAGGGTAACTGTTCTTTTAAAGTTCTTTGAAGTACATCCCAATGAAAGATCGGGTCACAGCAATCTAGAAATACATGTTCTATTGTTTCCGGTTTCTTGCATAAAAAGCCGTCGGTGTTCCAGGGAATGAAGAATCCTTTATCCTGAAGCCAGGTCTTAACTGGGAGGGTGTTTGTATGTAACTTGAAAAAGAACGATTTGGCTGAGGGTAGT
This sequence comes from Amblyomma mixtum, assembly GCF_055824585.1. Taxonomy (NCBI): domain Eukaryota; kingdom Metazoa; phylum Arthropoda; class Arachnida; order Ixodida; family Ixodidae; genus Amblyomma; species Amblyomma mixtum. The sequence goes on along the minus strand of NC_143012.1, from coordinate 175,468,399 downwards.
ATTGGCACTTTATTCACTCTTTTCAGGACGTCCTGTCCTGGGCTGCCGCGATGTGGAGAACGGTACAAAGGTACAGGGAGCATGACATCTACAAGGTCTCTGTAGTGTTTTTTCTTTGTTACAGTTAAGAGATACTGCTGGGAAAAACGTACATTCAAAAGCTTATACGACAAGACAACTTCACGCAGTTAACCAGTCACACTTCCACACATATTTTGAACAGACGAAACGACGAATCCAGGAAGAAGTCTATACAGTCTTACTTGTATAACTGTGCGCAGAAAGATATCGTTCTGATCCCGTAAAAAAACAAAGCGTGACACGATTTGTCGCAGAAACAAGTGAGCCAGGCCAAGACCCTCTTTTTTTGACCGGCAAAAACAAATTCGTTCGACTGGACCGCTCCCAAGTCGAGGCCGAAATAAAATAGCAAAAACCCGATGCATTTTTTTAATGCTCATCCGCGCCGCACACAACACACTCATGACGTACCAGATTTTAGATATCAGAAAAATGTTGCAGACAGTGGCTCTAGAAAACATCGATAGTTGCTTGCCTTACCACCCGTTCGCCTTTTCTTTAGCCCTCAAGGCTTGATGTTCCCAGTATGGTTCAGGGTCACGGTAATTTCCGAGAGGTACACCAAGGTACTGCGTTGGCACCATTGACCAGGTCAGCCGACAAAAGGCTTGTGGTGTGTCCACCAAATCGCCATGCCAAAAGCCATGACTTTTATCCCAGTTTATCTGGGCTACTGAACCACCGACGCCGATGTTCCGTTCGCATACTGCCCATCTCTTTATAGCGTAGCTCGGTGAGTAAGCCGGCAAAAGTAAAGCAATGCGTCAGCCGAGAATCGAACCCGGGCCACCCGCGTGGCAGGCGAGTATTCTACCACTGAACCACGGACGCTTTTTTTTCTTTATTGCCGACATCGACGTTCACAAAAATATACAATTGATAAAACGTGTCGACCAGGCTTTGGCTGACACGGTATGCTAAAATTTTTTCATTTGCGTGAAAACGTCAAGCACATCAGCCCATTCTGGCGGTTCAGTGAGTCTTCCCGTACAGAACGAACTTCTACATCAGCATTGTTCTACTGCATTCTTGTTTTCCACATGCTATGCAGGCCCAGGAGCATAATCGCATCCAATGGAATGCCATCTGCGTCGTGTAACGGTAAGAATCTTATGCCGTAGGAATCTAAGGGTAAGTGTTTTTTTAAAGACCTTTGAAGAACATCCCAGGAAAAGATGGGGTCCCAACAGTCCAGAAAAAACATGTTCTACGGTTTCAGCTTTCTTGCATAGAAAACAGTTAGTTGACCAGGGAATGAAGATGCCTTTATCTTGCATCCATGTTTTGACTGATAATGTGTTAGTGTGAAGATTAAAGAAAAAGGATTTGACTGATGGCGATACTGGCATCTTCTTTACTCTCTTAAGAACATCTGCTCCTGGACCTCCACGATGCGGGAAACGGTACATTGGTACAGGTAGCAATACGTCCACTAAATCCTTATACAATTTTTTCCTCCCTACATCACACAAATATTGCATAGAAAATCGCACGTGCAACATCCTATACGCGAGTACGACCTCTCGCAGATACCCTCTCACGGCCCCACCAATGCTTTGGCACGAACACACAAGAAACTCTGGAAGAAATCGACCTAGCCGAGTTTGCACTATGGTGCGTCGGAACATATCGTTTTGATCTCGGAGATACATAAAACGCGAGACCACTTGTCTCAAAAATAAGTGTACAAGTCGAAGCTCACATTTCTTCACGGACAAAAACAAATTTATTCGACTGGTCCTCTCCCAAGTCGAGGACCAAAAAAAAAACGTCAAAAACACGATGGATTTTTTGAATGTTGACCCGCGCTGCGCTCAGCACACTTATCACCTACCATATCTTTGCGGCAAGGAAAATATTACAAACAGCGACACGTGAGAAGATGGACAATTGTCGTCCTTGAAAAGCATCGGTTTTTCCTTGACATTCGCTGCTTGCTCATTCCAGTACCGATCAGGCTCTCGGTAACAATCAAGTGGTACTCCTAGATATACTGTTGGAATGGTGGACCAGCGCATTCGAGAATAGTAGTCGGGCGTGATTTCCCAACTGCCATACCAGTACCCGTAGCTTTTTTCCCAGTTGATCTGGGCACCAGTGGATCTACAGAATTTGTGTACTACATCTGTGGCTTCACAAACGCTCTCTCTATTCGAACAGAAAACTGCGATGTCATAGGCATATGCCAAGATTTTCACTTGCGCTGACTGCAGCCTGAAGCCCATTATGCGGTCGTTATTCTGGATAGCCAGGCTAAGTGGCTCAAGGTAGGCCGCCAATAGCAAGGGTGACAAAGGGCAACCCTGCCTCACAGAAGAACGCACTTGCAGGCTCTCTGTGAGGTCTCCGTTGACAACAATTCGAGTTGTACAATTTGCGTAGGCCATTTTCACGCCCTCTGTTATTATCTCGCCCACATTCTAGTAATCTAATATGACAAAGAGTACTTCATGGGAAACGCGGTCAAAGGCTTTTGCCAGATCCAGTTGGATCATCGCCACTTGGTCGTCAAAAGAGTCGCAGCAATCTAACACGGATCGCGATACGTGTATGTTAGTGGCGATGCTCCGCCCCTTTATGCCACATGTCTGATGTTCCCCTATCAGCATGGTTATGACTCCCTGCAATCTTTTTGCGAGCACCTTTATGAATATTTTGTAGTCAACGTTGGTGAGGCTTATCGGATGATAAGAGCTCACCAACAGGCGTTTTTCCGGATCATCAGTTTTTGGTATGAGCACAAGGTGTGAAGTTGTGAAGGACATGGAAACACGTTTTGCTTCGTAACATTCGGCAAATACTTTCAGCAGGACAGGAGCTAACATAGTTCTAAATGTTTTGTAGAAAGCACCCCCCAGGCCGTCTGGACCAGTGGCGTTACCAATTAGTAATGTGTCTATCGCGTGCTCTATTTCTTTCACGGAAATCTATTGCCCAAGACGCGTTTTCACTTCTTCAAGTTTCGGCATGAACGGTAGAAATTCACTGTAAAACTCTTCTTCAGCTTTTCGCGAATGACCCAGTACGTCTTTGAAGTGATCACAGATAACGCGCTTGATAACACTGCTATCTGTCGAAATATCTGCGCCGGTGCTTATTTGTCGTATTTCCTTCCGACATGCGTTACGTTTCTAATCAGACACAGCACGCTTTGTTGGTGTTTCCGCTGCCCACAGCTTCTCGGACCGTGCACGAATAACTGCCGCTCTGTACTTATCTGCGTCTATTCTTTCAAGCTGTGTTTTTACATCCCTTATTTCATTAAAACATGTTCCTGGTTCAGCGCTTTCTATACTGATCAGGAATTCAAGCTGATCGCGAAGCTTCGTTTCTGTTTGTTTCTCTGCATACCTCAACGTGCTAGATTTTTCAATCGCTCTTATTTTGACAAGCTGCTTAAACTCTTCCCACTCTAGCGTAGTTTATCCGTTGCGATGCAAGTAGCTTGTTTAGCTTTTGCGTCACTCCATTATTAAATCCCTCGTCTTCCAATAATTTAATATTAAATTTCCACAAGTGCCTGTTGAAACGAGTTTTCTTTTGTTTGTTTCCAAAAGTTGCTATTACAGGGAATGGTCACTAAAGGGAACAGGTTTTACTTCGTACATGGTGCATAGAGTACAAGCTCTGCTGACACATACAGTCTGTCTAGCCGTGCATGGCTATTTCCTTGAAAATGAGTATACTGCGGACGGGTACCATATAAGAATACACTCCCAACATCCTCTAAATAGTGGTCGTAGACCACTTCTTTCAAGATGTCCACGCTTTTGTCTCGCACCGAAGCACCATTTGCACGATCTGAGGCATGACAAACACAATTGAAATCGCCCGCTAATACCAGCGCCCTGTCACAGTTTAAATATGTCTGGAAGCGCTCAAAAAACATTTTTCGGTCGGTCTCTACATTTGGCGTATACGCAGAAATAACCCGGAAATTTTACAGCAATGCATAAAATCAACGACAAGACGTCGGCCGCTTTCACAGGAGAACAAAGACTGCACAGTGATACCAGTGTTATTACGAATGAAGAGAACACAGCCACATGAGGCGCCAACAGAGTGACACACGCATACATCGAAATGCGTACGGAAAACAGACACCATTCGATCCGTCGCCTCCTCACTTTCAATCTTAGTTTCCTGAATTGCTACTACGTGCAGATCGTTCTCTAGAAGAAGGCGACTAAACTGGCATTGTCGCCTTCTTGCCGCGAGGCCTCGTACATTCAAAGTTGCTACACGCAGTGCTTCTGTGAGATTGATCGCCATATCGCGTGAAAAAAAAAAGGACTCTATCGCATGGTGTCTACCATCACGCCCGCACCGCAAACCACCCACGCCCAACCTCGGGTTCTACAGTGCAAAACTACGGAGGCGGTTTCCCCGCCTGCCGTGAGTCGGCCGGAATGTTCGGCCGCGGCTTGTAGGACGCTCGCCTCATACCTGGCGTTTTAGGAGGAAGCTCATCACCCCCACTGGCATCCTGCTGCGGCTCCTTGCTTGCGCTGTCATCATGCGCCCGTTTTCCGACCGTGACACTGGTTGTTGGACGAATGTTCATGGGCTCAGGGACAGTACAGGCGGCGCTCACCGGAGAGTCCCCAGTCTTTGCAGTCACATCTCTCGTCACGACATCGTCAGCATGTGCAGGAGCTGGAGGCGACTGCGACGGAGTGTCGACAGGGCAAGGTTGCGCCTCCAACTGATCCGCCCGAGGAGCAGCCGACGCAGTCTCGCGCGCCACTGGCCCGCTCGCCGCTCTCGATGCGTCCTCCGCATCGGCCTCATCCATGAGCCGCTCTGTCGTCTCCTCACTGGTCGATGGTCCGGTGACGCTGGCCTACGTCCAAGCGCACTGGCTTTCCTCGTTCCCGAAACGACGGCAAGCACCGCAACGTGGGATTTTGCACTCACGCCGAATATGGCCCGTGCCGCGGCAGCGCAGGCAAAGGGGAGGCCTGCCCGACACGACCACAAGCGCAAGCTCTCCGGCTACGCTCACCTGGTGGGGCAAGTCGTCCTTCTTGAAGCCGGCGTTCAAATTAAGGGTCACCATGCTGGTAGTTGAACCCTTGTCCGACTCGCCTTGTGCAGGCCATCGCTTCCGTCACCTACCCGAACGGAGCGAGGGCAAGCCGCACGTCTTCGTCTGGTACGCTGTGTAGGAGCCAATGTAGCTTCATTCTGACGTCCCTGTTTGCAGGGTCTATCACAAGACATCGGGCACCTTTCACTTTGAGCTCACCGATGTTAATAATCTTCTTCGCAGCGTCGGCATCCTTGAAGGTTACGGCCAACACGACTCATGCGATACGCCCCAAGGGCGATAATTTCCAGCAGGAGCGACAGTGGAGCGAGCGCATCTCGAAAATCTTCCACCCTGTAGGGGCGAACACTGATGTCCCCGTGAGGAAAACTGTGTTCAAAACAAAACGCCCGGTAGGCAAACTAGGCAGTACGACCTGGTACTCGCTGTCCAAGCCAAAATTGCTGTTTCCGCGGCCAGATATGGCCGCTGTAGCCGCTCCGACGGAGCTAGTCATTACACGTCCGTCACGCTCGGTGGCCAGAAGTGGAATAATTCTACCACTGAATCACCGGCGCTTTTTTTATTGCCGATTTTGACGTTCAAATCAAGAAGCTAAAAGAAACAAAACATGACGGCCACACTTTGGCCGACACGGCTTTAAAATTTTTTGATCGACATCAATCTATCAAGTACAGATACCCATTGAGGTGGATCAGGCAGTGCGTCGTACACATTTCTTAAGCGCACAACGCTCTCAATGAAATGTTCACGAAGTTGAACCACCAGTGTTACAGTGGCGTACAGTATGTTACAGTGGCGTACTGCACGTCTATTCATAGCGTAGTTCGGTGCATAAGCCGGCAAAAGTAAAGAAATGCGTCGGCCGGGAATCGAACGCGGGCCACCCGCGAGGCAGGCCAGTATTCTACCACTGAACCACCGACGCATATTTTTTTGTCTTCAACGTGGTATTTATTGCAGTGATGTAATGTTCTATGTACATGAACTATATACAAGCCATTATGAAAACAGTGTTCAACAATACATATTGAAAAGACCATGCACTAGAAAAGGGGAAATGCAGAGCACATCACTAATAATGAGTGCCACTCCGGTTCGTACTCAGTCTGGGCATACACGTCTCTTAGATGAACAACTATTCCACTGAAGTGATCCTTTGTAGACACAACAGGTTCACAGTGTCTGTCCATCATGCGGGTTTTCCAGAGGCTGTGCAGTCCAATCAGAAAGAACATGTCCAGGGGTTCATCAACAAATGGCAGCGCAGTGAGATAGCGAACAGAATGTGGAGTCAGATGAATTCTTTTTATAAATGTGCGCTGCAGGATATCCCAGAAGAGTACTGCATCTTTGCAACTGATGAAACAATGCTCAATTGTTTCTGGTTCATCACAAAGGCGGCAATTAACGGTAGACACAAAAATGCCCTTTTTCTCTAACCATGTCCTAACGGGCAACGTACCGGTGTGTAACTTAAAGAAAAAGGTCTTTGTACACGGCGAGACTGGCATCTTAGGTACTCTTTTGAGTACGTCATGCCCAGGTAAACCAAAATACAGAGACCGGTACATATGCGGAGGGAAGAGCATACTAATCAAATCCTTATACAAATTTTTCCTCGACACTAAAAACAAGAACGGACAGCAAAAAACTCCTCTTGCATTATGCCCCACAAACACGGACGGTCACAAACATTGGAAGACACAATGAGGTTGGGCAAAACATGAACTAAATTTGTTTGCAGGAATGAACGTACTATTGGGTGTGTAGTGTCACGGATAAATATGAAACGTGACACTATCTGTCGGACATAGAGGTGAACTAGACCAAAACCACCAGCGCTTACAGGCCGAAAAAGGTTATCACGCCTCATGGGTTCAAAAGACGAATCCCACACAAAAGTATCGAAAACCCTGTGAAAACTCTGGATAGGAAGTCTTGCGGAATGAATAATTTGCAGTACATAATATATTTTAGTGGCGAGAAAGAGATTACAGGCGGTCGCCCTGCCAAAAATTGAAAGGCCATGGTGGACAAACGTGTGAGCATAGCGCTGAAGAGTTGACACGTGGTCTTTCCAATAATGTGCGCTTTGCTTATAGGCTCTCAAAGGGACGCCAAGGTACTTTGGTGGCCTGCATGTCCATGTTATACCAGCATATTCAGCAGGTGTCGAACCTCAGCTACCAAACCAAAGACCGCAAATCTTAGAGCGATTAATGCGACTTCCTGACACCGAACCAAAGTCCTCCGTTAAACGAATAACCTCATCGATGCTTGGCTTATCAGTACAAAAAAACGCAAGGTCACCTGCAGAAGCCAATACCTTCAGTTCGTGGCCCATTATTCGGAAACCATTGACAGCTCTACTGTTTATAACTCTTGTGCAAAGTGGCTCCAAGTATAATGCGAACAGGAGCGGAGACAGTGGGCACCCTTGTTTCACCGAAGACTGAATTGGGACTGGTTGCGAGAGACAGCCATTAACAATCAAGCGCATGGTACAGGATTTCTAACAAAGGCGTATGCCAGTAGAAAGTATTGAACCGAGATTGACGTCATTTAAAAGTGCAAAAAGAAATGAATGGCACACTCGATCAAATGCCTTTGCCAGGTCAATTTGCAGCATTGCTAATTGTTCTTGAGCGTCAATGCAATACTGCAACATCGTACGCGCTACATGTAGGTTAGATTGTATTGATCGTCCCCGCAAACCACATGTTTGATGAGGCCCAATGAAAGTAGACATTCCAAGCTGCAGCCGATTTGACAGTATTTATTTATTTATTTATTTATTTCGTGTACCCTCAGGGCCAGAGGCATTATAGAGGGGAGTGGTTACAAAAATTTAAGAAAAAAATGTACAGTGCAGCAAACTAATTAGTAATACAAAAATGATTGCTCCTAGTTATACATTATTAGCTGTTGGGTTCTTGGTGTGCTGGTTAATAGTATATAATACACAAAATACACAAAATACAGCGCAGCAATACAGTGAAAAACAAACAAACAAAACGCTCGTACAAAAAACAACAAGAATATAGAATTAAAAAAAAAAGATGATGCTCCTACTTACACAAAGTTTTCTAATGCTGTTTTGAAGCGTTGGTTGTCAGTAATGGTAGCGGTAGATGCAGGAAGGTGATTCCACTCAGCAGCTGTGCGCGGAAGAAATGACTGAAACATGGCATTGGTTTTGCAAAATGGAATTCCGACTTTGTTATTGTGATCTAGCCTTGATGAAATGTATTGGGGAGGGGAGATCAGTTCGTGGCGAAGTGAAGGATGATAAAATAACTTGTGAAAAAGTGAGTCTAAGGGCTTTACGGCGAGATGCTAAATATGGCAGGCTGAGATTTAATTTCATTGCAGAGATGCTGGCAGTTCGGTTATAATTACATACAATAAAACGAGCAGAATTATTCTGGACCATTTCTAATGAGTGAATTAGGTTTTGTTGAAAGGGATCCCACACTGCTGCAGCATACTCTAGCTTTGAGCGGACCAGTGTCTTATATAGAAGTAGTTTTAGGGAAGAAGGTGCCTTAGAGAAATTACGTTTTAGATAACCCAGCATGCGATTAGCATTATTAATTACGTAAGAAGTGTGAATGGACCAAGTGAGGTTGCTAGTAATATGGATACCAAGATATTTGTAAGAAGAAACAGGATCTAGAGGGACATTATTAAGGTGATAGGAAGGTAGCTGGCCGGATGTTCTTGATACACGCAGAAATTTACATTTTTTGATGTTTAATTCCATTGACCATGATTGGCACCAAATACAGATAGCGTTAAGGTCTGATTGAAGAGAAGATATGTCATCGTCGCAAATTATTTCCCTGTAGATGACGCAATCATCTGCGAATAAATGAATGTTAGAGGAAACACAAGAGGGTAGATCATTAATGTAAATTAAAAAAAGTAGAGGACCAGGTACCGACCCTTGAGGTACGCCGGACTGTACTTTACTTGGCTGCGAGGTTGAGTCATTAGCAGAAACAAATTGCGAACGGTTAAAAAGAAAGCATTCGATCCAAGCAAGCAGTTTGGGATCAATGTTAAGTTGATGTAACTTAAACATTAGAAGGTTATGGCATACTTTATCAAATGCTTTCGAGAAATCTAAAAATATACAGTCGGCAAGTGAACAGCGGTCAAGGATGACGTTTAGCTAATGCGTGAATGATACTAGTTGTGTTTCACATGAATAAGTCTTGCGGAAGCCATGTTGCGATGGTGAGAAAAATGAATTAGATTCGAGAAAGCTAGCTAGATTTGAGGCAAGGACATGTTCTTGAATTTTACATGGGATGCAAGTGAGCGAGATAGGCCGGTAGTTAAAAGGACAATGCTTGTCACCTGATTTATGGAGTGGGATCACCTTCCCTACCTTCCATTCAGCCGGCAAAGAACTTTTTTCGAGCGACTGCTGGAATATCTTTGTTAGAAAAATGGAAGAATAACAGCTCGTGTTTTTCAAAAATTTCGCGTTGATTAAATCGTGCCCAGGAGCGGAAGATGGTTTTAGAGATGAAATTATTGATTCGATGCCTTCTGCTTCAATGGTTATGGGAAACATTGCTGGATAAACATTGTTGTGCGTAGATTGGGGCGTAATATTGGTAGTTGAAGAAAAGTTGCGCAGGAAAACTTCGTTAAGTACAGACGCACATTCGTTAGCTGGAATAACATTGGAAGAGCTGTCAATCAAGGTTATCATGTCATCCGCTTTGGGGTTAATCACACGTCAGAATTTTTTTATGTCGGTTTTAAGCATTGATGGCAGGGTATTATGAAGAAAGTTATTCTTTGCTTGTTTAAGCGCGGTTAAATACTCATGGGCTGCCAGTTTGTATTTAGTCCACCGTGTTATGCTAACAGAACCTTTCGCAGATTTGTAGAGACGCTTTTTTTTATTAGACAAGCGCTTGAGACAGGTGCTGTACCATGGAGCGTTATGGTTACAGATAAGGGTGCGAAGTGGGATGTATTTGTTTGTTAATTCAGCAATTTTGGAAGAAAACATATTCCAGTTAGACTGAACACTACGGCAGTCAAAGTCTTGTAGAAAGACGTCAAGGAAGACTGATAATTCAGTATTAATGGCTTCAAAATTAGCTTTTGCATAATTTCGAAACGGTTTGAATTTTTTAACGGTTTTTGGTCGCAAGATATTCAAGTTGAATGAAAGGGCCGAATGGTCGCTCAAGCCGGGTAAGTACGTGATGTCGGAAACAAGATCAGGCTGCGCTGTTAATACAAGGTCCAGTGTGTTTGCGGCAGATTCCATAATTCTTGTAGGCTGCGTAACAAGTTGTGAAAACGAAAAAACAGAGCACATTTCTAAGAACTCATTGGCTAATGAAGAAAAAGGCTGTAAGGTTGGAGATCCAGTGTTCCATACTATATTTGGTAGGTTAAAATCGCCAAGCAGAAATAAAGGTAACGTGGGATAACAGCATGTAACGATGTTAATGATATCATGTTCCTCATTTACGAAGTTAGATGAATGGTTTGGGGGGCGGTAACAAACACCAATGATTATCTTCTGGTGGTTTAGTTCAACGATGGCCCAAACCATTTCTAAGTCAGTAGATACATGAATACACTGGGATGCAAGATCTTTCGAAATGGCTAAGAGCACGCCGCCTCCCTGTCGCATTGTTCAGTCACAACGATAGAGTGAAAAACGATGAGCGGTCTGAAAAAGTTCGTGATCTTGAACCTGTGAATGCAGCCACGTTTCTGTAAGCACTAAAATATCGGTATTGCAAGTATCTAAGACAGAAGTTAAGGAAGCGCGTTTATTCATGATGCTACGAATATTAGTAAAAAAAACTGATACATGGGACGCGTCTTGTCCACTTCCCCTCGCGCTTTCCTAGCTTGGGACGTGTTCACAATCAACATGCTCGCCGCTATCTCGTGGTTCGTACGCGGCATTTTCGCTGATGGTGTCTGTTGCCGGGTCATAGACGAACTGTTTTTTATTCATGACTAGTTTAGTGTATCTTAACTGGAAAGTACATGGTTGGGGCTGGCTTTTAGCGTACTCAATGAGTTTTTTTCGGGCATGGCGTGTGGCGGGCGAAAAATCTTCGGAAATAGAGACATCATTTTCTTTTAGCTTTGCTCGCGCGGAAAGTACTTTGTCTTTTGTTTTCGTGCTGGCGAACTTGACAACAATCGGGCGACACTTATCGGGCGTGTAGCGACCTATGCGATGGGCGCGTTCTATTGCTGTGTCGGGTAGGCTGTCGATTGCTTCGGCTAGTGCTGCCCTTACGTTCGACTCTGACTGTTCCCATGATTCGCGAGAATCAGGGATTCCAAGAAAAATTAAATTATTGCGTCGAGATCTATCCTCAAGTTCGTCAACACGCAGTTTTAAACAGTCGAGCCGATTTGTCTGGACTTGTGCTGACACTTGAATTCCAGCAATGTCATCATCGAGACGGTCTAATACCTTTGTTTTTTCTTCAAGATTGTCTAACCTCGTCTGGATTGCCTCAATTTTGGTCTCGATGTTCTTTTGACCAACCTTAATTGCCTTAACGTCGCTAACCAACTCGGCCTGGCCCTTAGCGGATTCTACAGATCGTGCCTGGAGGTCCTTTAATAGCCGAAAAAGAACTTCCATCTGCTCCGAAGGATTGGCGGGCAAATGTTGCAATTCAAGTAATGCTTCAGTATTACGCGTGGTGGGCCCCGGATTAGTCTCTACATCACCGGAGCGCAGTATGAGCATCGCCATTGAGAAACAATCGCAGACAATTTCACAAAGCACTTGTTGGCACGGAAGCAATAGCAAGAACGGGTCGTCACTTTTCTTAGCATAAAGCGAAACGTTTTTACACACCTGCGAAGGGTAAAGATGCGCTGCATGAGCCATGGTGTTCCAAATGCTGCTTCCGTGCCAACTAAACGGACTGTCGCTCAGACAGCCGCTTAAATTGCCACTGCGATGTGACGTCAGAGTCGACGATGAAGGTACGTAGAAAGCCGGGCGCATTAACTGTAGTGGATCCAGGTGAAGATAGTTGAAGGGCTGCTGGTAGAATGCGTCGTCGCTTGATTGTAGCAGCGGTGTGGAAATGTCATCCGCCGAGTATGCCGGGGGCGGACACAGCAGTACCAAGAACGCGAAGATCATCTGCGAAGGGTAAAGATGCGCTGCATGAGCCATGGTGTTCCAAATGCTGCTTCCGTGCCAACTAAACGGACTGTCGCTCAGACAGCCGCTTAAATTGCCACTGCGATGTGACGTCAGAGTCGACGATGAAGGTACGTAGAAAGCCGGGCGCATTAACTGTAGTGGATCCAGGTGAAGATAGTTGAAGGGCTGCTGGTAGAATGCGTCATTGCTTGATTGTAGCAGCGGTGTGGAAATGTCATCCGCCGAGTATGCCGGGGGCGGACACAGCAGTACCAAGAACGCGAAGATCATCTGCGAAGGGTAAAGATGCGCTGCATGAGCCATGGTGTTCCAAATGCTGCTTCCGTGCCAACTCAGCTAAAATTCAGCTACTTCAGCTAAAATTTTATAATCTACATTAGAAAGCGTGATTGGTCTGTAGCCATCTACAAATCGAAGTTTTTCCTTATCCTCGGTCTTTGGTATAAAGACAATATGACTTTTCGTAATTTACTGAGGCAGAAATTCAAGATCAATACTTGTCTCAAAAATTTGGGGCAGGACAGGGGCTAGAACGGATTTAAATGCCTTGTAAAATTGTCCTGAGAGGCCGTCAGGCCCCGGGGTTTTCGAAAGCGGCAATTGATCAATTGCATCTTGCAATTCACCCAAGCTTAAAGAGCCACTTATTGCCTTGCACTCATCCTCATTGAGTGGGTTAATCATGGATACCAATCGCGCTATATGATCATCATCAGCAGTGCTAGACGTGGCAGCAAACAGAGAGCTATAGCGGTTTTAAAACTCGGTAACTATGACATCTGTACTTGTGACCAGGGCACCACCACAGTAGAGCTCAGAAATTTCTTGGCAGCCACATGACAACGCTCATCTAGCAAGGCCTGTCTAGTAGGCTCCTCAGAGTGCAGAGCACGGTTGCTGCGGGATGGTACACGGGCCGCACGATAGCGTTCTGCATCAAACTTCTGAAGGTTGGACTTAACAGCCCCAATTTCCTCTCTGTACAAGCCAGGAGCCTCACATTCAAGCGAATGCAGATTATAAAGACTCTGAAGTAATCGTTTCTCCTCACCATGCTTAAAATAAGACTTCACGGAGCCGATCTCAATAGCTATGCTACGAACTTCTAGCTTAAACATCTCCCAAGCTGCAAATAATGGGACATCCATGACCAAGCAAGAGTCCAAAGCTGTCATCACTCGCTGCTGAAAATGCTCATCATTTAGAAGCTCATAATTAAGCTTCCACAGTTACCACTGCGGCTGAAGTTTGGGACGGGCGCATTCTCCAATCCGCTGAACCACCAACCACCGACCTGAACCACCGACGCTTTTTTTTTCTCTACTGCCTGGCTTTGACATTGCACGAGAATGACCTCAAAAAAATTGGGGGACGCAATGAACACTTGGTATTGATATAGTCAGCCTGCCAAGGGCTGGCTTCGTCACATTAAAATTCCTTTAGGGTCTTCAAAGGCTTCACCCTTGACAACCACTCGGGAGCCTCGTGAAGAGCTTTGATCTCTCAACGAACTGATGCACATTTTCACGAAAATAAATTCGTGCTGGCCTCGGGTCGGGATTACAGTAAAATCCTGCCATTCGCGAGTGCTAAATACTGTGGAGGCCCATTAACATTATTAAATCAAATGATACTCCAACCTCGTTTTCAATGGACAGATACCGTTCCATGGGGGTGAAGTGGAAATTGTTTTTTATCATCCTTTGAAGCACGTCCCAAAAGTAAACTCCTTCCCAACAATGCAGAAAAACGTAATCTATCTTTTCTGGTTGCTTGCAGATAAGGCAGTGATGACCCCACGGAAGAAATAAGCTCTTATCCTGTAAAAACATTTTGACTGATAACGTTCCAGTGTGCAACTTGAAACAAAAAGTTTTAACCCCGGGCTCAACGTGCATTCTCTTTACCCTCTTTAACACATTCCTTCCAGGGCCTCCACTGTACAAGGCCCAATACATGGGCCCCGGCAAGAAAACTTCACATAAATCCTTATACAATTTTTTCTTGTTCACTGTAGATAAACATTCGTTGGAAAACCTCTTTGAGAGAAACCGGACACTTGCGACAATTTCTCTGAAGTACCCAAAAATTACGCCCGATAGGATTTCGGTTGCAACAACAAAGTCAGGCAGCGCGCGCCCCAGCCTTACTTGGCACACGGTGCGCAAGAACGGATCACTGACATCACGTAGAAGCGTAAATCTGTTAGTAATCTGCCGCAAGAAAAGGTGTCCCACACCCACTCCCTCTTCCTTCACTCTTCTAAATAAATTCGTCCGGCTGCACCTTTCCCATTGTGCAGCCCACACAAAAACAGCAAAAATTCGATGTAGCTTTTGTATGTTCATTCTTCCATAATGCAACACTTGCATCGCATACCACACCTCACTGATAAAGAAAAGGTTGCACACGGTGGCTCTAGAGAAAATTGATAAGCCTGTTCCTTTCCGGCTTCTCACGCGCATCCTGGGTCTGCACTCTCCAATATGTTTCGCTATCGCGATAGACTTCTAGCGGTACTCCAAGGTACTTCGTTGGGGTCTTCACCCAGCAGACGTTTGCAAAGTGGTCCATCGTCGTTTGCCATGCTCCGTGCCAGAGCTCCACTGACTTAGACCAGTTCACTGTGCTGCCAGAGGTTTTGCAGAATTCAGCGACACATTCCACGGCCTCCGTTACACCTTCTCGATTAACGGAAAAAACAGCTAAATCATCCGCATATGCCAGCAGCTTCACCTCCGCAGCTTCCAGCCGAAAACCAGTTATTCTCTTGTTTTCGGTGATGTTTAAACACAAAATCTCGATGTAGATGGCAAACAGAAGAGGGCTGAGGGGGCAGCCTTGACGTACCGAACGCTGCACAAGAATGGGGGCCCCCAGACTCTGGTTAACAATCAATCTCGTCGTACAGTTCCGATACGCCCAGTCGACTCCCTCCCTGATAACATAACCAACATTTACGTAATCAAGTATGCAGTGCAAAATTTAATGCGCGACACAGTCGAACGCCTTTTCGAGATCAAGCTGCAAGATGGCAACGCGACTATTTATAAAATCACAGCCCTCGAGCACACATCTTGCCTTGTGTATGTTAGACAGAATAGACGGGCCTTTTATCTCGCACGTTTGATGGGGGCCAACAATTTCCTGGATTACACACGTTAGCCTTTGCGCCAACACTTTCATGTAAATTTTATAATCAACATTTGTGAGAGCGATTGGACTGTACCCTGTTACGATTCCTAACTTGCCAGCTTCATCCGTTTTCAGAATTAGGACAGTGTGTGATTTACCATAAGAAGGAGGCAATTCACGTACGTCGTAAGCTTCATTAAAGACCGTCTTCAACACTGGCACGATTCTGCTCTTAAATGATTTGTAAAACGCCGCGCCTAACCCGTCTGGTCCTGGTGATCTCCCAGAATTTAAATTGCCTATTGTCATTTATACCTCTGATTCGGTTATTGCGAGCTCTAAAACGTCTTCCTGCTCGTCGCTGTGTCGCGGCAGTGCCTCAAGAAAGCTCTCCTTAAACGTATTCATGTCTGCATTCTGTAATGCGAAGAGCGCCTGATAGTATTAAAAAAACGCACGCTGTATGTGTTCGTTTTCGTCTGATAAAATGCCACCCCATTCTATGCTATCGATGTGATTTCGCCGAGCATGGGCCTTTTCAATTCCCAACGCTCGTTTCGACGGCGTCTCCCCTGCTGCCATATCTTCTGCTCTGGCCCGCACCAACGCTCCACGATAACGGTTCTCTTCTATTAGTTGAATTTTTTGTTTTATTTTCCTGATGTCATCGATCCATTTACCAGGTGCTTCACTTTCCTTTTCTAGCAGTTTTGCAAGCATACATCTTAGATTGCGTTCATTTAGATTCTCTTCGTACGCAATGGCACTACACCGTTCAACTGCTTTAATTTCAACCTGTTCTTTGCAAAGTTCCGACTGTTGCCATATTTTCATTTCACTACTAGGCTCTATTTTGCTTATTCAATTACTGCACAGCTAAAGTCATCGTCCTTAATTAGCTTGTTATTTACTTTCCACAGATCCCAACTAAAAGCACTGCCCCGTTTTTAAATCCTATCCCACATACTACTATACAGTGGTCCGAAAAAAACCACTGGCACTGAACCACCGACGCAGATGTTCCGCAACCGTACTGCCCATCTATTTATAGCGTAGTTCGTTCCGTAAGCCAGCAAAAGTAAAACATGCGTCGGCCGGGAATCGAACCCGGGCCACCCGCGTGGCAGGCGAGTATTCTACCACTGAACCACCGACGCCTATGTTAGGCCGCTAGACTGATCGGTTTTTGATAGCGCAACCTGTTACGCAAGTCTACCTTCAGGTAGGTCATCGCCCCGGCTGCGCCTGCCATAGAGAAGCGACTGCTCTTTGTCGAAAAAAACTGCTGTGATAAACCGTGTGTTCAACGAGGGCGTGGACTGCATTCCTGAGCATTGACTTCTCCGCTGGAATGCGTTGCAGATTCACCGTTTAAAGCCACTTGTTGCGTTAGTACTAACATACCCAACAATTCTGGACAAAAGCAGTTTTGAGCAGGAAACCATTTATGTAAGCATTTTTTTAGCATAATGCAAGATTTCACTATAAGAGTCAATATATGCGCAGATACCGGACAACAGTCTTCTATTTTTTTTTTCTATTAATAATTTTGCTCTCTTCAAAGGCATTTTCTATTAGTTTGTTGCGGCAGTCTTGAGTGTTCGATGCGATCGATGAAAACACTCCAGAAGAAAGGTTTTGCTACACATCAGAAGAATTAACCATCACCTTCAATTTCCAGAAAAGGGTTGTAGCGCCGAAACAGACAACACACCGAAAGCTAAACCGTATAGGCGGAGCTTTCTGTGTGTTGTCTGCTTCGGCGCTACAATCCTTTTCTGGAAACATGCACCAGCTATCCCTCCAACAAGTTCACTCATGACCTTCAATAATTCCATAAGGGTGTCTTACAATTTTCCAATTTTCAAAATTTTTCTCTTACAACGTCGCGCATGGAGATTGTATTTTTTGTTGTCGTGCTCTTCCCCGAAGTTCTAGGTGTATATCGGCAGGATATTGACGGAGAGTACTCGAGTGACTATTCGCAGATAGATGACCATAGGTATCCCCTTTGCATCTGTGAGGAGGTGAGATCCAGCTTTCCTAGTAATTTAAACTGATTATTTGCTTACCATATTTGTACTCACACCCCTCCATTCTCTTATTTTAATCTGAATCCGGTGGTTGCATGGATGAAAAGTTAAGAGTTTCTGCTTTGAAACTTTTAAACGGGTTGGTTGCAGTTACACCATGCTTACCATTTTTTCTCTATATTTTTAAGAAATACGTCGAACTTAATGGTATTATGTATAAAGTTTGCCACTTTTCTTTATATGCAATATTTAATCTCAAACTTGGAACCTCACGTCAATGCCCTGCTTTTCAGCTGCCATCATCCAAGCACTTTTCTGCTAACTTCTGCAGCAGATTCGTTCACATTGCCTTTCTTGTCACTAAATCCTTGGGGCTAAAGGCGAGTGACAAAGTCTGCATCGACATCCGTGTGGATACTGCCAAATTCTAAAAAAAATGTTCAGTTATTTTACAGAGTTACCACTCACTGCCCTTGTGTCGTCTTGGTTAAGTTTCGTTTGTAGCTTCGCGTTCTTAGACACCCCGACCTAGCTTCAAAGAGTAGGGCGTTTTCTTTCGTGTTATCAAATTACAATTCCTTCCCGATTTCCATTTTCCCATTTTTAATTATTTCTACAGTCTGCTCCATTTCCATTGAAGTAGTCCAGTTCTTACATTTTGCATTTTTAACCTGTCGTATAAAGCTCGTCATTTCTCTATCCTTCTTTACTGCATACTTACTTGTTAGTTTGTTTGTTTCCTGCTTTGTTTCCCGGCCGCTATAAGCATATAATTTTCAACCCCGTAGAAAATAAGTTTATGTTTTTTGATCTACTCAGAAGCTCACAAATCGCTTGCTTTCTTTATCGCTTGGCCGTGCTTCCCATTGCACTAGTGACAGCGTGACAATCTTTGGTACACAACTTGATTCTCACCTAATATTTCATCATCATATCACCACCAGCTCAAGGAAGAAGCGTGTTTGGAATCCCTGCTCTATAATAAAATCTCTTTCTTTTCCTCTTCATCCGTGCTTTTATCGCTTTACTATGTGTTTATTCATGCGCATATCAACTACGACACTGTAACATGGTGATACGCACACCACTGTCATTTGCGCTCGAAATAACACATTCCAAATCAGGCCGTACCCATCATTACCGGCAGTTCATATAATTCCAATGCTACGTGAGTATAATCTTATTCATCAATAATTTGCTTCACTGCAATCTGGCTGTCATGTTATTCAGGTGAATTGACAACAAAACTTTCTTTTCAGTTTACTGAGAATAGTTTGCAGAATAGTAACCTCACCAGGTTTGCAGCTCACAAATATTTTCTTGCCGCCCCAAGTCTGTGCTACTCATAAAGTTCTTGTTTGACCTCCATTTCTTTATGGGATGAACTGCCCTGAGTTTAAAATTTCCCATGTCTTTGTCCATGCGCAAATCAACTTTGAAATTTTTTCTTTCACAACAATAAAAGACTTGACAGGTTTGTGTGTGTGCCTTTTATTATTGATTACTTGAGTTGCTCCACTCCGCTGTCTTTCTTCTTTTTGTAGCCGCCGCGGTGGCTCAGTGGTTATGGTGCTTGGCTGCTGGCCCGAAAGACGCGGGTTCGATCTTGGCCGCGGCGGCCGAATTTACATGGAGGCGAAATTCTAGAGGCCCGTGTACTGTGCGGTGTCAGTGAACGTTAAAGAACTTCAGGTGGTCGAAATTACCGGAACCCTTCACTACTTTGTCCCTCATAGACGGAGTCGCTTTAAGACGTTAAACCCCCATAAAACCATCTTTATGTATTTCGTGCAATATAATATCTATCGATGGCGACTTTATTTTACATTTCTGTTTTTCGCCCTGTTTATGTGTTTCTTTCGTTTCCATCCCATTTAACGTATTGATATGAATATTACCTTTCTCAGTAATGCACAAGTACTCGTCTGTATTGCTGCTTGTTTATTTCTAATGCAGATTAATGTTAATTTATGGAAGATGTCGTTACAGCCTCCTGACTGTGGGTCCTTCGCCTGCATACTGATGTTTATGAGCTCCTCCCTCATCCACATCATCAGTTCTAATTAATTACATTAATTAGAAACCAATGCAACTCGTGCAAAGTTAAACTCCAGAGAGAGAATACGATACAAAGGCAATATTGCACCTAAAGTGCACTAACACAAGAGAGAAATTACAACACAAAATAATTATTGCACTAACACAAGACAGAGGTAAACAGATTAAGCTGTAAGATTAAGGTGTAAGATTTATTTTCCGCCGCTACGACTTTCATTTTTCACCCTCATCTGCGATGTCTTCCCTAAACTTAAGCCCGCTGGCATCCCGCCGAAAAACTGAGTCCCTAAAACTTCTTCCCTCCGTAGTTCATTCTGCTCATTGCCTTTCAGAGGGTAAGCATATCTCGTTTTCAAAACCATCTGCAACCAGGAGCCATCACGATCTTAATATCCAACCTTTGTTTGCCCGCACTAACGTTATAAAATACAGTTTTTTCCGCGCACTGTGGAGAGTTGGAATTCTTTGGATGGTCACATTCGTGCGTTATCAGTCGCTGATTTTGCGTCGGCAATTGAGTCGTAGCATTGTGTGTTGTTGTTCTCAGCGTTTATATTTCTAATGCTTGTAATGTACCCTTGTATGCGTGGAATTGTTTCACATTTTATGTACCCACTCCTGCTATAGCCCCAAGAATGGGGCTGCAGCATTTTCAAATAAATAAATAAATAAAATCGTTATTAATTGACCTCCCCGTAAATATACCATTTGGGAGTTATTACAAAATAGCTGAGCTTCTACGTACACTAACAATTTGAAATACAGCCCGAGGCACGAGCGCCTGTCCGGTCGACTCCATGGTTCGTCCTCGTTTTTGCAGCGAGCCATGATCAGAGACCAACGAGCCGAAACAGCCACTTCAGTGAGTAAAAATGCTCCGGGAAAATAAAAAGCAATGCGTCGGCCGGGAATCGAACCCGGGCCACCCGCGTGGCAGGCGAGTATTCTACCACTGAACCACCGACGCCGACGTTCGAAAAGTACCGCTGTCTATTCATAGCCACCTGTTACGCAAGTCTCCGTTAAGTAGGTCATTGCGCCGGCCGGCCGGTCTCTCCTACACAGAGGAGCACTCTATGTCGAGAAGAGGCCTTGTGGTAAGGCGAATGTTCACAGAATTGAATGTCCAGTATGTGGGCATGAAATTGTTCGAAATGACAACGTTTTTGTTTGTGCAGAACTAAGCAGTCAAGGACTTCTGAAGACTGCATTGTTCGTTCACTGCTGGGTACTGCATATGTACCGCCTTTGTCAAAAGTAACCAGGCTGCATGGTTTGCTTCTAGCTTGTATAGTGCAGCCCTTGTGGCTTTCTTAAAGAACAAAAGGGTTTGGAAGGTAAGAAGAACCCCAGTACTTACCTTTAACAACCATTTCAGCTTCAGGGAAGCTGTAAGGGCTCCACTGTACGAGCTAGAAGCAAACCATGCAGCCTGGTTACTTTTGACAAAGACTGTACTTGGTGTAAGCATAGCAGGCCCCAGCCATTCAGTAACGTACTTACTATAGGTTTGCAGTGACTTTTCACACGGCCATGTTTCAGTGGGGTTAGTGGCATCGTCCGTATGCTGTGCGTTGTCAGTGCACGTTAAAGATCCCCAGGTAGTCGAAATTATTCCAGAGGCCTCCACTGTCTCTTACTTCTTTCACTCCCACCTTCCTCACTTTCTTATGGCGCGGTTCGGGTGTCCACCGAGATGTGAGAAAATTACTTCCCCATTTCCTTCGCCAAAAAAACAATTTTTAATTTTTTCATTAAAGAACACTAGTTCGCTGAAATTATACAGCAGCCCTCCACTACGGCGCCTCTTTCTCTCTTTTTTTCTTTCTCTTCCACCTTACTCGCTTCCTTCACGGCGTCGTTGAGGAGTCCACAAAAAATTGACCGTTACTGCAGCTTTCATTTCCTCAAAAACCAATTACTTTTTTTCGTTTTAGTTCCCTGACCCACCGCGCTCTCTTCGCGTCTCAGAAAGTTACACCTATCATATTCCTATCCACAGCTTCCTGAGACAGTTTCTGCCTTATTGCTTAGTATGTGCAAGGTACAATTATTATAAATTTTGTTTTTACCTCGAGGAACCAGAAAGTACCTGCAAAATTCTCTCCGCTCCATTCTTACATCCTACATTTGTGAGTGTCATATCCACCAGTTCTAAACAAAAATATTTTTCAACGGGAAAGAATGAACGCAATTTTAATATATTCTATACGATTTCACTATAACAGTCAATAAAACAGCACAACTCCTGTCCTGCCGGCTTTCATTTTTTTTTTTGCTATTCGTGTTATTGCTATTGTCTGAAACGTTCCCCTTTTATTTTCTATGGCAGCCTTGACTGCTCGATGCCAGCGATGGAAGAACGTTGAAAGAACGATATTGCTACTGATATAAAGAATGGACCATCACTTTCAGTATTTCCATACAGCACCAAATAATATTTTAATATTCGAAATTCTTGTCGACAAGTGTTGGACACGCATGGTGCAAAGTCCTAGATATATGAATTACCTTACCGTGACGAATACCGCATGTTTGTTTCCCCAACATGCACTACATGACGGCAGAGCTCTTCCATGGCCTTTCTTAGCTGTAGAAGATCATCCTTGACGTTCTGTGGCAGTTCGCAGTGATTTACATTGTGTATAATGCATAGTTTTGCTCAGGTGTAAAAACGGAAGGACTAGACAACTGTAGGACACAATAATTACACATTGGCAGTGAAGGAATACAAATTGCTACGCAGTTCTGAAGAAAAAAGAGCAAGCTTCGAATTAATACAAATGCTCATTTAGTTCATGGTGCGTGACGGGCTTCATAAAAAAGATATTATCTTACCGATCATTACCAGTCGTGCTATCTTTCTTTTAGTGTCTCCTAACCGTAAGCAGTCGTCTGTCGTTCAATGTTTATTTTATATTGAGTTTCAGTTTCAGTTTCTTTATTTCTACCACAGTCAAAATTTTACATCATAGGAGAATTCCCGTAGAAAACACGTCGGGTCGGGAATATCACTTTCAATACCATGACATAAACAGAAATAGTTACTTTATTAGTAAAAGAATTTTGTATGTAGTGAAAAGGAGCCATCCTGGCGTTTTAAGGGGAAGGAAGAACAGAGGGGTCGTAGTACGGCTTCAGTCGGTCGACGTGGACGGTTTCGCGGCCACGGCGACGCAAGCCCGCAGCGGGTGCAACCGGCTCAACAATATAATTGACCGGAGATGTTTGCTTGAGAACCCGGTAGGGACCATGATACCGATGCAGCAGTTTCCGCGAAAGGCCGGGAGTTGTGGGAGGCACCCAGAGCCACACAAGGGAGTCGGCAGGGTAGGAGATAGAGGCCGCGGAAGTGTCGCGGTCATGTTTTTGCTGCCACTGGGTCCGCGTGGTAAACGAGCGAGCAAGCTGGCGGCATTCTTCGGCGTACCTGGCAGTGTCGGAGAGTGGCTTGGACTCGGAAATGTCGGGTCGGTAGCGAAGAAGAGTATCCATAGTGCAGGGGGGCTCGCGGCCGTACAGAAGAAAGAAGGGAGAGAGTCCAGTGGTGGTTTGTGTCGCAGTGTTATATGCGTAGGTGACGAAGGGAAGAACTTGGTCCCAGTTGGAGTGGTTGGCGTCGACGTACATGGACAGCATGTCACTGAGGGTTCGGTTGAAACGCTCGGTCAGGCCGTTGGTCTGAGGGTGGTAAGACGAAGCGGTTCGATGGATAATGCCGCATTCCTTGAGGAGGGCCTCAAGAGCGTCAGACAGGAATACGCGTCCACGGTCGCTGAGCAGTTCTTGAGGAGCACCATGGCGAAGAATCTGGTTCTTTAGAAGAAAGGAAGCCACGTCGCGGGCGGACGCATATGGTAATGGAGATGTTTCAGCATAACGTGTGAGATGATACACGGCCACGATAATCCAGCGGTGACCAGCAGGAGTGGGAGGGAGGGGGCCGTAGAGGTCTATGCCAACGCGGTCAAACGGGCGGCCAGGGCAGGGTAACGGCTGCAGTGGAGCAGGCGAGGTGTGAGGCGGACATTTACGCCGTTGACAGGATGGGCAAGACCGCACAAAGTGGCGAGCAAAGCGGTACATGCCACGCCAGTAGAATCGGAGACGCAGACGCGTGTAGGTTTTCAACACGCCGCCGTGGGCACACTGGGGGTCCGCATGGAAAGCGGCGCAAATGTCGGTGCGTAGATGGCGGGGGATCACTAGGAGCCATTTGCGTCCGTCGAACTTGTAATTGCGACGATAGATGAGACCGTCCCGAATAGAAAAGTGACGGGTTGGACGTAAGAGGGAGCGGGACGAATTATCAGTCGTAGAACTCGAAAGGAAGTCAGTAAGAGTGGCGATCCAAGGGTCTTTCCGCTGCTCGGTGGACATGTCGGCAGTGGCAAGCGAGGACAAGTCGTAAGCAGACACAGGAGCAGGCGATGAAGCACTAGGTAGCGGCGAGCGGGAAAGAGCGTCCGCGTCATTATGCTTGAGTCCAGAGCGGTAAATGACATGAATGTCATACTCCTGCAATCGCAGAGCCCAGCGAGCTAGGCGGCCTGACGGGTCTTTGAGAGAGGCCAGCCAGCACAGTGCATGGTGGTCGGTTACTATACAAAACGGGCGACCGTAGACATAGGGACGAAATTTTCCAATGGCCCAAATGATGGCCAAACATTCTCGTTCGGTAACAGAATAGTTGGCCTCCGCTTTGCTCAAGGTCCGACTGGCGTAGGCGACCACATATTCACGGAAGCCAGGTTTGTGTTGGGTGAGAACGGCACCCAGTCTAATACCGCTGGCGTCAGTGTGGATCTCAGTAGGCGCAGTCGGGTCAAAGTGGCGCAGGATGGGAGGCAAAACCAAAAGGCGGCGCAAGGTGTCGAAGGCGTCATCGCAAGCAGGCGTCCAAGCGGAGAGGTTGGAGCTGCCTGCGAGTAGCTGGGTCAGAGGAGCGATGATCGAGGCGAAACTCAAGATGAAGCGACGGAAGTACGAGCAAAGGCCAACGAAGCTACGGAGCTGCTTCAGTGAGGTGGGCTTCGGAAATTCGGCAACTGCACGGAGTTTGGCGGGGTCCGGAAGAATGCCGTCTTTAGAGACTACATGTCCTAAAATGGTGAGTTGTCGGGCAGCAAAGCAGCACTTTTTCAAATTCATCTGAAGCCCAGCGTCAGTAAGACAAGTCAGAACGCGCTCCAGGCGGAGGAGATGAGAAGAAAAGTCCGCAGAAAAGACGACGATGTCATGGAGACCCCGCACCTCCACCAATTGTAGGGATGCGTTTATTAGGCGTCCTCAAGAGACCGAACCGCCGTGCAGGATCTGGCAGCGTAGACGGGCGTAGCCAGCACCAAGAGAGCGGGGCCACTTCGCCGTCGTCAGGCGCAGCGTAGTGTCGGCGCATAACTTCGTCGTCGTCAGGCGCAGCGCAGTGTCGACGCATGGCGGTAGCGGAACCTGTCACAGTTGGCACACTACAGTTGGAAAAATTCTTTCCTCTGCAGTGTCAATAAAAATTGTGAGGCAACCGTTCGTCGCACAGTGTTCCGGGTGGTGTCATACGCGCTTGTGTGTGTATTGATATGTGTGTATGGGTTGGTGTCAGTGACATTAATGCTTTCACATTCCCCGCACATAAGCAGTCCTAAGTGTCGGTGCCGAATTTTAATGCGAAAACGTTACTAACCCCATTACGAGAAAAGCCGGCGGCGTGTATTAGTCTGTGTGCTCGCATGCGATGCACAGAATCCCTGTGATGACAAGAAAAATAGAGCGACGTCATTGAGCGGTCGTAAGACTCCGTCAGTACGCCGAGCACCGCCATTTCAGACAGTAGTGGAGATGTGCGTTTATACATACGCCCATTAGCCGACCTCAGTGCGACGCCAGTTTTCCCGACTACATTCGTACCGAAATTGTGAGCAACCGTTCACATTACAGCGTTACGGGTGGGTTATATACGAGAGAGAGAGAGAGAGAGAGACTCTTTAATGAAATACAGAGAATTTAGCCGGCGTTAAAAAATCGCTGCCATGCTACTCTGCGTAGGGAGGGGAATTTGGGAGATAAGGACAGAAGGAGAGCAGTGTGGAAGAGGTAAAAAAAACGAAGATAAAATGCGGCCATCAAATGGGTACTAAGGATGCAATGGCTAGTATTGATGTAACCTATGGAATGATGGAGTGCATAGTCCGACAAATGGGCTGACGAAGTTCACTGCATGAATCATGCATAAAGGTAACGTGCAAGTGAATTTAAAGCTTATCGAGATGTCAAATGTCTTTTAAATATGTAAATAGAAAGTTAATTGCAAGTCTCCGTTGCCTAAGGCAGGCTAAGGGACCTAAAACTTTGTCCATTGTTAGGGGCACTAGGCAGAGCTTCTGCATGCAATGTTCATAGTACGCACGCTCGTTAGCATACGCAGGGCACTCAAGTAAGATATGTTCCACAGTTTCTATCGAAGCACCTTTGTCACAATGCGGACTGTCCACTTGTCCAAAACGGTATCGCAAGCCGTTTGTATATGCAGCATTCAGACGAAGTCGATGATAAAGTGCTTCCAGATGTGGAGGAATTCTGGGTGAGAGTCTTGATCTAAGATGTGGGTCGATTGAGTGAAGAAATTGGTACTGATGTGTCGGCAAACTCCAAACCCGATACGTTTCTTGGAACGCAAAACTTTTAGCCATTTGGGACGCATCACATTTCGTGAAAAAAGTTCGAATGTATCTTCGATGTTGATGGCCCTTACGGGCCGCTTCATCTGCTTTTTCATTAGCCTGAATGCCACAGTGAGCAGGTACCCACTGAAATGTTATGCAGTGGCCTGCGGCAATAGCTAAATGATGTAGATTTCCGATGCCCAGGGAAACTGGCTGGTGATTCGTTTTCTTCAGCAGGTTGGCTAGGATCTTCAGAGATGCTTTTGAATCGGTGAAGATAACCCAACGGCCGGCGGTTCAGCGCAGGATGTAAAAAACAGCTTCCTTAACGCCGTGAAGCTCAGCTCGTTGCATATAGCCTGCATGGGCTAGTCAAGTTGGAGGCTAGCTTCCGAGAGGAATTCAAACCGACGACAGATGCACCTTCAACTGTATGCCTTCCGAGACTCTTTACCTCTTCGCTTAAAGCCGTCGCGATGTCTCAGTGGTTATGACGCTCGGCTGCTGACCCAAAAGACGTCGGTTCGATCTCTACGGCAGCGGTCGAATTTCGATGGAAGCGAAATTCTAGAGTCCCGTGTAATGTGCGATGTCAGTACACCTTAGAGAACCCCAGGTGGTCGAAATTTCCGGAGCCCTTCACTACGGCGTCCCTCATGGCTTTCGGCCGTTAAGGCCTCGTAAACCAAGCCTATTTCCTTAAGGCGCGGTTCATCTGTCCACCGAGATTTCAGACAGTTCCTGCGCCTCTTAGTAAGGTTGCAGGCTAGCTCACGACAGGGATTCAAACCACCGACATATGTACCTCCAATTGTATGGCTTTCCCCTCTTTCGTTTCAAAATTATGCGTCAACCGTGCGTCGTACATGTAGTGTTCCGAATGGTGTCATACGCGTTCTCGTTATACATAGCATACTTCTGCTGGTCAATTTTGAGGCTAGTTCGCGAAAGGTATTCGAACCGAGCGTCCGAGTGCTTTGAGGATTCAGCACTTGTGGGCTCAGCGTTCGAAAGCGCGTCTTCGTTTCATTTCTCATTGCGCAACCTGTGTCGAGGTCAAGCGCTCACAATGACACACTAATGCTTTCGCCTTCACAGTACGTAAGCAGTCTGAAGTGCTACCTGATTTTTTTTTTCATGCACCATTTGGCAAAACAAGTACGCGTTAAAATACCAGATAGGCGAAAATGTCTGGAGCCCGTATTGAAGAAATAAAGCGATAGATCGAATCGCCGATCCGAAACGGGAGCAGTGGGAGATTGATCTGACTAGCTGAGACCAAGACCGGCGGATCAGGCTGGTGGAAAGGGTCCGACGGTGAGCAAGAGCCAATGGGCCGCTCATTGGAGGACACCACCCACATGCGCTCATTGCATAAAGCTCATACTCCCCCATCAGTACGTCACCTCTTCGTCTAATCCTTTTCTGTAGCGAGAGCTACATTACCGGGAGTTTCGTCATTTCTCTGTGGGCTTTCGGCGCCACTTGTGCGCATGCGCAAGGAGCCGATTGACGTCACAGCCGCGCAGCTGGTGCGCCGTGCGCCGCGCGCCGACGCCACCCGCCTCCGACCGAGAGAGACTGCCCGGGCCGTCTTTCCGGCAGTCAATCGTGCCGACTTCCCAACATGTCTCGTCTTTAACTAACACGTATCCATGAGGATAAGCAAAACAACTAGACGTAACCAGGCTTATACCGTACCTCACGCTACGTATATCCTGGCATAGCTGATCTAAGGCACTGCCAATATTTTCACTCTCTCCTTATTCTTGCCTGAGAGCTTGGTGGAGGTCTCCACGCTTACAGTGAGGTACTTATTCGCATACCCTTTGCTTTCCTCTCAAGGAACTCTTGAAATTATTTTCTTTTTAATTTTGTTCTGTAAACATTTTACGGGCCGTTCAGATAATTCTCTTTCTCCTATTTTATGGCACTCATCTCTTCCAACCAAACAATGTTCGGGCGTTTGCTTCAAGCGAAAATTGGTTTTTGAGAAAAAGAAATGACTCAGTAAATATCTCACTTCTGGGGGAACTTTTCAACCACGCCGAGAAGGAAGGGTGAAAGGTGGGACGAAAATGAGAAAGAGGAGCTGCAGTGGTGGGCTCTGGAATAATTTCCATCACCCGACGATATTTAACATGCACTGCCAATGCCCAGCACACGGCCGCCTTTTGATTTCGCCAACTTCGAAAGGCGGCCGCCTGGCCGAGTTCGAACCCGGGTACACTGGCTCGGTAGCCGAGTGCTCTAACTATGAAGCCAGCACGACGGATACAATGTAAGACGGTCAGTGTGCGCTTCCTACGTTCCAAAGTGCCTTGCCTCTCGCTGCGTTGTTTCTGCAGCCTTTCCCTGCGATATCTGCGGATATTGTCAGGAAAAGCTGGGGCTGCTTACAAACTTTTCATTACTTATTCTCGCAATGTGAGTAATGAATATGATTGCATGCCAAAAGCTAACTGCCATGAATCTAACAAGAAATCTATTTTTTCCCCGAAAATTTAAAAGCACACCTAGTACATTGAGTCGTGTCTGATGCGGGAACGTTGGTCGGAGTTCATAGGCTGTTTGCTCCAGCCGCCGAAGTGGTCTGGTGCGATGGTTGTCGACGAACGGGATGAAACCGTGATGCTGCATCTGTTGGCTTTCCCTGCAGTTGATGGCAGCGCACCCGGCTCGAACCGGACAATGCAAAAACCACTGCAGGCGATCTCGGCACTTGCGGGGAAAGCTTCACGGAGTTGTAGCACGACGACGACGATAATGACCTGTGCGACAAAGGTGAATAGTATCAGACTGCGTGGCATGGTTATACAACTGTCAGGCCTACCAAAAAATGTAGGATATATGCCGGGTATAAGACCACTAATGTATCTTAAATATAGAGACGGGCTGCGGAAGGAAACCTGCTGAACGCCATCACTAGCTGTTAGTCGCGAAGATGCGGATTTATTAGCAGTTGCTTATAGTTCACGACTGCACACACACGTATGTTTAAAGTAGTTCTACCAGATTTCCTCGAATTCCGTAGTATTCAAGTTTTAATAATGAAACACCGTGGTATCTCAGGTCTAACGCTTTAGTCAAATTAAATGGGTTCATTTTTAGCCTTTTTGCCTCTATATCAGGATAAATTATGGATTTATTTAATCTTTTCATTTCAATCAGCGTCATTATTGGACATATTTAAACGTGACCGCCTGTGCTTTCTACTATTACTTTAATATCTGAGATCTCATGGCCCTTTTAGTTTTCTTACTTCTTGCTATTTGTGTGACTACCTTGACACATGACTCCTATTCATACCTTTGTGCATCAGTTTTGATCGTTTCACCTTTGACATATTGTATTAAAGTTTTGTTGTATTTTTCTTCTTTTTATTTTTGGTATTTCGTTCGAATGCATCGCTATGCCGTACTATTCATAATTTGTTTTCTATACCAATCCTACCCAGTTAAATTTAGCGCGTCGTCTTCGGTGTTTGCTGCCTTCATTCTGATCTGTCCTGGATACTTCCTTCTTTTCATCTTTTTATCTTGGGGGAATAGCGCAAACAGGACAAGGGACCAAGAAGAGTAGACGCACACACAGCGCTAACTTCCAACGACTTTATTAGAAACAAAAGCACATGAATTTATACATGCATTTTTGCCGTTTCATCCCAAAGCATGCGCAAATTCACTGCGAGCGTAGGTAAGCAATTTATTTTTTTGAGTTTGACAGAAGGAGTGTGTACACAGGCACTTCCCAATCTGGCTATCTTTTCTGCTTCAATAATTTCCCGATTGCGCTTGTCCTTACTTTTACCAACTAAAAAACACTTGTCTAGTAACGACTTGCACCTAACACATGCGTTGCAATTTTTCATAAGTTCTCCATCATTTTCGTTTTTATTACTTACACTGCGATTATGCTCACGAAGGCGGTCATTCAGGCAGCGACCAGCTTGACCGACATACTGTCGTCCACATGAGAGCGGTATCTGGTACACCACGGCAATCTTGCATTCTACAAACGGAATTTGATGTTTCTTTGTGCATTCTTTGACCAAAGGACGAACAACTTTGTTTACCTTGCATACGCTGTTGAACTTTTCAGGGGCAGAAAAATCAACTGACACATCTATTCGATTTGCAATGCGCTTAAGATTGTGAGAAATGGTATGGAAGTATGGGATAACTGCCATTTTTTTCTTTCTTTTTTCTGTCTTTCTAAGGGCACATGCGCACAAGGATGCATCTCAGTATTCAGCTTCCTGAGTAAACTTTCCGCAACAGAAATCTGGAGGTGACCAGGATAGCCAGCGTGCGATAGCCTACTGCACTGTTGTTGCAAACTTGCATACATCAAATGCGGACAGGATTTTCGGAGGGCATTTTCAATGCACAGATTCGCTACCACTCTTTTGACCAGTTTAGAGTGGGCAGGTTTGAAGGGCAGGGGAGGCTTGCTATTGCGAGGTTCATAAGCCCAGCAGGTATGACCTGGGTGAAAGGTGATGCTAATGTCAAGAAATCTAAGTTTGTCATTGGAAGGCAGTTCGAAAGTTAGAACAAGCGGTTTAAAACTTTGTCGGAGCATGCTTAGTATGTCAAAAGCCTTGGATTCAAAGGAATCATGGTCGCTGTCAATAAAAATCAGGGAATCGTCAACGTATCGAAAAACTTTGGCACCCTGCATATTGTGTAATCTGTCCATAACGGCTTTGTCAAGTTTTGCTAAAACGAGGTCACTTAAGATCGGGGCAATGCAGGAGCCTATACAAATCCCTACTTTTTGAAGGTGAGGTTTATCATTCCACAAGATAAACGTGGACCTCAGATAAAAGGATAAAAGTTCTAAAAAAACTGCTAGCACTAATACCTACTGAGTTTTGAAAAGCAACGATTCCAAACTGGTCAATACACTCTTCAACACATTTTACTAAAATATCATGCGGCAGTGAATAGCACAGGTCCTTAATATCTACAGAAAATGCGCGAAGGTTTTCACATTTACCCGACTGCATAAAATCAAGAACTTCCCTAAAATTTTTTACTAAAGATGGGTCTTCTGTTTTAAGCAGGCAAAGCTTACATTGCAAGAAACGAGACACCTGTCTTTGCCACGTCCCTTGTTCAGACACGATAGGCCTAAAAGGCACCTCCGGCTTATGCGTTTTTGCGCTGAAAAATACACGAAGAAAGTTTTGCTTTGCGTCTGAAGTGCTCTTAGAGAGGCTACACAGGTTGAACTTGTTACATAGTTGGATAAGCCTGGTGGGCTTATGAACCTCGCAATAGCAAGCCTCTGCTGCCCTTCAAATCGGCCCTCTCTAAACTGGTCAAAAGAGCGGTAGCGAATCTGCCCATTGAAAATGCCCTCCGAAAATCCTGTCCGCATTTGATATATGCAAGTTTGCAACAATAGTGCAGTAGGCTATCGCACGCTGGCTATCCTGGCCACCTTCAGATTTCTGTTGCGGAAAGTTTACTCAGGAAGCTGAACACTGAGCTGCATCCTTGTGCGCATGTGCCCTTAGAAAGACAGAAAAAAAGAAATAAAAAAATGGCAGTTATCCCATACTTGCATACCATCTTTGCCAATCTTCAGCGCATTGCAAATCGGATAGATGTGTCAGTTGTTTTTTCTGCCCATGAAGAGTTAAACAGCCTATGGAAGGTAAACAAAGTCGTTCGTCCTTTGGCCAAAGAATGCACAAAGAAACATCAAATTCCGTTTGTAGAATGCAAGGTTGCCGTGGTGTACCAGATACCGCTCTCATGTGGACGACAGTATGTCGGTCAAACTGGTCGCTGCCTGAATGACCGCCTTCGTGAGCACGATCGCAATGTAAGTAATAAAAAGGAAAATGATGGAGAACTCGTGAAACATTGCAACGCCTGTATTAGGTGCAAGCCGTTACTAGACAACTTTTCTTAGTTGGGAAAAGTAAGGAGAAGCGCAATCGGGAAATTATTGAAGCCGAAAAGATAGCCAGATTAGGAAGTGCCTGTGTAAGCACTCCTTCTGTCAAACTCTCAAAAAAAGAAATTGCTTACCTACGCTCGCAGTGAATTTGCGCATGCTTTGGGATGACACGGCAAAAATGCATGTATAAATTCATGTTCTTTTGTTTCTAATTAAGTTATTGGAAGTTAGCGCTGGGTGTGTCTACTCCTTCTTGGTCTCTTGTCTTATTTGCGCTATTGCCCCGAAGTATGAACCCACAAGCCCGAATTTCAACGTTGTAAAGGCATATTTCTTTTTATCCCTCGCAGGACCCAGTTGTGTTTATGCGTCTTTGTTGAGATCCTTTGTTTTACTTTGCAATACCTTATCAAGGGAAACATTTCAGTATGATACTTTGGGACCCTCAATAAGGTATTTCTAAGTGAAACATGGAACTCTGGGACCATCGTCTGTACTATTATATTTGACTGAATTATGTATTATACCTCACAACAAGAAATTGAAACTGAAACAACATTGAGAAAATCTAGATCAGTTTATGTTCCATTCATGTATCCATATCCCTCGTTAGTGAATAAATTATACGGGGTGAAAAACTGCTTAACCGAAAAAAAAATTCCCTCCTCAGCAACCTTTTCTAAAGGAGGCATAACTGAAACGGGACGGCAGTTTTTCAGCCCCGTTTTCACTCTCTTGTGTCTCGGTATCATCTTTATATTGTGATGCATAACAACCTGTGCTGGTTTCTCTTTTACTAGAAGGTGGTTCGTACCATATGAAGCATTTATTTCACCCGCCAACTTTCCGTCCATTTAAACCGCTTCAAATTCTCGTAAATACTTTACCCCGCGTAATGAACGCGCCTGCACATTTTTCACAGATTCCTTGAAAATAGCGCGTTCAGGACGTGAGTAAACACTGTAATACTTTCGCCCGTACATAGCGCAGGTCTGCCGTGCAGTTTGCAAATAGGGGCGCGTAAATATGGGTTCACTGTTCTCAATCTTTCTGCTGAATGCTAGCTGAGCACAGAGCGGTTACCCGCTTGTATCTATGCCTCCGCGGCATCTGCATGTGGGCCCAGCAGCTGCGAGATTCAATCAGGGCTCGCACATCGCTTTCTCTCTTGAGAGGCTTGAGGTCTCGCGTCTCCCAAATGATGCACTCGTGCAAGCAGCTAAAGTTGTTTCTAATACTGCGTGAAAAAATAAAAAGCAATGCGTCGGCCGGGAATCGAACCCGGACCACCCGCGTGGCAGGCGAGTATTCTACCACTGAACCACCGACGGTTTTTTTTTTCTTCATTGCATTTTCACAACGGGTACAAAGAAGTAAAACATGTCAGCAACACTTGCACTGACACGGCAGGTTAAAATTTTTTCAGTTCTCTTGTGTCTTTCGCGTAGACGCGTAGACGGGGGACAAACGAACCGCTCAGCCAGTGCGCGATTCCCGCCGCGGTGTTGTGTTCGGGTTGCGCGCGTGAACGAAGGGCCGACGAACCTCTCGACGTTCCCTTCCTCCTTTCCCCCCAGCCCTCTCCTGTCTGCACCAGCCAGCCGTGTCTGGACTCAGGAGAGATGACTTCGGATCGCGCCGATGAGCGGCCGCCAGCGCGAACCGCTTGAGTCGAGAGATAATAAATAGTTTTGTGTTCGCAAACGCCTTGTATCTTCGGGGCAACCGCGGACATAACAAGTTCAACCAAGTCATCCAACACATTACTGAACCACCGACGCCGCTGTGGCGATCTCAATGTCCCAGCGCCCCACTAACCGTCTACTGATAGCGCAACTTGTTACGCAAGTGTATCTAGGTCACTGTTCGTGTTGGCGTCGGCTATACAGAGGCGCTCTCCTTCCACTGAAGGAATTTCATTGGTATTAAACTTGTATTTACTCAGGACGTGTAATATAATCCCACGCATTTGTTATTTGCTCAAATACTCTTCAAAATTCAAAGTTTGCAGTCACTACTTAGGTAATTTGTACTCACGCAAGAAGTGCTCGCATCTGTAAGTGTATGTCGCACGAAATTCACGGACAGTACTGAGGCGATATGCGGCAGGGGCAGACAACAGTGGAGTGGAGTGCGATGTCATGTGATGTCATGTCATGTGATGTGACCTGACAGGGCGGACGGACGGACGGACGGACGGACGGACGGACGGACGGACGGATGGACGGATGGATGGATGGACGGATGGATGGATGGATGGATGGATGGATGGATGGATGGATGGATGGATGGATGGATGGATGGATGGATGGATGGATGGATGGATGGATGGATGGATGGATGGATGGATGGATGGATGGATGGATGGATGGATGGATGGATGGATGGATGGATGGATGGACGGATGGATGGATGGACGGATGGACGGATGGACGGATGGACGGACGGACGGACGGACGGACGGACGGACGGACGGACGGACGGACGGACGGACGGACGGACGGACGGACGGACGGACGAAGGGATCTTCATTCTGCTTGCTTTTTCTCCGTTAGTGATATTTTTCATGTTTCTAAGCTATATAACTCTGATCTCTACGAAGGTTAACGCCATTTCTCCTTTCCGCTTCTAAAACACCAGTACTATGATCTTCTCTTGGTCGTCTCTACTGTTGATATGTAAATTTTCATTTCACTATCCCTAAAGCCCAAAACTACTGAAAGTCTCATCATGTCTCTTCTGGTAACTGGATGTACAGCTTTACAGATCAAAAGAAAATGTTTGTTTTCTACACTGGTATACAAATGTCAGCTCTCTATTAACGCTTACATCTATATTGCCAGCTTCTAAGCCAAGCTGATTTAGCCCCAAATAAAAGGGTACTGTCCTGACTTATCATACGGTGTTTCCTTCCGGGTTTCACCCTTTCCAGCTCTATGTTCATGCAGTGAATCATTTGCCCCATTTTTGTCGCCACTCTGCTGTCTCGGTTTCGCGCAGTACTCTTGTACATCAATTTTATTTATGAGGCAACTGTGGAATATTCCATTATGCCGTTATTAGCGTACTGAGGAAAATGATCTTCTCTACCGATAAGTAGCAAAATCGTGGTTTCAAACATAGTCCTTCGCTCGCACGTAGTATTCCAGACTGCCACGGAAAACGAATGGGGTCCGTTTTTGACAATAAAAGTGCAAAGCTACAAAACCTAGATCCCAGGTAGCGTTTGCGAATATGTTTAT
Organism: Amblyomma mixtum; assembly: GCF_055824585.1. Lineage (NCBI taxonomy): Eukaryota > Metazoa > Arthropoda > Arachnida > Ixodida > Ixodidae > Amblyomma > Amblyomma mixtum. The sequence continues at coordinate 175,433,045 of NC_143012.1, read as the reverse complement.
TGTTGCTGCGAAATCTGACGATACGCGAAAAAATTGCCTTCAGAACAAATTCCTAACAAAAATGTTTCGTCCAGAATTTTTGGGCATGTAATCCGTAGTTTGTGTTCTACATCTGATTTTAAACACAGTACCCTGTGCGCAAAAGTCAGCCGCAGAACCATTACGCACTTTAACAGTCCTGCTGTTACCTTTAAGCTAATTGTCCATACAAAGGGTTTTTCACCTAAGACATTACACAACTTTTAAAAAAAAGGCTTTAGAGTTAAAGGAGTGATTTTTTGGCGTAGCATTGTCAGCAGTGTAGTACATCATAATACAGTCAAGACGTGCTAACTAGCAGGCTGGGTAACTAATATTGAATAGTTAACTTTTAACTATTACTGTTAAGCTCCTTAATTATTGAGAGGCGTGTAGCCTACCGTAATATCCTTATCAGTTTTTTTACTTTGAAAAACGTGTTTACCGTCGACGCTGTGGCCCTACAAATTTTAGCTATTTCGACGAGTTACGTGCGCTGGAGAGGTTGCTTTGCCTGCAAGCTACTCGAAAGCGCATGTAGTATTTTGGCGCGATGCAGCCAAAAATTGTTCGGCCACAGCGCAGGCGGTGAAGGTCCAACACCTGGTGAAGTTTCAAGGCACGGGGCCAGGATTAGCCAGGATGCGTCAAATGGACCAACTGGAGTCAAATGCAGGGCGTTTTGGTCTGGCGTGTTACGATGATGGCAATTCCGACTGCAACCGCAGCTAATTCCGCGCAGATTAGTTGAACTTCTAAACCACGAGCTCGGTGGCTCAGAGGTTAGGGCACTCGACTGCTGAGCCGGAGTTCCCGGGTTCGAACCCGGTCGCGGCGGCTGTGTTTGGATGGAGGCGCAACGTGTGGATTCCCTTGTGCTGTTCGATGTCAGTGCATGTTAAAGCCTACTTGACCGGAACTCTGCAAGCCGTAAGAAGGTTTTTTTTTTTTTTCACGTTACACCCCGGAGTATGTTACCCTCAAAACATTACGTTCCGGATTAAAACAGCTAACGCGCCAACGGCACGCAAAAATCAGCCTCTTCAATACCGAAAGTGGAAAGCGGCCGTCATTACCACCCGCTGGAAGTGACGCTTGTTTAAGACGGGATACGGGAGTGTGGACAGGTCCGGTGCGTCTGCTCAATGCGGCTCGTGCAAAGCGATGGTATCGGCAGAGCGTGCAGTATTTTGCTCAATACATGCTGGATATATATGACAAAAACACTTACAAAACCACATAACGCGCATCTTCAATAGCATGAAACACCCGAGAAAAAATTTTAAACGTGTTTTATTCGATGTGGTATAAAGTAGAAAACTCCTCGCGCAACCTCAGCGAAGATTATAATAATAATAATAAAAATGTTATAATAATAACATAACAACCACACCACAAGGAAAAAACAAAACTCTGCTGGGTACCGAGTCATGTCCGAATAAAAGACAACGAGACAGCAGACTTGTGCGCAGTTCAAGCAAAGGCAAGCAAATTTAAAACGTAAATAGGCCCTTTAAGGACTGCATTAACCTAGTACATCAGAAATTAAGAAAAAAATGGCAGTCCGCTTGGAACACCGAAGTAAATGACAAACTACGCTTGGTAAAGTCCCTTTTAGATGAATGGAAGTCGTGCACGCTCCTTAAACGTTTCAAAGAAGTGATGCTCTGTCGTCTTCCAATAGACCCCCCACACCTTACACATGACTTCATCCTGTAGGGTCTGCTCGCGGGCAAGTCAAATCCCGCGCCGCTCACCGCGGGTAGTCTGGAACCCTTCTTCCCGAGTGGTGGGGCGGGGGGAGAGAGGCGAGGAGAAAGCCTTTATAAGGCGAGACCGGAGAGGCTCGCGCTCTCTTGCTCTTGGACCAGCCCTGCCGAAAGGACCACCTGACCCAGCTGCCACGACGACGACCGGCCCCCCTGATGTGAGAATAAACCGTTTTGTACAGAGACCTGCCTCGAGTGACTGCCTGTGCGCCCCCGCGCAGAGGAATTGCCCACAAATAATGGCGCCCAGCGTGCGGCTTTAATTAACACCTTGTGGACGATTTCTCTGCCGATTTTGGGATGTGCAGCCAGACTCGTGGCAGGCCCTCTTTGTTCGGGGCCACGCCGGACCGATAGGGTTAAGGAGCGGGTCAGGCGGAATGTTCGCGGGGTAGCGACTTGTGCAGTGTTGTAAATTTGTTAGGGGTCTTGTGTTATTTATGTAGTTTTCGGGCGTTTTCTGTTGTGTATTTCCGCGTGTTTGTAGATAGATTGTTGTGTATGTGAATGTTCTTGTTGCCATGAGCAGTTAGCCGGTGCGGCCGGACAGTTAGCGCGAACCATGCCTCCCAGAAAGGATGTTTCAGCCACGGCTTTGGATGGCGGGGCAGCCGGTAGTGAGACGGCCGACGCGGCGGCCGTAATGGGGCAGGTGACTGAGATGTTTGCCGCATTGGCCCGTCAGCTCGGTTCGGTGGCTGGCGCCAACCAGGCCGCAGCATCGGTAGCATCGGCGACAGCATCGCGCCCGCGGATAAATATGGAGGTCCCCTCCTTTTCCGGGTACACGGACGCGAAATCAGTCCACGAGTTTTTGCAACAACTCGAGGACTACCAGACGGCTCTGGGCGCCCCAGATGACGTAGTGCTAGGGCAGGTCCTGCCTGTAGCACTCGTCGAGAGCGCGGCGAGATGGAGGCGCTGCCAGCCGACTTTCCAGTCGATGGCGGACTTCAAAGATCGTTTCCGCGCCGAGTTCTTGCCGCCTGATTATGAGCGCCGGATGCTGGATGAGCTCGCGTTGCGCACCCAACACCCAGAGGAAAGCCTCCTCGAGTACGTACGCGCAATGCAAGAGCTGTACAAGAGGGCAGACCCGACGGCAACCGACCGAGATCAGGTTGCGCGTGTGATCAGGCAGTGCCATCCACGCTTCAAGCCGTATCTGCGGGGCCGCAGTTTTACAAACCTCGAGGCCCTAGCGCAGGAGGCCAAGACCGTGCAGGCGGATTTACTCGCCGAACTGCGCTACCGGCCGCCCCCCAGGCCGGCCGAATCGCTGGAACCGGGATGCGCATGGGATGGAGGCCGAGAATGCGCGATGAGGGCTCGGCGCGCCGAGGTAATGGCCGTGGAAAATCAGGCGGAACCCCCTGTTGTCCCTCGTGCGCTTGACCCGTACGCATTCGAGCAGCGGCGTCGTGCCGGTCTCACAGGCCACGCGCGGAGCGAGCGTCGGGAATGCGCGGAGAAAGGGGAGAGCCGTCCCCAACCGCTTCGTGGAACGAGGGGTCCTCCGTCTACGCGGCGGGTGAATGACCGGCTTTGCTGGAATTGCAACCAGCCCGGCCACGTGGCACGCGAATGCCAAGCTAGGCGTATGCAGGGAAACGCCAGGCGCTGGCGGTGATGTCTGGTGGCAGCGGCCTTTCACCGTCAGCGGGAGAATTTCATGGTTGTCAAGGCGCTAGTCAGGAAAAGAACTCCCGCGCCGGCGACGGGGAGGCCTTTGTCCCGCTCGCCTGTAGAACTCAGGGAGTCGTTCCGCGCTCAAGCCCTTTTATGCTAGTGCAGTTGGCGGGTCGGTGCTACTCTGCACTCGTAGACACGGGCTCAACGCTGTCACTGGTCGGTGACGAGGTGTACGAGGCCTGCCGGATAGGTAACATCCGTGTCAGACCGGCCGAAACCCCGTTAAGCTTAGCAGCTGGGGCGGCAAGGGCAAAGGGAGCAGTGCGTCTTACGATGCGTTTTGACGGCAGAAAGCGGAGACATCGCTTCGTCTATCTGCCTGGCTTGTCAATACCAGTAATTCTGGGAAGGGATTTTCTCTCGAGCGAAGGCATTGTGCTCGACATGGGGGAGAATGGCTATCGTTACAGCCAGCTCGCCCCCCTCATTCCCTTCGAAAGCGCATCCTTGCCCGGCTGTCCTGCACAAAAGGTGGTTGTCCACACCTGTGCGACAGAAAGGCAGGTGAGCTCCCTCGAGACGCTGAGAGACGGTGGCCCGTTAGAAGCGATTATTGCGTCTTTCTCAGGACCCAGTAGTCAGCGCCGAAGGCTCGCGGAAACTTTACTCCCGTTTTCGGATTGCTTCACGGAGAAACCGGGCAGAACCGACCTGCTTCAGCACGAGATTCAGACGGGTGATACGCGCCCTTTCAGGTGTAACCCGAGGCCGTTAAGTGCGCATAAGAGGCAGCTTCTCGACTGTGCCCTTGACGAGATGATTGATACCGGTGCGGTGAGACCCTCACAAAGTCCCTGGGCGTCACCAGTGGTTCTAGCGCCGAAGAAAGATGGATCGGTCAGGCTGTGTGTTGATTATCGTAAGCTCAACTCACTGACGCCTACGGTTGCGTACCCTTTTCAGTCGATCGAGGCTGTGATGTACGCGTTAGGGAACGCGAGGTTCTTCACAGTCCTAGATGCAAGCAGAGGGTACCTGCAGATTGAGGTGGCCGAAGGTGACATTGAGAAAACCGCATTCACCTGCCACCGCGGGCTCTTCGAATTTACTCGACTCCCGTTTGGTTTGTCTAACGCCCCGAGCACGTTCATGCGACTGATGGACATCGTGCTGGGCGATGCAAGGTTCAACTACGCCATGGCGTACCTCGACGACGTTGTGATATTCTCACAATCGTTTGAGGAGCACCTCATTCACCTGAATTCCGTTCTCGATAGAATGAGACGTGCCGGTCTAACCATAAATCCAAAGAAAGTGCAGTTGGCATCGAAGAGAGTGAACCTCTTGGGCTTTGTCGTGGATGATGGCACACTGAGACCGAATGATGACAAACTGCAGGCAATTCTGAACTACCCCTGCCCCATGGATGTGAAAAGCTTGCAGAGGTTTTTGGGGATGGTTGCGTTCTACAGGCAATTCATCCCGCGCTGTTCGGAGCTTGCAAGGCCGCTGAACCTGCTGTTGCGTAAAGGCTCGAAGTGGGTCTGGGGCAAGGAACAGAGTGACGCATTTGTTGCCTTGGCTCGCGCGATAGCGAATACCGCTAGTCTGCGCCTCCCCGACCTGAACAAGCAGTTTGTCTTGCAGACAGACGCTAGTGACTACGGTGTTGGAGCTGTTTTGTTGCAGGAACACGAGGGCAAACTGCGCCCTGTCACGTTCGCTAGTCGCACGCTCACATCGGCGGAGCGGAATTACTCCGTGACCGAAAAAGAATGCCTGGCGATCATGTTCGCATTGTCGAAGTTCGACATGTACCTAGACGGAGCGGTCTTCACCGTGCAGACAGATCATCAGGCATTGTCTTGGTTAAAGAGGCTCAAGAACCCCGCAGGCAGACTCGCGAGATGGGCGCTGACGTTGCAACGTTACGCGTACGCCATCGAGTACCGCCGGGGCAGCTTGAACAAGGTGGCCGATGCTTTATCGCGCGCACCATGGAATGCTGGCGGAAGCGCTTCAGAGGCGCAGCCCAGCTTTGTAAAAAGCGGCGTCACCGCTGTTGGAGAGGAAGAGAGGGCGGACGGGAGTGTCGCGCCCTGTTTGGAGAGAGAGGAGACGGACAAAGGTCCCGCACGGTGCTGTGACGGAAGGGAAACACAGCAGCTCGTGGCGGCGACCGCTCGCCTGCCTAGGAGCGAGGCAGAAAGAAATCTGTCTTGGGGAGTAGCGGTCAGCAGAGAAGAGCTGATCGAGGCCCAGAAAGCAGACGGTCTTTGCCAGCGGGTGCTGAAGGAGCTTGCGAGCAGCGCAGCTTGCACCGGGAACGCTGAGGGCAAGTACGACGCGTATCTGCTGGGCGATGATGGCTTGCTGCTCCGCTATATTCCCCAACTTGACGAGGAAGAGGCGATAGCATCCCCTTTCCGAGTCGTGGTCCCGAGAAGGTTGCGGAAACGGTTCCTGCAGTACTTCCATGACTCAGCGCTGGCAGGCCATGGCAGCGGCAGTAAGACTTACGACAAGTTATGCCGTGTCGCGACCTGGCCAGGCATGAGAAAGGATGTGCTGGGATACGCCCGTACCTGCCCGGTATGCCAGGTAGCCAAGCCTCGGGCGGGCAAGCCCGCTGGCATGATGAAGGCGGTAGTTAGCAACTACCCGTGGCAAGTGGTCGCGTGCGATATCATGGGACCCCTCCCTCGGTCCGCGCGCGGAAACCAATTCATCCTGGTAATAACGGACCACTATTCCAAGTGGGTTGAGGTTTTCCCCCTTAGGAAGCTTGTGTCGGAACGAATTTGGGAAAAACTGTTGGAGACTTTCACTCGTTTCGGTTTCCCTTCCGACCTGATTACAGACAATGCTTCGTATTTCACAAGCAAAGTCTTTGTAGACTCCTGTCGGGCGCTTCAAATCCGCCACAGGAGAACGAGTCCCTACCACGCTCAGAGCAACATAACCGAGCGGGTGAATCGAAATCTGAAGAGCATGCTGGTCGCGACGACCGAGCAGCACAGAGATTGGGACGCGCGGCTGTCCGAACTGGCGTTCGCTACAAGGACAACCGTGAACAGGTCAGTGGGTATTACACCCGCTTACTTGAATTTTGGGAGAGAGATCGCTTTTCCGCTAGAGAATGCCCTACTCGACGCGGCGGGGCCTGCGCCCCCTCCGCTTTCGCAGTACGCGGCAAGGCTCCGGGAGCGCCTGAAGGCAGCGCAGCGAGCAGCCCGCGAAAACCTCGATGTGGCGCGCATGGAGCAGGCGGATCAGTACAACAAAGGTCGCCGTCACGTCGTTTTCAACACGGGCGACCTAGTACTCAAGAGAACGCGCCCACTTAGTAACGCAGCGCGCGGTTTCGCCGCGTCGCTAGCGCACAAGTGGGCTGGGCCGTACGAAGTTACGGCACGGACTACGCCGCTCACCTACCAGTTGCGGTTGTTGACAAACGGCGAAACCGCCGGTCCGGTGCATGTCGCTGATTTAAAGGCTTTCCACCTTCGCAAGGACGATGGCTGCGAAGCGGTGGGAAATCAGCGCGATGCGGCGATCTCACCCCCGGGAGGACGAGCAGGTAGCGGTGCGGTTCGCAACCGACGCTACAACCTGAGGACCAGGTAGCACCCGTGTCTCTCGATCAATTATCACTCGCAGTGCTCTCGCCCTCTCAGTATGTCTTCTAGGAAGCTCCAGCGGACCGACGCCCGTGGCTCGGACTCCAGAAGGCAAGGCAGACCACCGTCGAACGGTGGCCGCCATCAAGGCGCGCCACCCGGCTGGCGGCAGGAGCCGCGCGAGTGGCGCAGGTTCCACGGCCGCGGTGGCCCCCACCGCCCGCCAAACCACATGCCTAACCACTGGAGAGCACCTCCCAGTGGTGCAGGCCAACGCAAGAGGGCCAGTGACGACCAGGCGCAGGGCCCCCCTCAGCACCCAGCCGGCGCTTCGGCCGCCGAGCAGCCGCAACCCAAGCGGCCCAGGGTCCTGCGGCACGTGGCCACCTGGACCACGGTCGCCAACGGAGCGGCCATCTCTTACTGCGCGCGGTCCAGGTGGCGGGACCAGGCGCAGCCCCTTCGCGGCGGAAAAGCGCTTGGCGGCTGCAGCGCCTTCCCCCGCTGCGCCACTGCAGAGGGGCGCCCGGAGGAGGCGGCCCTCCGCATCCTCCAGTCCAGCCGCCCAGACCTGCTGTCCCCGGCGGCCGAGGAGCTTTGGAGGGCGCTGCCGGCAGGGCCCCCAGCGGAGCCAGGCGCCTCGCTCCCCCAGGCGGCTCGTGAGGAGCCCGTCCAGCCAGCGGTGAGCGGCCCCCCGGCGAGCACCCCTCCCCCCTGCGACGACTCTATGGACCCGGACCCGGAGGTCGTCGAACGCCTACTGGCGGACCCCGGGACGGACGTTTGAGGGGGGGGAGATGTAGGGTCTGCTCGCGGGCAAGTCAAATCCCGCGCCGCTCACCGCGGGTAGTCTGGAACCCTTCTTCCCGAGTGGTGGGGCGGGGGGAGAGAGGCGAGGAGAAAGCCTTTATAAGGCGAGACCGGAGAGGCTCGCGCTCTCTTGCTCTTGGACCAGCCCTGCCGAAAGGACCACCTGACCCAGCTGCCACGACGACGACCGGCCCCCCTGATGTGAGAATAAACCGTTTTGTACAGAGACCTGCCTCGAGTGACTGCCTGTGCGCCCCCGCGCAGAGGAATTGCCCACAATCCTTACCAAAGAAAACAAGCCAACATCTGAACTCTGCACAGAAGTGGTAACCATAAACCACATTCAATGTTCCTGCACTGAGCTGGAACGACTAAGACCAAAGCATTTCCAACAACTTTATGCTTAAAACATCCCATTGCACTCTAGGTTACTGCTGCGATAAAAGCATTTGTTGAAATTTCCGACTTTTTAAAATTCTAAACGAACAAAGCTTCTGAAAAAGTGAGATGTGAAATCACTTTAGGGTCTTCCCGCAATGCACACAAAGCTTGTGTTTGGCGCATGATGGCCTTAGTTGCTTATGTGTCGTTAAGACCAATGCAGCATAACACGCGTCGCAAAAAATCAAGGGCGATAAAAAAGTGATGTTCAGAAGAAAAAACAACGCCCAACGTGGGGCTCGAACCCACGACCCTGAGATTAAGAGTCTCATGCTCTACCGACTGAGCTAGCCGGGAGACGCGGGCGGTGTTTGTAAAATAAGCACACGAAGAATTGGAGCAAAAAGTAAAGGTTGCAAGGAGAATTGGGAAAGAGTGATAACACTTGTCGTTGACGAGGAGAAGGGGAGAAGGTGGGCGCGTCGCGGCAGCCGGCCTGGCACCTCAGCCGTCCTGAGAACGTGGAATGCATTGCGAAGGGTTGCCTCTAGCCCCCTTTTTTCGCCTCACGTTCTTCAAGCCGTCTGCTCCGCTCGGCAGGTCGCAGCGAAAGTGGCGCTGTGCCATCGAACGCAGCAGGAAATGCGAGGACCCGCACAGAGAGTCGCGTGAATGCGGGAACAGCCCAAGAAAATTTCAGAAGCCGCGAATAACTCTCTTTTGGTTGGTACAGCAGTATATGATATAAAACAAGCGAATGGGTGTTGTGCTGTGCTGTATTGTTTTATTTTGTGTTATGTCGCGTAGCGCTTACTGGCGCATAAGCATCTAAGGTTATCATTCGACAGGCTGAAGGCATAGAAAGATTGTTTCCCCCAGAATTTCATAAAAATCTGAAAAACAACGATGGTGTAGAAATCTGTGATATTCCTGCCTGCCGAGGGTTAGTCACAACGTCACCTAATTTGTTTCAATCTAGGGGCCCTGGTGAAGTGATAAGAACTGAGCGAACAGAACGGTAATCCGGGAAAACATTATTTATTACTCTGCCTGAATTTGAAACTTGGCGGGGGAGGGGGGGGAGGGGAGGGGGGGGGTCAGTTCACCGCTGGCTTTTAGGAGACCTATTTGTTTGCTCAGCAGCTCGAGGCTTCACTCCAATCCTCTCATCTTGCTTCAGCGGTCCGCGGCTGATCGGGCTGTCCAATGGTCTGCCTCTCCCAGGAGCCCGGCTTTCATTTCCCTCGTCTTCGTTGCATCCGTCGCGTCTCCATGGGGCTTTCTTTCTCACTCGGGTTCCTCCTCGCCCAACGGCCGCCGTGGCTACTCCTGGAGCCAGCCAAGGACGCACGCCGAATTCCATCCGTGGCTGTTGGGGATCTCTGGGAAGGATCGGGAGTCCCTGGAATGGCAGCGCTTTCCTGTAGCCAAGTCTCGCCTCTTCTGCTGGCACCGCCGAGCCCCATTCGTCAGCTCCAGCCGTCGTGCAGTCTGTAGCATCAGCTAGTGGCAGGGCCGCTCAGCTGCTCACTCGCATGCGCACACAAACATCGCTCGTCTGTCCGCCCCAGGTAGAATGGGCGACACAAACTTGCAACAGGCCGCCGAAATGTCTGTGGTGAGTGTAGCGCACAACACGCGGTGCCCCGTCTTCTAACCTCGAACCGTCTTTGCACGTCTATCCCTTGTAGCGCCGATCTGGCACGTATTGAGTCCTTCACAAAGCCTAAAAAGTTAGTTTTACTACTAGTGATGACAAAGGAAATAAATTTTAGAAATGGCTAATAGTTAAACAAGGTCGGGTAAACTCAGCGACCATCCTTGGCCGGGTAACGATCTTGAGACTTCAAACAAACCAAACAATAAACGTTAGAGGGCACTGGGGAAAACGCATTGGAGTAATGCGAAAGCATTGACCCTCCTCGCCGCCTCTAATTGGTCCTCTTTGCCTCTATGTCGACTGTGAAATCGCGTCTGACAATCGAATCACGTAATTCACCTTAAACCACACTTAATGCCCCTTACTCTATAGTTATTTCGCATTTAGTTCACAATTGATACATTTCATTCAAACTTAATTCACTTAATTCGCAATATTGACACAATTACCTCAACTGATCAAAAGTATTCGGATTTTCGCATCGACTGCGGCGACAGTGAAACAGAACGAGAAGCGCTATCGGCGATTGCACTGGTGGCGCCATCTCGATTGTCACACGTGTACATTCGGCAATGAAAGGCAGGGAGGAGTTCTCCGGGAAGACGCTTTTTCAACCTCGTTATAAAATGATCACAAAAAACTTAGTTTCGCCAAAACTGCACTATACTAGAAGGCATTCGCGAAATAACGTCTCGATACCTCCTGCAAAACACCCCCTCCTTTGGAGAATCTGCCCGGCCGACAATCGAGATGGTGCAACTGGTGCAATCGCTGGGAGAGCGGTGCGTTTCGCTTCGCCGTCGCAACAGATGGCGAATATCCTACCTATTTTGATCGATTCGGGCAAGTATCCGAAACAAACGAGTTATAAAAGAATTCTGCCGACGAAATACCATTTCTGTGCGGAATACCATTTTTGTGCGAAATACGCACGTACGTATGTACGTACGTACTATCGCGCTCAATATGAGTTGCAACGCGCGGTCATCGACCGCGGCTCGTTCCGTGGTGTGCCTCCTCCAAACAGACGCTCGGAATCCTCGGAGAAACTGCTGTTCCAGGAAACAACAGCATCCCCGCTCAGGAAAAAGTTTCTCCCAGAATTCCGAGCGACTGTTTGGAGGGGGCACACCACGGAACGAGCCCCGGTCGATGACCACGCGTTGCAACTCATATTGAACGCGATAGTACGTACGTACATAAATACATGCATGCATGCATGCATACATGCATACATACATGCATACACACATACATACATACATACATATACATACGTACATACATACATACATACATACATACATACATACATACATACATACATACATACATACATACATACATACATACATACATACATACATACATACATACATACATACATACATACATACATACATGCATACATACATACATACTGTTACGGGACGGCGGGCCCGCGCAGAGAAAGGCACAGAGACTCAGACACAGGAGACTCGGACATAACCGGCCGCGGCGATTCTCCTTTGTTCTCTACCTCACGCGCTAGCGCCGCGCGCTCTCCCATCGCGCTCGCCCCGCGCCTCTTCTTTATTTGTATACCGCAGCGCGCTCTTGGTTGCGAAGGTCGTATGCCGTTACATCTTTCCACCGGGGGAGGGGGGGAGGGGGAAGATAAGAGTCTCTTCCAGTCTCCAAGATAAGAGGGGGAAGACACCGCTGGTGTCCCCTAGCGCGTGCTTCGCTTTGCAGGCGGCATCGAACTCGTCCCGATGAGCCCGGGCTGAGGTTCTTCGCACCGGCGCAGCTTGGTGCGCAGGAGGCATCGTCACGTTGTGATGACAGTGTCGTCTGACACGAGACGGTCCCGGTAGATCCCGGAGATTCTTCTAGGCGACTCCTCGCCGTACGAAAACTGCAAGGGCTTCTCGCACCGCGGGACTTGGGATTGCGTTCACGGAGCAGCGCTCCACTTAAGGGGCGGCATTCAGGAAGGGAGGCCTGGTGCTGGTACGGGAGGGCGGCACTAGGGAGGAGTGGGAGCCAAGTCGGGATCACGGTGGGTGCCGGAGACATAGCGCTTCATGTTGGAGACATGTTCCGGAAAAATGTGGTGTACACCGCGTGGTCGAAGCTCGGGGAGGTCTTCTAGACTGTACGTAACGGGGCCGAGCCGTGCAACTACACGGTAAGGGCCGCGGTATCGGGGCAAGAGCTTCGCGGCACGGCCAGTCGCGCGGATGGTGCGGCGAACGAGGACCAAGTCACCGGACCGAAAGGAGGGAGGTGGTGGTGCTGCAGCATTGGCCACTTGCGCACGCGCATGGGCCGTGAGAAGGTTGCGCTGAGCGTCGAGGCGGGCGGAACGAAGTCGTTGGCCGCAGTCAGTCGGTGACGCAGTAGGATGGCGAAGGCCCAACTGCGCGTCGAGAGGGATGGAGGGCGTTTTGCCATAGACGACTGAGAACGGCGTGACATGCGTTGTTTCTTGAGCCGCAGTGTTGAGTGCAAAAGCTGCAGTAGAAACAAAACGATCCCAGTTTGTGTGGGACGGAGCGACGTAGGAGGCGAGTATATCCGTAAGGGTGCGGTTGACACGCTCCACGAGGCCATTGCACTGGGGATGATTGACGGATGTAGTGGAATGCGCAATGCCGAAGGAGCGGAGGGCACGCTCAAATTCTTGGGACATAAAGCAGCTCCCGCGGTCCGTGATGAGGCGTTGTGGCACACCATTCCGAAGAACAAGATGTTGTTCCACAAACAAGACGGCATGAGCGGACGACGTGTCGGGAACGGGCAGTGCTTCGACCCACTTGGAGAAGTAGTCGACCGCAACCAGAATATACCGGTTGCCGGCGCGTGTTTTCGGGAACGGGCCCAAATGATCCACTCCAACCAGTTCGAAAGGTGAACTCGGCGGCGAAAACGCCTGCGGGGGTGGCTTGGTTACTCGTGTGGATGACTTCCTGAACTGGCACGTCTGGCAGGACGCCACGTGTTCCTTGACGTCTCTGGACATATTAGGCCACCAAAAGCGCTCCGACACTCGTGCGTAGGTTTTGCTGCGACCAAGGTGACCAGCCGTGGGAGCGTCGTGTAGGCCGCGCAAGATTTGCGACCGCAGTGTTGCCGGCACAACTGGCAACCACACGGGTGGTCGACCACGGAACCACTTCACATGACACAAGAGGTTATCCTTCATTTGATAGACCCGGCGCAGTTTGCGGAGACCTGCGCCGACGGCGGTGCCAAGGGAGTGGATTATGGCAGCAACGTCGGGATCTTGCGCTTGCGCAGTCCTGAGGTCCGTCAAAGCTGTCACGGAACAAGGGTGGCGAGAAAGGAAATCGGCATCCTGATGTGCAGAGCCGCGCCGATGCACTATGGTGAAATCATACTCTTGAAGTTGCAGGGACCAGCGTGCAATCTTGGCATTTAAGTGTTTGGCAGACTGCAGCCAAGTCAGAGCGCTATTGTCCGTGACGATGGTAAAGTGACGGCCGTACAAATAGGGACGGAACTTCTCGACGGCCCAGACAACGGCGAGGCACTCGAGTTCTGAAGAGTGGCGGCGGTGCTCAACGTCGGAAAGCTGGCGGCTGGCATAACCTAGGACTTTATGGTCACCAGACTCGTCTTCCTGCAGAAGGACAGCGCCGAGCCATCTTGGCTGGCATCCGTGTGGAGGACGATGGGGGCCGATTCGTTGTAATGGGCCAACGTAGGAGTCTCGAGGAGCGCGTGCTTGACGTCAAGGAACGCGAGCTGTTGGGCCGGTGTCCAACTCCACGCTGCATTCTTCTTCAGTAGGGCGGTCAACGGAGCGCTTCGCTTGGCAAAGTTGGGTATAAAACGACGGAAGTATGAAGCAAATCCGAGGAAACTTTTGAGCTCCTTGGCAGTGGTGGGAGCTTCGTAAGCCGTAAGCGCCTTTAGCTTCTCCGGGTCGGGACGGATGCCATGCCGGCTCACAACGTGACCCAAGTACGTGACCTCTGCGAAACCGAAGAAACATTTATTTGGTTTTAAGCGAAGCCCAGCAGAGGTAAGGGCTTCGAGGACGAGTTTGAATCGCCTTTGGTGTTCATCAAACGTGGCCGCATAGACAATGACGTCATCCAGGTAGACCAGCGCCATAGTCCACTTCATATGGCCTAAGACGCGGTCCATGAGGCGCTGAAAGGTGGCTGGAGCATTTGAGAGACCGAACGGCATACGGTTGAATTGGTAGAGGCCGTCGGGAGTCACGAATGCCGTCTTTTCCACATCATCGGGGTGAACAGGCACCTGCCAGTAGCCCGAGAGCAGATCTAGGGTGGAAAAATAACGGGCCCCCTTCAGGCGGTCAAGTGCATCGTCGAGGCGGGGCCACGCCATGCTGGCCATGATGCAGACCCTGCGCGGGGCGCAGCTGCCGCCCACGCAGGTGCAGGACCTGGCCCACCACTTGCTGCGTCTGCCCCCCTGCGAGGCCATTGAGCCTTTCCACCTGCCCCTGTGGCTGCTACACTCGGGTGTGCCTCTGGAGTGGGCCTTTTGTCCCACTGTGGGCAGTGTGGTGATACCCAGAGACCCAGCCGTGCTGAGGCTTACTATTGGAAGCCGGTGCCAGGCTTCCAACAGACAGGGGATCCACCAGCATGGCGGGCTCAGATGAGGGAGGCTCTCCTGTGCCCTCGGTTCCTCCCGACCCCCTGGACGCACTGCTGGGTTCCGGGGTGTCAGTCGACGACGTGGACGGCAACCAGCGGACGCTGCTGCACACAGCCGCGTACGAGGGGGACACTGCTCTGGTAGAGCGACTTCTGGAGGCCAAAGCTTCTCTCGAAATGGCAGACAGGAATGGCCAGACACCACTCAACCTGGCGGCTCGCCAAGGCCATGCTGATGTGGTGCTGCTGCTTTTCAAAGCCGGTGCTAACTCTGACCATGCTGACAATGAGGGTTGGACACCACTGCGCTCTTCAGCCTGGGCAGGACACTTGCAGGTTGTAGAAGCTCTGCTGGAAGGCGGAGCTCAGGTGGACATAGCAGACGGTGAACAGCGGACGGCACTGCGTGCCGCATCCTGGGGTGGTCACGAGGAAATCGTGACAAGGCTGCTGGAGAAAGGAGCAGATGTCAACCGTGCAGACCGTGAGGGCCGCACAGCCTTGATCGCTGCGGCGTACATGGGCCATGCTGAGATTGTGGAGCACCTGCTCGATGGCGGAGCTGAGGCAAACCACGCTGACAACGATGGGCGCACGGCACTTTCAGTGGCAGCACTGTGCGTACGGCCTTCTGAGGGCCATGTGGGTGTAGTGGCCCTGCTCCTAGAGAGGGGAGCCAATGTGGACCACGCTGACAATGAAGGAATGACGCCACTGCTAGTCGCTGCATTTGAGGGTCATCGAGAGGTCTGCGAGCTTCTTTTGGATGCGGAAGCCGACTTGGACCATGCGGACCACAGTGGGCGGACGCCACTGTTTGCAGCAGCGTCCATGGGCCACGCAGATGTGGTGGGCCTCCTCCTCTTCTGGGGCGCCTATGTGGACAGCATCGATGCTGAAGGACGCACGGTGTTGTCCATCGCAGCTGCTCAGGGTAGCGTTGAAGTGGTGCAGGAACTTCTCAACCGAGGCCTCGATGAATTGCACAGGAGACTCAGACATAACCGGCCGCGGCGATTCTCCTTTGTTCTCTACCTCACGCGCTAGCGCCGCGCGCTCTCCCATCGCGCTCGCCCCGCGCCTCTTCTTTATTTGTATACCGCAGCGCGCTCTTGGTTGCGAAGGTCGTATGCCGTTACAATACATACATACATACATACATACATACATACATACATACATACATACATACATACATACATACATACATACATACATACATACATACATACATACATACACACACACACACACATACATACATACATACATACATACATACATACATACATACATACATACATACATACATACATACATACATACATACATACATACATACATACATACATACATACATACATACATACATACATACATACATACATACATACATACATACATACATACTTCGATCCCGGCCGCGGCGGTTGAATTTCTTTGGAGGAGAAATTCTAGAGGTCCGTGTACTGTGCGACGTCAGTGCAAGTTAAAGAACCCCAGGAGGTCGAAATTTCCGGAGCCCTTCACTACGGCGTCTCTCATAGCCTTAGTCGCTTTGGGACGTTAAACCCCATAAACCAAACCAAACCAAACATACATACATACATACATACATACATACATACATACATACATACATACATACATACATACATACATACATACATACATACATACATACATACATACATACATACATACATACATACATACATACATACATACACACACACACACACACATACATACATACATACATACATACATACATACATACATACATACATACATACATACATACATACATACATACATACATACATACATACATACAGTCGGGGACAACAGTCTCCGGACCACGTGTTCCTCTAACGAAGCCGATAGCTCTGCTATTAGCCGGTGGCTGGAGACCACACACTTGTAGAGGTAAAAGTTAATTTTTTGTTCTTTCATCTCCACAAGTGCGGTCTCCAGCCGCTGTCTGATAATAGAGCTATAAGCTTCGTTTGAGGAACTCGTGGTCCGGAGACTTTTGTCCCTGACTGTACATACATATAGGATGCCAGGATTGGTAAAATGTACCCACTGGAGACAAACGCAGGGATTTAGACATGGTATAGACGCATTGCGATAGTGGGCACTTAATCTGCAACAGCTAATTCCGCGCAAAAGGATTGAATTGCAAAACCCAGAGCTCATCCAGTTCATTCTTCGGTGGTACAGAATAAAGCGCCATTAAAAATAAAAAGTAGTCAAAAACATGGGCTCGAACCCACGACGGTGATATTAACAGTCCCACGCTCTGCCAACTGAGCTAGCCGGACGACACGGACGAGGGCCCACGCGAAGAATGGGAGCAAAAAGTAAAAGAGGCGGCGATGTATTGTGCAAGGGTGACAGCGCATATTGTTGATGAGGAGTTAGTCGGTGGCGACAGGGCTGCCGGTGGTGGTGGTGGTGAAGAGAATTTATTTAGTAATTTACAGAGAGGTGCTCGAGGAGAGGCCCCTAATGGGTCTCACCGCTTACAATACTAGGCGGAGTCCCTCATTCCTGGGTCCCGTTGGTCGAGACCGCTACACAAGTCCGCCGAACCAGGGCCTGTTGGGCCGATAGTTCCTGGCAGCTGAGCAGGGCCGCCTCACAGTCCTCTCGGGTAGGGGAAGGGGTGATTGGGGGGAGAGAAGGATTTTTCTGCATGCCCAAACCATGTGGAAGGTATCGGCCACCTCCCCACAGAATGAGCAGCGGCCGTCAAAAGAAGGATTAAAGTGCTTGAGAACCGCCGGGCACAGCAGGGTGTTTGTAAAGAGCCTGAGGAGAATTCGTTCGCCAGCTTTACCCAGTCCATTCATAGGAACTGGGTATCGCCGGTGTTCGGCACGATAGTGCTCAGTAATTTCTTTAAAAGAAAGGAGAGGGCTGTGATCTGGGTTAAGCTCCTCCCAAGGGACGCCTGGTGCCCGGTGAGTGAGTGCGCGGGCTGCCTCATGGGCGCCTTCGTTACTTGGCATGCCTTGGTGGCCGGGGACCCATATGATTGAGCGATGAGTTGGATCGCCGTCGCGAGTACTGCGGTGTAAAATTTCTTGAGCGAGTGGAGTGATCCAACCGAACTCAAAGTTACGCCAGGCTCCGCGAGAGTCTGTGACGATGAATTTAGAGTCGGGATGGGAGGCTGCGAGGGCGATCGCCACCTCCTCCGCATGCGTTGAGTTGGGTGCTCTGAACGAGAGGCTGTCCACCTGTATGACTGCAGCCGTGTACCATTCCCCCCTGGAGCGGTAGGGTCCTGCAATGTCGACGTAAAAGACGTGTTTTTTTAGCCATAGTGGCGGTGCAGGGCATTCGCCCGCGCCTGGCGCCGGCCGTTATGGTCCTCCTTGTTCATCTTAGTCGGAAGGGGTCGACCGTAGAGGGCGCTTCTCCACAGTTCTGGCACTCGAACCCGTTCCATGGTATGGTGATCATGTCTGATATGTAACCGGTCCAAGAGGCGGCGACCGGACACGGTCTGGGCGAGACGCGTGTATTGGTTAACGAGATGCGCCTCGCGGAGTTCTCGATAGGTGTTCACCACCCCCAACGCGAGGAGTCGCGCGATGGAAGTGGATATCGGGAGCTCGAGGGCTCTCTTGAAAATTTTGCGGAGTACAATCTCCAAGTGATCTTCGTCATGTTTCCGTAAGCGGAGGTAAGGAGTCGAGTACAATACTCGACTAGTTACGAAGGCATGTGCGAGCCGCATCGCATCCTTACTTCGCAACCCTACTCGCTTGTTGGAAACGCGGCGAACCATTCGGCCCACCTGGTCGCCGACTTTGCGGAGTTTGGCAAGACTTGTGTCTGCCTTACGATGTTGATTAATGAAGAGACCGAGTATTCGTAGCTCCTTCACTTCACGGATGGGGCCGCTTGCGAGAGAAAGCTGAACGGAGATTTTGCATTTCGGAGAAGATCGAATATGCACAAATTCAGACTTGGACGAGGAGCACTGGAGGCCGCAGTACGTGGCATAGTGGTCAACTATGCTCGCCGCTGCTTGCAGGCATTCCTCCATCTCTCCTATGTTTCCCGTAGTGGCCCAGATGGTGATGTCATCGGCGTACAGCGCATGCTGAACACCGCCGACAGCCGCCAGCTGTGCCGGGAGGTACAGTCTTTGTCAAAAGTAACCAGGCTGCATGGTTTTCTTCTAGCTTGTACAGTGGAGCCCTTACAGCTTCCCTGAAGCGAAATGGTCGTTAAAGGTAAGGACTGGGGGTCTTCTTACCTTCCAACACCTGTCGATATTTAGGAAAGCCTCAAGCGCTCCACTACCGAAGTTAGAAGCAAACCATGCAGCCTGGTTACTTTTGACAAATGCTGTACATCATAGCAATGTTAAAGAGAAGCGGGGACAACACAGCGCCTTGTGGTGTGCCCCGCGTTCCCATCTCAAACGGGCCGTACTCGGTATCTTGTATACGTATATAGGCCAAGCGGTCTGTTAAGAAATCTTTGATGTAATTGAATGTACGAGGACCACAGTTGGTCTCGCTACCGTGCTTTAGTATGACGCCGTGTTTTACATTGTCAAACGCACCCTTGAGATCGAGTGCTAGGACTATTTTGTCGTTGTGTGGGTGGTCTATGGGTTCGAGAACCTCGTGATGAAGCTGTAAGAGGATGTCTTGTGCGGACTTACTGGGTCGGAAACCGAACATGGTGTCGGCAAAGGAGCTCTTGCTCTCGAGATATTCTGAGAGGCGGTCACGGACCATCGTTCCATCAGTTTTCCTACGCATGAAGTCAGGGAGATGGGCCGGAGGTTGTTTGTGTTTACCGGTTTGCCCGCCTTTGGGATAAAGGTTACCAATGATGTCTTCCAATCCGGTGGCAACGAAGTGTCCCCGGTCCAAATGGCGTTAATATATTCGAGTAGGGTTTCGTATGCCCGATCAGGAAGGTTCGCCAATAATTTGACTGTGACCTTATCCCTCCCGGGCGCCGTCCCCCAGCGCATTTTGGCAAGAGCAGCGCGAAGGTCGTGAAGCTGGAAAAGTTGATCCAGTTCCGGATTATCGCAGCCTGCATACGAATAATCCTGCCCGCGCGGGTCTTGATCCTGATTGAGGTATTGTGAGCGCAAGGTGTTCGCTAGCTGCTTCGTGTTTCCTTGAAAGTTGTGTATCGCGCGATTGATGTGTATCTGGGTCTCCGAGCGTGTTTGGTTGGGTCTATGAGACTCCTGAAGAGCCGCCAAGTGTTGCGGCTGGACATCTGCCTTGCTGCGCTGTTACATCGATCTACCCAGTTAGTGTCTGCGAGCTGGGCAGCATACTCGGTAGCTTGCTGGGTGAGGTCAGAGATGCGAGCGCGGAGTTTACGGTTGTGTTTCTGCCGCCGCCATCGCTTAGTGGGGCTGCGGCGAGCTTCCCAGAGGTGCCTTAGGTGGTTATCCACGTCAGGTGCACGCTCTGTAAGCTGGATATGCTTTTCTTGTGAGCGGAGCGTTTTCATGAGTCCGTGTGCCCAAGTGGAGTAGTCCTGTTCCATGAGAGAAGTTACTGGGAGGGCCTGGCGGAAAGTGTTCCAGTCGGGAAGTTTGGCATGCGCAAGGGGGCGACGTAAGGGCCGAGTGTAAATGGCAGTGTTCAATATGCAGTAGTCGTTACCGAGGGTGTCCTCGGTGTTGATCCACTCTGCGTGTTGGATGCGTTTCACGAGGGTAAGGTCGGGGCAGGTGTCCCGAGTGACGGAGTTCCCTACACGTGTTGGGTGGACCGGGTCGGTTAGAAGAGTGATGCCCAGCGTAGATATAAGTTCCGCCAACTTACGACCACGCGTCTCTTCCTTGCAATAACCCCACATGAGACAGGGCGCGTTAAAATCGCCCACTATCATGAGGGGGTCGCGACCCGCGATACTTAGCGCTGTGCTAAAGATGTTAGAAAAGTGATGTTTTTGAGTTTCGGGGGGCAGTAGATATTAAGTATGTGTGCGGGGCTATCTGTTCGCCGCAGGGGGAGGACAGAGACCATCACGTACGAATATTCCAGATTTAGGTCGAGATCAACCTCCTGCGCTGTGTAACCCTTATGGACTAGCATACAGGTGAACGGGTCTCGTTGAAAAGTGTTATAGCCCGTGAGCTTAACCGCATCTCCGGTTTCTTGCAACGCAAGGACTGCGGCGGGGTGTTCGAGGTTGTCAATGTACGCCCTTAAGTGGGCGCGTTTGGTCCTGTTTTTGAAACCCCGACAATTCCATTGCACAAGTGAAAAAACTTGCTGTCTTTGCGGGGGGCGGCGCCCTTTAGGGTGTTGGTTGGGAGGGGACGCAGCCATGTTGATTTGAAGGGAGACTGCCTTGGAGAGCCGGCACAGGTTCCGTCACCTGCGGCTGGATCAGTTCCGGCTCTTCCTTGAGTTCGGTTAGATCGATGGGGCGGTTGAATATTGATGGGCGGTTTGCGTCTTTCAGGGGCCCCATTTGGCGTAGAATCCTGGGGTTTGACTCCAGCCACGTCTTAATATTGGCCGTCACGGTGGCCGTAACCGTGGCCGTGACTGACTTGAACAGGTTTTCTTGAATTTGGCCGAAATTTGACATCTGAGTCGCTAATGCGGCAAGGGTGTTTTCGAGGGCGGTGAAACGCGTGTCAGAGCTAGATGGTGTCGGGTCCACCGGCACTTGTCGCATCGTTTCCGGAGCTACCTGGGCAATAGGCGGGGAGGACCGAACCGTTTCTAGCGCATGAATTTTGGCCTGGAGTTGAGCATTTTGAGCCCGGAGAGTCTCGAGCTCACGGTGGAGGTCCGCAACCTCAGAGTTAAGGGGGGGAGGAGGAGGAAGGGTTGGTGGGGAAGAACGTAGGGGAATGCGGGGGGACGGAGGAGGCCCGTCTCGGCTGCCTACCTTTGGCTGTGATGTCTTCTTTGGTGTGCCAATCGGACGGCCCTCGAGAGGCGGAAAATCCCCGTTCTGGAATACGGGTGCGCCTGGATCACGTGACGACTTTTGGCTTGTTGATGGAGGGTACTTGGAGACACGCCCGGGCAACGCGCCCGCCGGTGGCACTGGTCAGGATGTGCCTTGCACCAGCTTGCTGCCATGCGGGGGAACTTTTGGAGTGTTGTCAGCTCCCGGGGGCACTGCACACTGACGTTGCTTTCGTTGACCGGTTGGGTTTCCCGGTCGTTGCAGCCGCCGGAATTTTGCCTTGAAGTCTTGCGATCCCGTAAGGTGGCCGCCACCGCAGACGATGCAGGAAGGGGTGCACTCGTGGGTCTCCAAGTTGCCGTCTTCGAGGACTGCGACCGTTTGGCCGCAGTGTCCGCAGCGATTGCGTTGAGGATCCGGGCATAAGTCCACACGGTGGCTGATGGTGCCGCATCGGAAACACGCGGGAATAGTCCGCTTGTATTCGCGTACCAAGGTCACCACACTGTTATAGTGCACGTAACGTGGCACTTTATGCCCCACGAAGGTGAGCAGGGCAATCGCCGACTTCCCCAGCTTGCGGATGAAGGCTATCTCTCCTCCGCGCCACTGGACTTTCGATTTCAGGGTGGTAGAAGTTTCCTGCTCATGGACGGTAATGATACCCCTGCAGACTTCACCGTTGACTTTGGCGTGACCGACCATCGGGATGGAGCCTTTGGAAGCTTTCAGAGTAAATTCACGAGCGAGCGCGTTCGCCGCGTTCACGTCTTGAGTGGTGGCGATAACGATATTCTGGTCCCAGATGGGCCAGATACTAAGAGTGTCCACCGAGGAGGCATTAACATAGGCGGAGAGCAAAGCACCAAGCTCACCGTTCTGCAGAACCATCTTCAGGGAGACCGTCATTCTGGGCTTGATGACGATCGTGAAGTCTTCTTTGCGGAGTCGAGGCATAGCGGCAGGCCGCCATTTCGTCGATCCCGCTGTTGGCGAGAGCTTATGGTTGGAACTTGAAGTATTTGGATGCACAGAAGTAGGGGCACTCACGGAGGGTCCGTTCACTGCCGAGGTGTTCAGGCGCTGCTGGCGTTTGTGAAGTGCCACCAACGAAAAGAGGCCTTCATCCACGATCTCCTGCGTCGGAGTGGAGGTTACAGGAGAAGACGGGGCTTCTGCGACGACTTCTGTCCATGCCATCGTCTCGGGATCGTACCAGCGGCGAGCGGAGGCCGCCATGGCGTCCGCGGAGAACGCCGGAGACTGGCTGCTTGGCTTTAGGCCTGGCTGAGGCTCCCACGGGATGAAGACATAAATGGGCCTAAAAGGCCCAAAAATTGGCCCACCCGGTCGAGAGCGATGTCTTCGGGTGCCGGCTGATGTTAACCGTCGAGTACAAGCAAAATTTTCGCGGTCGTAGGGAATTTTTCGATAATCCGGACGAAAATTGTCGGAGCCGAAATGAAGCGCGTCCGCCCGAGACGCGCAGCGCCGCTCCGGCAGCCGGTATGCCATCTCCGCTATTCACCTATGCCCTTAATCAATACGGTCCCCTGATTGTAAAACTCGCTACTGCTGGGAAGAAGCCAGCTAAGCCTTTTCGTATCACGGGCTGTACCATCGGCTCTAATCCCTCAGGTGAACTGTTCGGGGTGTAGCGCAGGATTCTACTTCCGGCCACTGGCGTCTACGGACGCAGGATTATGAGCTCCCACGGAGCGGCGATAGCGGCCGTCGATGGCCGCGGAAACAGGTTCAACGTCGAAGACAAGGATTACGAGATCTTTTTTCCTACCCTGCCCACCGGACGTGTTGTTTTAAACACTGTTTTTTTTTGCGCAGTTATGTGCGTGTGGGACCCTACAGGGTCGAAGACTTCAGGGACGCCCTCGCCAACGTTGGTGCGCTCCCCGACGCCGTGGCGTTGGTGGCGTACCAGATAAACCACTTGTGGGCTGTAACTTTCAGCAGCCCAGAAGCCGCAAAGAAATTAGCCGCCTTGAAGGAGCTGGAAGTCAAGGGACGACGGTGCATCATTTTCGACGCGGAAGATCCGCAGGTAAAGCTGCGCCTGCATTGGATGCTGCACAGCGTCGCTGACGATGACATCCGGGCGGCTTTCGCGGCGTTCGGAAACGTGACCGAGGTGACGCGGGAGCGTTGGCGCGTTCAAGGAATGGAGGAGAAGGGATCCACCACGAGAACAGTGCTGCTTAAATTAAAGCCAGGCATGAAGGTGGACGACCTGCCCCACCAGGTTCGAGTCGCCGGCGAGTTGGCTCTCGTGGTGGTGCCCGGGCGGCCGATGCAGTGCGTGCGTTGCCACGGCGCGGGTCACGTTCGTCGCGACTGCAAGGTTCGCAGGTGCTCCAAGTGCAGGCGCTACGGACATGCGGACGAGGACTGCGTCCGTACCTACGCGTCTGCGACCGGGCTCGGAGGGAAAGGAGACAGCGGGGAGCTGATGGACGTGGCTGAGGCTGAGGACGCAATGAAGGGTTCTCACGAGTGTGTCAAGCTTCCCGTGTCGCTGGCAGTGGCGGTCGTAAGGGGGGGGGGGGGGGGGGGGGGGTCGCCCCCCTCAAAAGCCTTTGAACATTTTCCCGAACGTCCGTTTTCGGGCTGTGATAGGGCAAGATCTGATTTTCGACGTAGAAATGGAAAGCTTTTTCGTCTGTGATGCGTTAAGCAGTACCCTACTTTGTACTTTCACAAGTCGGGCCTGCCTTGCTTTCTTTTACTTTTGCGGCCGAGGTGGCCACGGCGCCGGTTGTTCGCAGGCATGTCGCGGGGCATGTCAGCCCCGTAAAAACCAAGTTTAAAGATTTTCTGATCTGGTCATAAGCTCACACATCAGTTCCCTCAATATTGCTTGCCCATACTTCTCATTGCACTAATGACAGCGTTATATTCCATGACATTAACTTGATTCTCACCTAAAACTTCATCATCGTAACAACCAGCCGAAGAAAATAGCATATGGAATCCGAGCAGTAATAATAGTTTGTCCTTTTTTTCTTGATCCGCGCTGTATTCGCTTTACTTTGCGTTTATTCATGCAAACATTAACTAAGGCATTGTAGCAAAGGGAAACACCACGGTAATTTGTGCCCCAACTAACACATTCAAATCAGGCCATACGCATCATTACCAGCACTTAATATAATTCCAATGTTATGCCTAGGCTACGGGAGTGTATCTTATCCATTAATAATTTGTTTCTGTGCAATCTAGCAATCACGTTTTTTTTGTGGGGGGGGGGGGGCTAATCGAAGAGAAACTTTCTTTTCTATTTACTGTCAACAGGAATTTTTTTTCCAGAATAGTAGCGCCAGTACGTTTGCAGTTGCCAAAAACTTTTTTGCTATCCCAAGTTTTTTCTTTATACAAGGATTTCAGCACCAAGCCGTACTATACAAAAGGAAAGACAGCACGCGTTGTCTTCTCTCGTGCTGTGCGGCTGTCTTCTTTCTACTCTGTAGTACATCTTGGCGCTAAAATCCTCATAATATTTTTTACAGTCAACTATCCCAGCGGCTAGTTTGCTTAAAGTATATCTATTCAAGTTCTCGTTATTAATGTATTCGTCATTTGGCTTAGATTTATTTTTGGAATAATGTGCCCTTGAGTTTAACGTTACTCATGTCCTCGTGTATGCTCAGATGAACTTTGAAAATTTTGTTTCACAACAACAGAAGGCTTAACAGCTTTCAGTATATATCTTTTATTATTGAATATTTTAATTTTTTTGTACTGCGCTGCGTTTTCATTCTTTTTGTATTTCGTACAGTATCACATATAACGATGGTTATCTTAGTTTTCTATTTTTGTTTTTCGCCCCGATATTCCTTTCGTTTCGTTACCACCGCATGCAACGTTTTGCACCTCTCTGTTGTACCTCTCTATTGTATTGATTTCTCGAGCGTTTTCATTCTGGGTCGCTCGCCTGTATACTGATACTTATGAACTGATGCCTCATGTGGTCAATAAATTCCCTCATATGCAATCACTACTAATACTGAAATATCCTTTAATAACATTTGGTTTGGTTTGGTTTATGGGGTTTAACGTCTCAAGGCGACTAAGGCTATGAGAGACGCCGTAGTGGAGGGCTCCGGAAATTTTAATAACATTTGGGGATTATCTTGGTTTTCTATTTTTGTTTTTCGCCCCAGTATCCCTTTTGTTTTTCCCAGATAATCATCCCCAAATGTTTAATAACATTTGGGGATTATTACCTGGGATTCTTCATAAGCTACCACTCTCAAATTGAGTACGATGCACCAGGCGAGCCCGAAGAAATAAAACGCAACGAGTGACCGCTCACTATCTAAAAGCTGTGTAGGCAGTAAGCACTCATCGTTTCTTTGTTTTCGTTTCATGTGTCACGCTGAACGAGGCGCTCAAAAAAATTTACCTTTTTTTGCCAAACGACACGCATAGTACGACATCGCGCTTTTGGTTTTTAACTATGACGTCATTCTTGAGTAATTAACTCACTTCGAAGGTGGCACTTGCTCCGCACTGCAAGCTGCCATGTTTTAAAACTACGGGGTTCTGGGGAAGCTACGCTAAAACTCTACATCTACCTTGCCCGTGGCGCAGTAACCGCGACCACCGCGACCACCGAAGCCACGATGACTCAAGTTGTAAACGTTTAAAGGTGTTCTAATAGTCCGGGAAAATAAAAAGCAATGCGTCGGCCGGGAATCGAACCCGGGCCACCCGCGTGGCAGGCGAGTATTCTACCACTGAACCACCGACGCCGATGTTCGCGAAGTTCCGCTGACCGTCTCTTCATAGCCACCTGTTACGCAAGTCTCCGTTAAGTAGGTCATTGCGCCGGCCGGCCTCTGCTACGCAAGGACGCACTCGGTCGAGATCTCGTGTGGTAAAGAGCACGTTCACAGCAAGGTCAGGAATGTGGCCATGAAATTGTGCTGAACGACTCTTCTGCTTTTGCAGAACCCAGCGCTGATTGGAACTTCTGAATAAAGCATTATTCGCTCACTGCTGGGTATTTCATTTATACTTGGTTCAAGCATAGCAGGATCCAGCGGTTGAGTTAGGACTGAGCGTGGATATTTAGCGTGTTTTCAAACTGCCATCTTCAGTGGTGTTAGTGGCATAGTGTTCAAATAGTGTAGATAATTCAACTAGTTGCTTAGCCATCATACACAATGGATATATTTGTAATATGTTGCTTCGGTGCGTGGCAGCGATGTGTGCAGCTTAACTTTCTTATGTGTGACGTGGGCTCTCCGTCCCAAATTAGGCCACCTGGGGATCAATAATGTGCACCGCTATAGAACGGTACAGAAGCGTTTTTGCATCTCTCTTCCATCGAAATACGGTCGCTGAGGGCAGTATCCAATACCGCGAACTTGCGCTCAGCAACCGAACACCATTGCCGCTAAACTACTGCCGCGGGTTTGTAACATATTGCAACGGCTGAACGTTTTTCTATTACATGGGGGGGGGGGGGGGGGGGTAGTCTATTTTTATGAAAATAGGCCACTACGATTAAGGTTCCTCAATATGTGTTTGACCAGAGCAGTTGTTTGTTCTTTACCGATTTCCGCCTGAGTCATTTGCGATTAAAAGAAGCTCGACCAACACCTACCCGGTGCCATCGGACGGCTTTTCGATGCCGGTGACGTCATGTCACCGGTAATGCCATCAACTGATCATCACTTCTTGCAGAAAACTCACCGTTTCTGGAATTTCACGTTTCATACCGTGTTATAAACGTAAGTCGGTACTTTGAATGTTGAGTGAATTCTGTATGTCACAAAAATTTATTTTCTCTATACTGCTTTCCGTGTGCTTTAAGTAATTCTCAGGAAACCGACTTGTACGACATGCAGCTTTGGGGGGTTTTCGTGTGACCAGTCACTCCATATTAATATCCAGTAATTCAAGTGAGAGAAACAAACTTGCGGCATTTAAGCTTGCTGCGTAAATTTGAAATTTTGGCAAGAGCTAGTGTAAATGCTGTCAGTTTATTTTCAATCTTTGCTCATTTCCCTGTCCATTCATGAATAGTTCAGGTGTGCACCCCGTGTGAGACTTCTACAGCGCCTTCCCTTATAACTGGTTTTAACGCTACGAAGACACGCACACTGAGTGGCTTCGGCGGGGGACGCTTGTGCCTATAGCTCACCTATGAATCATATTCACGGTGTAAGAAATATATTCTTATGCACCGTGATCGTACCTGACGCATCACTGGTGCGGATAGACGATACTTCTATCTCTGACCTTCCCGCATTAGGCTGCTTGCTGTGAACTTTGTCCATTTCTGTCTATAAAACGCGTGGGCACAAACTTCTGAATGTTTCCGGGCATCGTCCCTAGCTCGTGCTTCGAATTTTCGACAGGTTGATAGAACAGCCATATTTCATACCAATATTAATGGCATTTGAGTGTAAAATAAGCTTAAAAAATAATTATTGATAAACTGGTATTCATCACCAGAGAGTGTCTGTCAAATGTTCTCCAACCCATTCTTATTCTCCAGGTGATTTCACTGTCATGGACCGGATGTGCGGCAACTGCCTGCCGTAAGTATATGTATTCTTATACCGCTTTCGCTGCTTCGCTGATTATTGTCGTTGCCTTTTGAAACGGTTGAACATTATTTTAGGCTTCTTCATGTTAAACCAACAACGAGGAGAAATTAAAGCCGAGTCCTATCGGTCGTAATCGCAAAAATACGCTTTGTTTAAGCAAAGCTCTTGTAAGGTAGAAAAAAGTGAGGACTGAAATTCAAGTGTTGCCGCCACACGTCACTATCGCAAGTACAAGCGTATCGATGAAAAAAGGAGAAAAGACA
The DNA here is from genome assembly GCF_055824585.1 of Amblyomma mixtum. Classification (NCBI taxonomy): domain Eukaryota; kingdom Metazoa; phylum Arthropoda; class Arachnida; order Ixodida; family Ixodidae; genus Amblyomma; species Amblyomma mixtum. Next base: position 175,404,756 of record NC_143012.1, on the reverse strand, counting down.
CCCCAGATCTCTGAGGCTGACAAAGGTGCACGAAGGTGATGCGTTTGATCGATATTGATAAAACTGGTAAATTGGTTTTTGAGGAAAGGAAATGGCGCACTACCTGCCTCGCATATCTCGGCTGACACCCGAACCGCGATGTAAGGGAAGGGAGGAAGGTGGGAGTGAAAGAAGAAAGCGAGAAAGAGGTTGGTCGATACTGAAATATATGTTTTTTTTTTCCTTAGACCGCTAGTGCAGTTTTATCACGCGAGGAAAAAAAATGAAACCTGAATTGTTTGCTCCTTCGCGGCTATGGGCTTTGCGTGCCAGCGTGGTTTCGGTTCTGGCGCGCCTCGTTTGTCAAGTGCGGAGCAGCAGAGGAAGTCGAAGCGCCCGAGTTTATATCGCAGCACGCACCTGCGACGAGGCAAACACATGTGGCTAGCTGATGTTACACAAGCCTGCACGTGAGCGAACGTGCCAATAGGCGTGTTCACTTCGTCAACGTTTCAAGACGCTGGGGTGCTTAGTCAGCACTACGATGAGCAGTACTACAGAATCTAAAAATGTCTCTACGTACCCGCCCTTACTCATCAGTCGTGGCAGTGGCTCTGCGGTTACAGGTGCCACCCCAGACTTGCTATCGACTTGCTATAGACTTGCTATCGACGCTGCCAACTCCTCTACGCTCGGACTATCCCGGCAGACCCACCGCATCAGACCTCAAAAACATCGCACGCTGTGTACAGCTAAGGTCGCTGAAGTGCAGGCCGGCAGCAATTTGGTTAGATATGCTTTGTTTCTGATCTTTTGTCCTAGACCTTGTTGTGGATAGGAAAAGCACACGTAAATCATAAGTTATATTCGTCGGAATGTAAGTATCACGGGTAGAGATGTAATCCTGCTTGATTGTGGTTTGTGCTGATGATGATGGTGCAGTCGCTATCAATATTTTTACAAGTTGAGGTATACTGAGTCCACAACGAGTGCCTGAAGCGAGATTGGTCATCTTGCTGCATTCGAGAACGAACCGCCTCTACCGCATTCTCGTTGACTTCGGTGTGGTCGGCATAAACTGAGGCCTTGCTCAAGTTTAGCCGCTGCTAATGCGGCAAAAAGGAATATTGCCCTATGTTCGTTGCTTTGCGGACTAATAATTCGTTCCGTGTTTGAAGGGCGGTCACGCCTTCAGCTAATCTTTACCGAGCCGTGAAGTGTGCTGTTCATAGAGCACACGAGGAAGTGTGTGAAGAAGCGGCGAAAAGACTCACAGAACGGCTACCACCTCTAACATCATGATCAGCGCCATCATCGGCGACATGCAGAGCTTAATGTTAGCAGCTACGTCTTCTTGTGTTGATGTCGGCAGAGGTTTTCTTGTTCATCGCGCATATAGGTCGTGTTCTCACGGCATTCGGGCTATATTGCAACCGTTGCGTTTTGCGGAGCCCGGTCCCCCGCTTACATGCAACCTACCTAGGAGGGCGCTCTCTTTGGACTTGATCCATGCCTGCTTAGCTCCGAAATTCACTTATTCAAATGCTGCTTCGAATGTCTGCGCAAACCAGCTGTGTGAAATGCACTTAACCGTTATGCTGTCAGTCGTATGCCGTCTCGCTCATGTGCTGTGTACCGCGCACGGACATTTGCAGTAGCCAAGGCCTGGCACCGTTCCAGCTCGTCGGGGGCTATTATTGGGCCGTCACGCCAAAATGCACGCCACGGCTGGCCTAGACGTGGTGGAGGCGCGTGCAATATGCAGTCCAGCCGCGATGACGGCCGGGATCACTCGGGATGGTTTGAGCACTTGCATGTGCCTTGTGCCGAGCACCTTCGCCTCTTGGTCGCGCCTCCAAATGAGCCCCTTTCTTTTCCTCCTCGTCCTCTCTCATCTTCTCTCTACGGACAAAAGATGACGCCGCGATAACAGCTGTTGCTGTAAAATGAGTAGCGTGTGGGAAGAAAAAATAGTTCACGTCGTGTAAACAATTCTAGATATTACACATAATTTGCTGTGGCAGTGGCGGGGTCGTTCGAGGAGAAAAATGAGGCGCAATGCCTGGGCGCGTCCCCTCCTCTTGGAAGAACTACCGCCATAAAAGAAAGCATGCCTCCTGCGGGAATAAAGCCAGGGCCACCCATGTGGAAGGCGAAAAAAAAGGAAATTTGCTAGACATCCTTAACACTTTCACTTATCGGCCTTATGTGTCGCTGCGAGCAGCTGTCGCAATGTAGCTGCGTGGTGGCCGTCGTCTTTTCTGTTAGAACATTTTCGCGCGTCTGTAGAGGGCAGATAGAGGACCCACAAGTGCGGTTTGCCTATTATAAACCTTTCTGTTGACTGAGAAATGACTGCAGTGTTGTACCCCCATCAGTTCGAACTCCGGTAAAATTATCTGTTCCTTTCAAATTCAAACCACCGACATGAGAGCGTACATTCATAGCTCACAAAACAGCTCACTGTCCAGTGCCCTGATCAATCGGATTTCAGTGGCAACAACACATGCTAATTAAGCGGCAGAACCCCGACCAGTGTGGCACTTCAGCCACCTTGCACGCGAGTTTCCGTGCGATAGAGGATAGCGCATTTCCATTAGGACACAGCCGCTGCCCACTTTAGTCAGGGCTTTCTGCCCATTTTGTTTCCTTACGAAGCATTGCTTGCTCTGTCACGTGCGTCAAATGTACTAATACCGCAACGACCTATAAGTGAGCAAAATAAAAAGCAGTGCGTCGGCCGGGAATCGAACCCGGGCCAGCCACGTGGCAGGCGAGTATTCTATCACTGAAACACCGACGCCGATGTTCGCAAAGCCGCGCTGACTGTCTATTCATAGCCACCTGTTACGCAAGTCTCCGTTAAGTAGGTCATCGCACCGGCTGCACCTACCATAGAGAAGCTACTGGTATTGCCGGAAAAAAACTGTTGTAGTAAACCATGTATTCAATGAGGGCGTGTACTGCATTCCTGAGCATTTATTTCGTCGCTCGAATGCGTTGCAGATTCACCGTTTAGAGCCACTTGTTGCGTTAGTACTAACGTACCCAACAAGTTCTGGACAAAAGCATTTTGAGCAGGAAACCATCTATGAAAGCATTTTTTTTCATATAATGTAAGATTTCACTACAACAGCCAATATATCCCATATAACCGACGACAGTCTTGTATTTTTTTCTATTAATGATTTTGCTGTATTCAAAAGCATTCCCCCATTGGTTTTCTATGGCAGTCTGGAGTGTTCGATGCGATCGATGGAAACATTCCAAAAAAGAGATTTTGCTACACATGAGAAGAATGAACCATTACCTTCAATATTTCCGTAAGGGTGTCTCACAATATTCCAATTTGCAAAATTATTGTCCTAGAATGTCGGACGTGCAGACTGTATTTTTTGTGGTCGCGCGCGTTTTTCCCCGTAGTTCTAAGTGTATATCGGCAGGATATTGACGGAGAGTACTCAAGTGGCTATACACAGACAGATGGCCACAGGCATCCCCTTTGAATCTGTGATGAAGTGAGTGCCAGCTTTCCTAGTAACTTAAACTGATTAATTTCTTATTACATTTATACTCTCACTCCTTGCTTTCTATTATTTTAATTTGAATCCGGTGGTTGCATGGATGAAAAGTTAAGAGCGTCTGCTTTGAAGAATTTAAACGGGTTGGTTCCAGTTGTCACCGTGCTCAGCATTTTTTCCTTATATTTTTAAGAAATTCGTCGAACTTAACGGTATTATGTATAACTTTGCCACTTTTCTTTATATGCAATATTTAATCTCAAACTTGGAAACTCACGTCAATGCCCTGGTTTTTAGCCACTATCATCCAAGCACAATGTATGCTAACTTATACCGCAGATTCCTTCACATTGCCTTTCTTGTCACTAAAAAATCCCCCCCCCCCTTAGGGGAGAGACTAAGCCCGCGTCGGCACCCCAGTGGATACAACCACATTCTAGAAAAACATGTTCAGTTGTGTTAGAGAGTTACCCCATAGTGCACATGTGTCATCTTTTTGGTTAAATGTCTTTTTGTAGCTTCGCGTTCTTAGACAGCCTGATCTAGCGTCAAAGGGTAGGGCGTTTCCTCTCGTGTTATCAAATTACAATTCCTTTCTGATTTTCATTTTCCTATTTCTATTTATTTCTACAGTCTGCTCCTTTTCATTCAAGTAATCCAGTTCATACCTTCTGCGTTTTTAACCTGTCTTTCAAAGCTCTTTATCTCGCTGCCCTTGTTTAGTGCATACTTACTGGTTAGTTTGCTAGTTTCCTACTTTGTTTCTCATTCACGATAACCACCTTGTTATCAACTACGTAAAACCCAAGTTTATGTTTTTTGATCTACTAAAAATCTCACTAATAACTTGCCTTCTTTATCGCTTGGCCGTGCTTCCCATTGCACTAGTGATATCGTGACAATCTTTGGTACACAACTTGATTCTCACCTAAAATTTCATCATCATATCAACCAACTCGAGGAGAAAGCCGCATTTGGAATCCCTGCTCTATAATAAAATATCTTCCTTTTCCTCTTCTTCCGCTCTTTTATCGCTTTACTATGAGTTTTTAGTCATGCGCATATCAACTACGACACTGTAACATGGGGAAACGCACACCACTGTCATTTGCGCTCGAAACAACACATTCCAAATCAGGCCGTACCCATTATTACCGGCAGTTCATATAATTCCAGTGCTAAGCCTTTGTTACGTGAGTATAATCTTATTCATTAATAATTTGTTTCAGTGCAATCTGGCTGTCATGTTATTCAGGTGAATTGACAACAAAACTTTCTTTTCAGTTTACAGATAATAGTTTGTAGAATAGTAACCCCGCCAGGTTTGCAGCTCACAAAAATTTTCTTGCTACACCAAGTCTGGGACTTTCACGGAATTCTCGTTTGACCTGTATTTCTTTATGGGGTAAACTGCCCTGAGTTTAAAATTATCCATGGCCTTGTCTATGCGTAAATCAACTTTGAAAATTTTTCTTTCCAAACAATAGAAGACTTGACAGGTTTGTGTGCATGGCTTTTATTTTTGATTAGTTAAGTTGTTTCCCCTCCGTTGTCTTTCTTCTTTTTGTACTTCGTGCAATATAATATATGAGGATGGTGACTTCATTTTACATTTCTGTTTTCCGCCCTGTAAATCTGTTTCATTTGTTTCCATCGCATAGAACGTTTTGCTGCTTGTTTATTTCTAATGCAGCTTAATGTTAATTTATCGAGGATATCGGCACAGCCTCCTCACTGTGGGTCCTTCGCCTGCATACTGAAGTTTATGAGCTCATCCCTCATCTACACCATCAATTCCAATTAATTACATTATCGTTATTATTTGAGTTCCCCGTAAATATACTATTTGGTAGTAATTACAAATAGCTGTGCTTCTACGTACACTAACAATTTGAAATTCAGCCCGAGGCACGAGCGCCTGTCCTGTCGACTTCATTGTTCTCCCTCGTTTTTGCAGCGAGCTACGATCAGAGACCAAGAAACCTTAACAGCCACTTCAATCAGCAAAAAGGCTCCGGAAAAATAAAAATAAGTGCGTCGGCCGGGAATCGAACCCGGGCCACCCGCGTGGCAGGCGAGTATTCTACCACTGAACCACCGACTTTTTTTTTTTTTTTTTTTTTTTTTCTTTCATGGTATTTATTTACATGGTTTTGTATACAAAGCATATATATACATGTGTGTGTGTGTATATACACACACAAAAACAACTATTTACAGAGCACCTAGGTAGGCGCTACGTGGCAGAAACATAATAGTAACATATTATAACTAAAAGGCCGGTAAAGATATACAGCGCATCAGGAGAGGAAACCAATCCGGTACAAAGTCCGATTTTTTGTAAATGTCCGTTACCTGCAGCAACATTCGGCTAAAGTGAATTCTGGGCGAAACAACAGGTTCAACGTTGCGATCTTGCATGCGCGTTTTCCAAAGACTATGAAGTCCAATCAGAAGAATCATATCATAAGGATTCGAGTCAGGTTGGGAAACAACAAGGTAGCGCACACTGTAGGAATTTAGGAGGAAATCTTTCTGCAGCGTCCTTTGCAACACATCCCAAAACAAAATCGCGTCTTTGCAGTCTATAAAACAATGTTCAATTGTTTCAGGCACATTGCACAAGCGACAGTTTACAGAAGACACAAAAATGTTTTTCCTATCGAGCCACGTCTTGACAGGTAGAGTTTCAGTGTGTAATTTATAGAAAAATGTTTTGGTGCAAGGAGAAATTGGCATTTTACGCACTCGCTTTAAAACATCATGACCCATGAGCCCAACGTAGACGGAACGATACAGTGGGGGCGGGAAGAGCATGGATATCAAATCCCTGTACAGATTTTTGCGCGAAACAGAGTATAAGTACTCATTTGAAAACCGAACTGTCAAAAAACGCACGGAGGCATAAACTTCCTGCATAAAGCCTAGTAAACGGGGTCGTTCAGTAAAATTGGAAGAAACTACTAAGTTCGGAAGTAGAGTCATGAAGTTAACCTGCAAGAATGCTCTAATAATCGGAAGGGAACAAGCGCGAAAAAAGAAGAAACGGGCAACCAACTGTCTCACATACAGGTGCTCTAGGCCCAGGCCTCCTGCACAAACAGGCCTGAAAAGGTTATCACGCCGCATGGGCTCAAATTTGGAGGACCAAATAAACGTCGCAAATATACGATGGAAACGCTGTATGTAATGTCTGGCGCAGTGAAGGACCTGGAGTACGTAATAAATTCTTGTTGCCAGAAAGGTGTTGCAAGCCTGGGCTCGACCAAAAATTGAGAGGCGATGCGGTACAAACGTCTGAGCGTAACGCTCAACAGCCGGAACTCGCTCTCTCCAGTAATGGGCACTGGATTTGTAGGCATGAAGTGGAACGCCAAGATATTTAGGAGGCACACAAGACCATTCTATGCCAGCGTACAGAGGTGGAGTTGTGCCCCATGAACCAAACCATAGGCCAGAACTTTTGGAGCGATTCATTTGAGCACCAGAAACGATGCCGAATTGATCGATTGTGGACAACACATTATCAATGCTGGGCTTGTCAATGCAGAAAAATGCAAGGTCGTCAGCATATGCCAGCAATTTGACTTCATTACCCAAAATAGGGAACCCATAGATATTACTGTTACGCAAAACACTCAAACAAAGCGGTTCCAGGTAAAGAGCAAAAAGCAGAGGAGACATCGGACAGCCTTGCTTCACAGAAGAGCGGATTGGCACAGGGTTCGAGAGCTGGCCATTAATGATCAATCGTGTTGAACAGTTGCTGTAGCAAAGTTGCACCCCTTTAAGTACAGTAGAACCCACGTTTGCACGCTCTAGAAGTGAAAACAGAAATGAATGGCGTACGCGGTCAAATGCTTTCGCAAGGTCAATCTGAAGGAGGGCAAGCTGCTCATGACAGCTGGAGGAATATTCAAGTATTGTCCGCGCAATGTGCACATTACTTTGAATGGAGCGGCCTCTCAAACCGCAAGTCTGGTGAGATCCAATGAGTACCGACATTGCAAATTGCAGGCGATTTGACAAGACTTTAGCAAAAATTTTGTAATCCACATTTGCCAATGTAATGGGCCGATAACCTTCTACGGAGCGCAGTTTTCCTTCATCAGTAGTTTTCGGAATTAGGACTGTGTGGCTTTTTGTAAAAGACTGAGGAAGGGCTCCTATATCCAGCCCCACTGTGAAAACCCGCAGCAGGACAGGAGTGAGAATAGATTTAAAAGCCTTGTAAAATTCGCTTGAAATGCCGTCAGGACCAGGCGTTTTTGAGACAGGTAACTGATCAATTGCATGTTCCACCTCTTCCTGCGTGAAAGAGCCGCTAATAACAGAACAATCATCTTCTGATAAAGGGCTCACTAAGGTGCTGAAATACGCCAAAATTTCCGAATTATGCACATCAGGTGAAGCACTAAACAAGTCTGTGTAATAATCTACAAATACGGTCATCACCTCATTTGTACTGGACACTAGTCTGCCATTGGACATCATCCCCGAAATAAACTTCGCAGTCGCATGACGGCGCTCATCAAGCAAAGCCTGTCGTGTCGGGTGCTCACATTGCAGATCACGCTTGGTACGAGATCGAACACGGGCACCCCGGTAACGTTCTGCATCAAATCGTTGTAACTCACTTTTGATACTAGCTAATTCATCCGTATATAAACCAGGTGCTTCGCATTCCATTTCATACAGATTGTACAAATTTTTCCTGAGTGTCTGCTCCTGATGTTTCCTGTGAAAGGACCGCACGGAACCAATTTCTATAGCTGTAGCACGTACGTCTTGCTTAAACATTTCCCAAGCGGCGAACAACGGCATCTTGCTCGAGAGACAGGATTCCAGTTGCGAGCGGACACGAATGACAAACTCTTCATCATTAATTACTGAAGAGTTCAGCTTCCAAAGCGCCCATTTCGGCCTAAATTTTGAACAAACACTGCCTCCGAGGCGAGCTACCACCATGCAGTGATCAGAGAACGAAACTGGTACAGTCTCACAGACCAATCCTCTGGAGACAAGTGAAAAAGATGCATAAATTCGATCTAGGCGAGCGTGAGAATGGCCCTGAATGCGTGTGAATAAGCGGAAACCAGGACATGAACTTCCGGTATCAATGAGCCCTGCATCTTCCGTAACAACAGACAAAAAATCACCGCTCCTATCGCTGGGTGTATCAGGACCGGCACGATCAGCTGGGTCGCACACACAATTAAAGTCACCCATTAGCACAACGTGCCGGTCACAGTCCAGTAAGCTGGCAATGCATTCAAAAAGAGTAATGCGCTGTGGCACAGTATTAAATGCATAGACATTCATTAGTCGCCATGGCTTTCCATAGAGAAGAAAATCGCAGCATATCAACCGGCCCTCATTATCGACATTATAGGTCAAGCCCGAACAGGGGAGTGTCTTGCGCAGAAACAACCAACAACCCGCCGACAAGCCCACAGCATGCGTTACGAGAACATTATATTCTGATAAAAAGGGCTGCAGGGCCACCTCAGTATCCTCCTCACTTTCAATTTTCGTCTCCTGGACGGCGACAACATCAAGGTGCCTGCTGCAGAAAAGTCGGCGGAGTTGCACCTGCCTCTGGCGAGACCTAAGGCCACGTACATTCAGTGTTGCGAATACTAACTCTGCGGAATCAGCCATGATGACTGTAACTAATTATGCCTACAGTTCCCTGTTCTTGTCGGTAGACGGCGATGCCGCCTGAGAACCACCGCCAGGCCTCCTGGACCGCGAACGTCGGCACTGCTCCTTGTGCCTCGACGTGCGACGCCGACGGCGATGAGTGCTGCGCACCGGGTCCTCATCGCCACTCGTTTCGGAAGCGCAAGACGCACGACGCTTCTGAAGCGGCTCGTCTGCGGAACCAGGTTCAGCGTCCGCTGGAAGAAGGCCCTGATCCGGAAGCTGCTGGCCAGCATTGACAGGAGGAAGCGAAGTGTCCGCTGTGGTATCCGTAGTGGCCGCAAGGACGGCCACTGGTTCTCCTCCACCAGCAGCAGAATCCGGCGCCTCACACCGAGGCGGCGCTGCATGGTCATCCGCCGGCTCTTTACACTCCGCGGCAGCACTTTGGGGAACAACCGGTGCACTGACACTCGAAGGCTCAGCTACAACGGCGGCTGGCAAGTCCCCAGTCGCGTCAAGTACTTCTGTAGCGTCCATGATGTGCTCCTGTAGAGCGTCGTCAGGGGGCCGCACACGATGCCGCAGCTTGTCAGCATACGTCACGACGCACTCCTCCGCTGTGTGGCCGAAACGCCGGCAGTCGTCACACCGCGGCGTACGACAGTGCCGACGAATGTGGCCAACACGGTTGCAACGTAAACACAGAGGTGGTCTGCCCGGAATTAGAACAAGGCTCTGAACGCCGCACACAGTCAGCTGATGCGGAACATCACTAACCCCGACTCCATCAGCAAGAGACAGGACGACATCACGGCTTAGAGTTCTCATCTGCTCCATGTCTGAGACTTTCCAATTTTCCGCCGAGATAGATGTCACCTTCCCGTACGCCTGAAGTGCCTCACGGATGAAGCAATCTTCCAAGCGCTCGGGGAGCCACAAAAGCTTCAGCTTCACCTCCTTCGGTTCCGGGTCAACAACAACGCAGCGGCGGCTCTTCACCAAGAGATCGCCGCACGACACGAGCTTTTCTTTTGATTGCGCAGATTTGCAAGTCACCATCCAGACGTGAGACATCTGGAATTGTCCGATGGAGCTAATTTCTTTGAGGTCTATGACGTTCCGCAGCGAGTCTCTGAAATCCTGTGCCCTGTACGGGCGTCCGGCAAGATCTGCATGCAGGAAAACGGAGTCGGTCACAAGCTTACCGGTTGGGAGTCGGGGCAGAACGATACGGTAGTCATTACTGCCAGCAAAAGCCTGAGCAGTACCTCGGCCAGAGGCCGATTGAACCTTTTGTGCGGAGAACATCGAGGAACGCGTCCGCTTCGAACAACGTCTTCTTCTTTCTCCACTGAACCACCGACGCCGATGTTCGGCAGCTGTGCTGACCGTATCTTGAGAGCGAAACCTGTTACGCAAGTCTGCCATGTAGGTCATCGCCCCGCTGCGCCTGCCATAGAGAAGCGACTGTTTTTTGTCGAAAAAAAAGCTTTTCTAGTAAACCCTGTATTCAACGAGGGCGTGCACTGCATTCCTGGTCATTTATTTCGTCGCTCAAATGCAATTCAACCTGACCACTTAGAGCCCCTTGTTGCGTTAGTACTAACATACCCAATAACTCTAGACGGATTTTTGAGCACGAAACCATTTATGAAAGTATTTTTTTTTTCATATAATGCTAAATTTCACTATAAGAGTCAATATATCCGCAGATACCCGACGGCAGTCTTGTATTTTTTTTTTCTATTAATGATTTTGCTGTCTTCAAAAGCATTCACCCTTGGATTTCTATGGCACTCTTGAGTGTTCCATGCGATCGATGGAAACACTCCAAAAGAAGGATTTTGCTACACAAGAGAAGAATGGACAATTACCTTCGATATGTCCATAGGAGTGTCTTACAATTTTCCAATTTTCAAAATTTTTGTCCTAGAAAGTTGGACATGCATACTGTATTTTTTTATGGGCTTGCGCGTTTTTTCCCCCGAAGTTCTAAATGTAAATGTTTGCCAAATGTTCTAAATGTTCTAAATGTTTGCTAAATGTATATCGGCAGGATATTGACAGAGAGTACTCAAGTGACTATACGCAGATAGATGACCATAGGCATCCCCTTTGAATCTCTGCGGAGGTGAGTGCCAGTAATTTAAACTGATTAATTGTGTATCATATTTGTACTTACACCTCCCCCTTCTTTTATTTTAATTTGAGTTATGAAAAGTTAGGAGCGTCTGCTTTGAAACATTCAAATGGGTTGGTTGCAGTTGTCACCATGCTTAGCATTTGTTCCCTATATATTTAAGAAATGCGTCGAGCTTCACGGTGTTATGTATAAATTTGCCACTTTTCTTTATATGCAATATTTAATCTCAAATTTTGAACCTCACGCCGACGCCCTGCTTTTTAGCCACCATCATCCAAACACAGTGTTTGCTAACTTAAACCGCAGATTCCTTCACATTGCCTGCGTTAATTTTTGCCGTGTTATCCCCACCCTTCATGTAATGTCCTGAAAGGGACCTTTGAGGAATAATAAATAAATAAAAATAAATCCGGGGGGCTTAGGGGAGCGACTAAGCCCGCGTCGGCACCCAGTGGATACAGCCACTTTCTAGAAAAATACGTTCTGTTGTTTTAGAGTGTTATCCCATACTGCTCGTGTGTCAACTTATTGGTGAAATGTCTTTTTGTAGCTTCGCGTTCTTAGACACCTGATCTAGCTTCATAGAGTAGGGCGTTTCCTCTCGTGCTATCAAATTACAATTCCTTCCTGATTTCCATTTTCCCATTTTTATTTATTTCTACAGTCTGCTCCTTTTTCATTCAAGTAGTCCAGTTCTTACCTTCTGCGTTTTTAACCTGTCGTTTAAAGCTCGTTATTTCTCTGTCCTTTTTTACAGCATAATACTTGTTAGTTTGCTAGTTTCTTACTTAGTTTCCCGGTCGGTATAACCACTTAATTATCAACCACGTAGAAGCCAAGTTTAGGTTTTTTTATATACTCATGAACTCACAACTCACTTGCCTTTTTTATTGCTTGGCCATACTTCCCATTGCACTAGTGACCGCGTGACAATCCTTTGTATACAACTTGATTCTCACCTAAAATTTCATTATGATATCAACAGCTCAAGGAGAAAGCCGCATTTGGAATCCCTGCTCTATAATAAAATCTCTTTCTTTTCCCCTTCATCCGTGCTTTTATCGCTTTACTATGTGTTTATTCATGCGCATATCAACTACGACACTGTAACATGGTGATACGCACACCACTGTCATTTGCGCTCGAGCGAATACATTCCAAATCAGGCCGTACCAATAATTACCGGCAGTTCATATAATTTGAGTGCGGTGCCTTTGCTACGTAAGTATAATCTTATTTATTAATAATTTGTTTCAGTGCGATCTAGCTATCCTGTTATTTAGGTGAATTGACAACAAAAGTTTCTTTTCAGTTTACTGAGAATAGTTTGTAGAATAGTAACCCTAGCGGGTTTGCAGCTCACAAAAATTTTCTTGCTACCCCAAGTCCGTGCTATTCATGGAGTTCTCGTCTGACCTCTATTTCTTTATGGAATAAACTGCCTGAGTTTAAAATTACCCATGCCTTTGTCCATGCGCAAATCAACTTTGAAATTTTTTCTTTCACAACAATAAAAGACTTCACAGGTTTGTGTGTGTGCCTTTTATTATTGATTATTTGAGTTACTCCACTCCGCTGTCTTTCTTCTTTTTCTAGCGGCCGCGGTGGCTCAATGGTTATGGTGCTTGGCTGCTGGCCCGAAAGACGCGGGTTCGATCTTGGCCGCGGCGGCCGAATTTACATCGAGGCGAAATTCTAGAGGCCCGTGTACTGTGCGGTGTCAGTGAACGTTAAAGAACTCCAGGTGATCGAAATTACCGGAACCCTTAACTACTTCATCGCTCATAGACGGAGTCGCTTTGAGGCGTTAAACACCCATAAAACCATCTTTATGTATTTCGTGCAATATAATATCTATCGATGGTGACTTTATTTTACATTCCTGTTTTTCGCCCTGTTTATGTGTTTCTTTCGTTTCCATCCCATTTAGCGTTTTGATATGAATATCACCTTTCTTTGTATTGCACAAGTACCAGTCTGTATTGCTGCTTGTTTATTTCTAATGCAGATTAATGTTAATTTATGCAGGATGTCGTTACAGCCTCCTGACTGTGGGTCCTTCGCCTACATACCGATGTTTATGAGCTCCTCCCTCATCTCCATCATCAATTCTAATTAATTACATTAATTAAAATTCAATGCAACTCGTGCAAAGTTAAACTCGAGAGAGAGAATACGATACAAATGCAATATTGCACCTTAAGTGCACTAACACAAGAGAGAGATTACAACACAAAATAATTATTGCACTAACACAAGACAGAGGCAAACAGATTAAGCTGTAAGATTAAGCTGTAAGATTTATTTTCCGCCGCTACGACTTTCATTTTTCACCCTCATCTGCGATGTCTTCCCTAAACTTAAGCCCGCTGGCATCCCGCCGAAAAACTGAGTCCCTAAAACTTCTTCCCTCCGTAGTTCATTCTGGTAATTGCCTTTCAGAGGGTAAGCATATCTCGTTTTCAAAACCATCTGCAACCAGGAGCCATCACGATCTTAATATCCAACCTTTTTATGCCCGCACTAATGTTTTAAAATACAGTTTTTTTCCGCGCACTGTGGGGAGTTGGAATTCTTTGGATGGTAACATTCGTGCATTATCAGTCTCTGATTTTGCGTCGGCAATTGAGTCGTAGCATTGTATGTTGTTGTTCTCAGCGTTTATATTTCTAATGCGTGTAATGTACCCTTGTATGCGTGGAATTGTTCCACATTTTATGCACCCACTCCTGCTATAGCCCCTAGAATGGGGCTGCAGTATTTTCAAATAAATAAATAAATAAAACCGTTATTAATTGACCTCCCTGTAAATATACCATTTGGGAGTTATTACAAAGTAGCTGAGCTTATACGTACACTAACAATTTGAAATACAGCCCGAGGCACGAGCGCCTGTGCGATCGACTCCATGGTTCGTCCTCGATTTTGCAGCGAGCCATGATCAGAGACCAACGAGCCGAAACAGCCACTTCAGTGAGTAAAAATGCTCCGGGAAAATAAAAAGCAATGCGTCGGCCGGGAATCGAACCCGGGCCACCCGCGTGGCAGGCGAGTATTCTACCACTGAACCACCGACGCCGATGCCCGGAATCCCCGCTGGTCGTCTATTCATAGCCACCTGTTACGCAAGTCTCCGTTAAGTAGGTCACTGCGCCGGCCGGCCTCTGCTACACAGAGGAGCACTCTATGTGGTGAGAGCTCTTGTGGTAAAGCGAATGTTCACAGCATTGAGTTTTCGGTATGTGGGCATGAAATTCTTCTAAACGACAATGTTTTTTGTTTTACGTATTGGAAAAACAGCGCAATCAAAGACGAGACACAAGAGAAGGACATAACACCAGCGCTAGTGTTTTGTCCTTCTCTTGTGTCTCGTCTTTGCGCTGTTTTTCCAATTCGTAAAACATGTACCAACCAGCCCGTACTTGCCCTCTTCTGGAATGTTTTTTGTATGTGCGGAACTAAGCAGAAAGGGAATTTCTGAAGACTGCATTGTTCGTTCACTCCTGAGTACTGCATATATACTTGGTGTAAGCATAGCAGGCCCCAGCCGTTCAGTAACGTACTTTAGGTTTGCAGTGACTTTTCACACGGCCATGTTTCAGTCGGGTTAGTGGCATCGTCCGTATGCTGTGCGATGTCAGTGCACGTTAAAGATCCCCAGGTAGTCGAAATTATTCCAGAGACCTTCACTGTCTCTTCCTTCTTTCACTCCCACCTTCCTCACTTTCTTATGGCGCGGTTCGGGTGTCCACCGAGATGTGAGAGAATTACTTCGCCATTTCCTTTGCCAAAAAAACAATTTTTCATTTTTTTCATTAAAGAACACTAGTTCGCTAAAATTATACAGCAGCCCTCCACTACGGCGCCTCTTTCTCTCTTTTTTTTCTTTCTCTTCCCCCTTACTCGCTTCCTTCACGGCGTCGTTGAGGTGTCCACAAAGAATTGACAGTTACTGTAGCTTTCATTTCGTCAAAAACCAATTACTTTTTTTCGTTTTAGTTCCGTGACCCACCGCGCTCTCTTCGCGTCTCAAAAAGTTACACCTATCATTTTCCTATCCACAGCTTGCTGAGACAGTTTCTGCCTCATTGCTTAGTATGTGCAAGGTACAATTATTATAAATTTTGTTTTTACCTCGAGGGACCAGAAAGTACCTGCAAAATTCTCTCCGCTCCATGCTTACATCCTACATATGTGAGTGCCATATCCACCAGTTCTAGACAAAAACATTTTTCAATGGGAAAGAATGAACGCAATTTTTATATGTTCTATAAGATTTCACTATAACAGCCAATAAAACAGCACAACTCCTGTCCTGCCGCCTTTCATTTATTTTTTTTGCTATTCGTGTTATTGCTATTGTCAGAAACGTTCCCCTTTTATTTTCTATGGCAGCCTTGACTGCTCGATGCGAGCGATGGAAGAACGTTGAAAGAACGATATTGCTACTGATAAAAAGAATGGACCATCACTTTCAGTATTTCCATACAGCACTAAATAATATTTTAATACTCGAAATTCTTGTCGGAAAGTGCTGGGCACGCATGGTGCAAAGTCCTAGATATATGAATTACCTTACAGCGACGAATACCGCATGTTTGTTTCCCCAACATGCCCTGCATGACGGCAGAGCTCTTCCATGGCCTTTCTTAGCTGTAGAAAATCATCCTTGACGTTCTGTAGCAGTTCGCAGTGATTTACATTGTGTATAATGCATAGTTTTGCTCAGGTGTAAAGACGGAAGGACTAGACAACTGTAGGACACAATAATTACACATTGGCAGTGAAGGAATACAAATTGCTACTCAGTTCTGAAGAAAAAAGAGCAAGCTTCGAAATACAAATGATGATTTAGTTCATGGTGCGTGACGGGCTTCATAAAAAAGATATTATCGTACCGATCGTTACCAGTTATGCTATCTTGCTTTTAGTGTCTCATAACCGTAAGCAGTCGTCTGTCGTTCAATGTTTATTTTATATTGAGTTTCAGTTTCAGTTTCTTTATTTCTACCACAGCCAAAATTTTCCACATAGGAGAATTCCCGTAGAAAACACGTCGGGTCGGAAATATCACTTTCATTACCATGACATAAACAGAAATAACTACTTTATTAGTAAAATAATTTTGTATTTAGGAAACATTCTTTCCTCTGCAGCGTCAATAAAAATTGTGAGGCAACCGTTCGTCGCACAGCGTTCCGGGTGGTGTCATACGCGCTTGAGTGTGTATTGATAATGTGTGTACGGGTTGGTGTCAGTGCACCCAGGGACATTAATGCTTTCACATTCCCACACGTAAGCAGTCCTAAGTGTCGGTGCCGAATTTTAATGCGAAAACGTTACTAACCCCATTACGAGAAAAGCCGGCGGCGTGTATTAGTCTATGTGCTCGCATGCGATGCAGAGAATCCCTGTGATGACAAGAAAATTAGAGCGACGTCATTGAGCGGTCGTAAGACGCAGTCAGTACGCCGAGCACCGCCCTTTCAGACAGTAGTAGAGATGTGCGTTTATACATACGCCCATTAGCCGACCTCAATGCGACGCCAGTTTTCCAGACTACATTCGTACCGAAATTGTGAGCAACCGTTCACCTTACAGCGTTACGGGTGGTTTATATACGAGAGAGAGAGAGAGAGAGACTCTTTAATGAAATGCAGAGAATTTAGCCGGTGTTTATAAATCGCTGGCATGCTACTCTGCGTAGGGAGGGGAATTTGGGAGATAAAGACAGAAGGAGAGCAGTGTGGAAGAGGTAAAAAAAAACGAAGATAAAATGCGGCCATGAAATGGGTACTAAGGATGCAATGCGAGTATTGATGTAACCTATGGAATGATGGAGTGCATAGTCCGACAAATGGGCTGACGAAGTTCACTGCATGAAGAATGCATAAAGGTAACGTGCAAGTGAATTTAAAGCTTATCGAGATGTACAATGTCTTTAAAATATGTAAATAGAAAGTTCATTGCAAGACTCCGTTACCTAAGGCAGGCTAAGGGACCTAAAACTTTGCCCATTGTTAGGGGCACTGGGCAGAGCTTCTGCATGCAATGTTCATAGTACGCACGCTCTTTAGCATATGCAGGGCACTCAAGCAAGATATGTTCCACAGTTTCTATCGAGGCACAGTTGTCTCAATGCGGACTGTCCACTTGTCCAAAACGGTATCGCAAGCCGTTTGAATATGCAGCATTCAGACGAAGTCGATGATAAAGTGCTTCCAGATGTCGAGGAATTCTGGGTGAGAGTCTTGATCTAAGATGTGGGTTGATTGAGTGAAGAAATTGGTACTGATGTGTCGGCAAACTCCAAAGCCGATACGTTTCTTTGGAAGCAAAACTTTTAGCCACTTGGGACGCATCAGATTTCGTGAAAAAAGATTGAATGTATCTTCGATGTTGATGGCTCTTGCGGCCCGCTTCATCTGCTTTTTGATTAGCCTGAATGTGTGGGGTTTAAAATGCGGGAAATAAACATGTTCTCCCCGTTTAACCGCGGCCGACACAGTTCAAAGACGCGCAGACCCCACCCCGTGGTAGCAAATGCTACCGAACGCACGCCGACCACGGCGGCCTTGCTCTACGGGAGCAAAGGAACGACACAATGGCTGACACAAACAAGGTATTTATTGCTATAACAACAATTACGCCAGCTAGCAACAAAATACCCTGAGGAATCGAGGATGTCTGACTCACCAGCACGGTTACGAGCGAACGTTCGCCCACGCTAGGGCAAAGGGAAGCTCCGAGGCCAGGCGGGACGGGGTGGCGGGAGCAAGTTCCGACCACGAGGCGTCCGCGGCGAAGAGCGGAGCCGCGAGCTAAACGTCCGCTCGCTATTCCGGTCCCAGGGAGAAGAGCCCCCGTTGCTCCCCGCGCGCGCGCAGCAAAACGCCATCCGTGGCGCTAGTGTCGCTGCGACGCGAACGCCATCCCCTGTTAGTTAAACACAACTAAGGGGAGTGCGCTGCGGCGAAGCTAACCACAAGGAACTAGTGCGTTGCGGGAAAGCGAACGCAGGGGACGAAGGCGTCCCCACAAATGCCACAGTGAGCAGGTACCCATTGAAATGTTATGCAGTGGCCTGCTGCAATAGCTGAATGATGTAGATACCCGATGTCCAGGGAAACTGGCTGGTGATTCGTTTTCTTCAGCAGGTTCGCTAGGATCTGCTGAGATGCTTTTGAATCGGTGAAGATAACCCAACGGCTGGCGGTTCGGCGCAGGATGTAACAAACAGCTTCCTTAATGCCGTGAAGCTCAGCTCGTTGCATATAGCCTACATGGGCTAGTCAAGTTGGAGGCTAGCTTGCGAGAGGAATTCAAACCGACGACATGTGCACCTTCAACTGTATGCCTTCCGAGACTCTTTACCTCTTCGCTTAAAGCCGTCGCGATGTCTCAGTGGTTATGGCGCTCGGCTGCTGACCCAAAAGACGTAGGTTCGATCTCTACAGCAGCGGTCGAATTTCGATGGAGGCGAAATTCGAGAGTCCCGTGTACTGTGCGATGTCAGTGCACGTTAAATAACCCCAGGTGGTCGAAATTTCCGGAGCCCTTCACTACGGCGTCCCTCATGGCTTTCGGCCGTTAAGGCCTCGTAAACCAAACCTCTTTCCTTAAGGCGCGGTTCATGTGTCTATCGAGATTTCAGACAGTTCCTGCGCCTCTTAGTAAGGTTGCAGGCTAGCTCACGACAGAGATTCAAACCACCGACATATGTACCTCCAATTGTATGGCTTTCCCCTCTTTCGTTTCAAAATTATGCGTCAACCGTGCGTCGTACATGTAGTGTTCCGAATGGTGTCATACGAGTTCTCGTTCCACATAGCATACTTATGCTGGTCGATTTTGAGGCTAGTTCGCGAAAGGTATTCGAACCGAGCATCCGAGTGGTTTGAGGATTCAGCATTTGTGGGCTCAGTGTTCGAAAGCGCGCCTTCGTTTCATTTCTCATTGCGCAACCTGTGTCGAGGTCAAGCGCTCACAATGACACACTAATGCTTTCGCCTTCACAGTACGTAAGCAGTCTGAAGTGCTACCTGATTTTTTTTTCATGCACCATTTGGCAAAACAAGTACGCGTTAAAATACCAGATAGGCGAAAATGTCTAGAGCCCGTGTTGGAGAAATAAAGCGATAGATCGAATCGCCGATCCGAAACGGGAGCAGTGGGAGATTGATCTGACTAGCTGAGAACAAGACCGGCGGATCAGGCTGGTGGAAATGGTCCGACGGGGAGCAAGAGCCAATGGGCCGCTCATTGGAGGACACCACCCACATGCGCTCATTGCATAAAGCTCATGCTCCCCCATCAGTACGTCACCTCTTCGTCTCATCCTTTTTTGTAGCGAGAGCTACATTACCCGGAGTTTCGTCGTTTCTCTGTGGGCTTTCGCCGCCACTTGTGCGCATGCGCAAAGAGCCGATTGACGTCACAGCCGCGCAGCTGGTGCGCCGCGCGCCGCGCGCCGACGCCACCCGCCTCCGACCGAGAGACTGCCCGGGCCGTCTTTCCGGCAGTCAATCGTGCCGACTTCACAACACGTCTCGTCTTTACCTAACACGTATCCATGAGGATAAGCAAAACAACTGGACTTAACCAGGCTTATACCGTGCCTCACGCTACGGATATCCTGGCATAGCTGATCTAAGGCACTGCCAATATTTTCACTCTCTCCTTATTCTTGCCTGAGAGCTTGGTGGAGGTCTCCACGCTTACAGTGAGGTAGTTATTCGCATACCCTTTGCTTTCCTCTCAAAGAACTCTTGAAATTATTTTCTTTTTAATTTCGTTCTGTAAACATTTTAAGGACCGTTCTGATGCTTCTCTTTCTCCTATTTTATGGCACTCATCTCTTCCAACCAAACAATGTTCGGGCGTTTGCTTCAAGCGAAAATTGGTTTTTGAGAAAAAGAAATGACTGAGTAACTATCTCACTTCTGGGGGAACTTTTCAACCACGCCGCGAAGGAAGGGAGGAAGGTGGGACGAAAATGAGAAAGAGGAGCTGCAGTGGTGGGCTCTGGAATAATTTCCATCACCCGACGATATTTAACATGCACTGTCAATGCACAGCACACGGCCGCCTTTTGATTTCGCCAACTTCGAAAGGCGGCCGCCTGGCCGAGTTCGAACCCGGGTACCCCAGCTCGGTAGCCGAGCGCTCTATGAAGCCACCACGGCGGATACAAAGTAAGACGGTCAGTGTGCGCTTCCTGCGGTTCAAAGTGCCTTGCCTCCCGCTCTGTTGTCTCTGCAGCCTTTCCCTGCGATATCTGCGGATATTGTCAGGAAAAGCAGGGGCTACTGACAAACTTTTCATTACTTATTCTCGCAACGTGAGTAATGAATTTGATAGCATGCCAAAAGCTAACTGCCATGAATCGAACCAGAAGTCTCTTTTTTCCCGAAAATTTAAAAGCATACCTAGTACTTTGAGTCGTGTCTGATGCGGGAACGTTTGTCGGAGTTCATAGGCTGTTTGCTCCAGCCGCCGAAGTGGTCTGGTGCGATGGTTGTCGACGAACGGGATGAAACCGTGATGCTGCATCTGTTGGCTTTCCCTGCAGTTGATGGCAGGGCACCTGGCTCGAACAGGACAATGTAGCCACTGCAGTCGATCTCGGCGCTTGCGGGGAAAGCTTGATGGGGTTGTAGCACGATGACGGCAACAATGACCTGTGCGACAAAGGCGAATAGTATGAGACTGCGTTGCATGGTTATACAACTGTCAGGCCCACCAAAAAATGTAGGATGTATGCAGGGTATAAGATCATTGATGTATTTTAAATATAGATACGGGTTACGGAAGGAAACCTGCTGAACGCCATCACTAGTTGTTAGTCGCGAAGATACGGGTTTATTAGCAGGTGCTTATTGTTCACGATTTTCACACAGACGTATGTTTGACGTAGTTCTACCAGAGTTCCTCGAATTCCGTAGCATTCAAGTTTTGATAATAAAACACCGCGGTTTCGCAGGTCTAAAGCTTTAGTCAAATTAAATGGGCTCTTTGTTAGTCTTGTTGCCTGTATACCCATATAAATTATGTTTTGAATTAATCTTTTCTTTTAAATGACCATCATTATTGGACATATTTAAACGTGACCACCTGTGGTTTTTGCTATTACTTTAATATCTGAGATTTGATTGTCCATTTTTTACTTCTTCCTATTTGTGTTACTACCTTGACACATGACTCCTATTCATACTTTTGTGCATCAGTTTCGATCAGTTTCACCTTTGAAATATTGTATTAAATTTTTGTTGTAATTTTCTGCTTTTTATTTTTGGTATTTAGTTCGAGTGCATCGCTATGTCGTGCTATTCATAATTTTTTTTTTATGCCAATCCTACCCAGTTTAAATTTAGCGCGTCGTCTTCGGTATTTGCTGCATTCATTCTAATGTGTCCTGAATACTCCCTTCTTTTCTTCTTTTTATCCCTCGCAGGATCCAGTTCTGTTTATGCTTCTTTGTTGAGATCCTTTGTTTTACTTTGCAATACCTTATCAATGGTCACATTATAGTATGATACTTTGGGAACCTCGATAACGTATTTCTAAGTGAAACATGCGACTCTGCGACCCTCGTCTGTACTATTATATTTGACTGAATAATGTATTATACCTCACAAAAAAAAATTGAAACTGAAACAACATTGAGAAAATCTAGATCAGCTTATTTTCCATTCATGTATCCATATCCCTCGTTTGTAAATAAATTATACGGCGTGAAAAACTGCTCAACCGAAACAACATTCCCTCCTCAGCAACCTTTGCTAAAGGAGGCATAACTGAAATGGGACGGCAGTTTTTCAATCCCGTTTTCACTGTCTTGTGTCTTGGTATCATCTTTAACTTTATATTGTGATGCATAACAACCTGTGCTGATTTTTGTTTTATTTAGAAGGTGGTTAGTACCGTATGGAGCATTTATTTCACCTGCCAACATTCCATCCAATTAAACTACTTCAAATTCCTGTGAATAATTTACCTCGCGCAATGAACGCACCTCCATAATTTTCAGAGATTCCTTGCAAAATAGTGCGTTCAGGGGGTGAGTAAACACTGTAAAACTTTCGAGCGTAAATAGCGCAGGTCTGCAGTGCAGATTGCAAACAGGGGCGCGTAAATATGGGTTCACTGTTCTAAATCTTTCTGTTGAATGCTAGCTGCATGAGTGCAGGGCGGTTACCCGCGCACAGCAGTGCAACAGTACAGTCCCTAGTGCATCTGTTAGAATTGCAGGGAAATTTTCTTTCCCTTTCCAATTGTCGGCATTCGACTATATATGCATACATCACAAAACCATCCCTAGTGCGTTGCGCTGAAGAATCGGAGTACCAGTGGGAAGGGCACGACCGAAATCAGCGACAAATACGGTCGCCAGGAGAAGTAAATGCATCAGAAAAGTGACATCGTAGATTTATTGGCGGGGAGCTTACCTCCACAGTCGAAAAAAGACGAACACAGCAGGCAAGGCTTACCATGCTAAACATCGACCCACCGAGTAGACCACAAATGCATTTACAGGTATTAGAATTTCAAATATTTATTCCGTTGTCGTGTCCCATATACTTCTCCGGTTCGTAGTACCTCGACCAGTATGGCACTCGACCCCGCTTGTACCTATGCCTCCCCGGCATCTGCATATGGGCCCAGCAGCTGCGAGATTCAATCAGGGCTCGCACATCGCTTTCTCTCGTAAGAGGCGGTAAGAGGCGTGAGGTCTCACGTCTCCCAAATGACGCCCTCCTGTAAGCACCTAAAGTTGTTTCTAATACTTCGTGAAAAAATAAAAAGCAATGCGTCGGCCGGGAATCGAACCCGGGCCACCCGCGTGGCAGGCGAGTATTCTACCACTGAACCACCGACGCCGCTGTGGCGACCCCAATGTCCCAGCGCCCCACTAACCATTTATTCATAGCACAACTTGTTACGCAAGTGTATCTAGGTCACTGTTCGTGCTGGCGTCGGCTATACAGAGGCGCTCTCCTTCCCCTGAAGGAATTTAGGTGGTATTAAACGTGTATTTACTCAGGACGTGTAATAAAATCCTAGGCGTTTAGTTCTTTTCTCAAATACTCTTCAAAATTCAAAGTTTGTAGTCACATCTTATGTAATTAGCACTAACACAAGAAGTGCTCGCATGTGTAAGTGTATGTCAGCACGAAATTCACGGACAGTACTGATGCGATATGCGGCAGGAGCAGACCGCAGTGGAGTGGAGTGTGATGTCATGTGATGTCATGTCATGTGACGTGACGTCACATGACAGGGCGGACGGACGGACGGACGGATCGACGGATGGATGGATGGATGGATGGATGGATGGATGGATGGATGGATGGATGGATGGATGGATGGATGGATGGATGGATGG
The DNA here is from genome assembly GCF_055824585.1 of Amblyomma mixtum. NCBI lineage: Eukaryota > Metazoa > Arthropoda > Arachnida > Ixodida > Ixodidae > Amblyomma > Amblyomma mixtum. The sequence continues at coordinate 175,381,082 of NC_143012.1, read as the reverse complement.
ATGGATGGATGGATGGATGGATGGATGGATGGACGGATGGACGGATGGGCGGATGGACGGATGGACGGATGGACGGATGGACGGACGGACGGACGGACGGACGGACGGACGGACGGACGGACGGACGGACGGACGGACGGACGGACGGACGGACGGACGGATCTTCATTTCTAACTCTGAACCCCATTCTGTTTACTTTTTCTCCGTAGGTGACATTTTTCATGTTTCTAAGCTATATGACTCTGACCTCTGCGAAGGTTAACGCAATTTCTCCTTTCCCCTTCTAAACCACCAGTACTATGATCTTCTCTTGGTCGTTTCTACTGTTGATGTGTAAATTTTCATTGCATTATCCCTAAAGCCCAAAACTACTGAAAGTCTCATCATGTGTCTTCTGATACCTGGATGTATAGCTTTACAGATCGAAAGAAAATGTTCAATGTTTTCTACACTGCTCCTGCCTGGTACACAAATGTCAGCTCCCTGTTAACGCTTACATCCATATTGCCAGCTTCCAAGCAAAGCTGATTCGCCCCAAATAAAAGGGTACTGTCTTGACTTGTCTGTCTTGACTGTCTTGACTGTTTCCTTCCGGGTTACACCCTTTCCAGCTCTATGTTCATGCAGTGAATCATTTGCCCCATTTTTTTCGCCACTCTGCTGTCTCGGTTTCGCGCAGTACTCTTGTACATCAATTTTATTTATGAGGCAACTGTAGAATATTCCATTGTGCCGTTATTAGCGTACTGAGGAAAATGACCTTCTCTACTGATAAGTAGCAAAATCGTGGTTTCAAACGTTGTCCTTCGCTCGCACGTAGTATTCCAGACTGCCACGGAAAACAAATGGGGTCCGTTTTTGACAATAAAAAGTGCAAACCTACAAAACCTAGCTCCCCGATAGCGTTTACGAATATTGTCACGGCTTGACGTACAGGCCGGCGGTGAGAACGGGTGAAGACAGAGAGCACAGAACAAAACAGGCCGGTCCACCAGCAGCAACGTCGTCGTCGGCGCGCCGCAATCGCTACTCGTCTTTTTCTTCCACTCGCGACACTACCTCCCCCTATAAAGAAGCAACGTCCCGATGCTAGCACGGAAGCGAGAGCACAGGAAGGAAAACCACACACGCGCCCAGCAACTCCTGCTGGCCAGTGTAAAAGGTAGTGGTAAAATCAGTTCGGGTCCAGGCGATCATCGCGCGTAATACGGTTTAAGCCGCACTACGCGCACTATTTCAGGGCGGGGTGAACGACGTGATGACGGTCGGGTTCCTTCGGGCAGCACCTCGTAATTAAGTTCACCGAGGCGGCGAACAACTGTATACGGGCCGAAGTAGCGCTTCATGAGTTTTTCGGAGAGACCTCGACGGCGCACCGGTGTCCACACCCAGACCTTGTCTCCAGGGTAAAAATGGACGTCGCGTCGACGGAGATTGTACCGACGAGCGTCGGCATGTTGTTGATGTTGGGTACGGAGTCTGGCGAGTTGCCGAGCTTCTTCTGCGCGCTCGCAGACTAGTCGGGCATCATCGGCGACGTCGACACGTGGCTCGTGCGGTAGCATAGCGTCAAGCATCGTGGTGACCTGTCTTCCATGTACCAGCTGGAAAGGGGACATACCTGTCGTCTCCTGGACAGCGGTATTATAAGCGAATGTAACGTAGGGCAGTACCGCGTCCCAACTGCGGTGGGTGACATCCACGTACATGGCGATCATGTCGGCCATGGTCTTGTTCAGCCGCTCCGTCAGCCCATTCGTTTGCGGATGGTACGCAGTAGTTCGGCGGTGGCTGGTGCAGCTGAGACGGAGGATCTCCTGTGTGAGCTTGGCCAGAAACGCGGCACCCCGGTCAGTGATCAAAACGGCAGGGGCACCGTGACGGAGCACAATGCACTCAATAAAAAATTGGGCTGCCTCAACAGCTGTCGCCGACGGAAGTGCTCGGGACTCCGCGTATTGTGTTAGGTAGTCCGTCGCTATGATAACGTACTTGTTGCCCGACCGCGACGTTGGAAATGGACCAAGAAAATCCATTCCGACAGTGTGGAACGGAACAGGCGGTGGTTCGAGTGGTTGGAGAAGGCCAGCTGGTCGTATGGGCGGTGTTTTGCGTCTTTGACACTCTCGACAAGTTCTTATGTAGTGACGGACGTACTTAGGAAGTGTCGGCCAGTAGTACCGTTCTCGAATACGTGAAAGTGTCCGGCTGTAGCCAAGGTGACCAGCTGTAGGATCGTCATGGCAAGCTTGGGCGACCTCGGCGCGCAGGTCTTCCGGCACAACAAGGAGCCACGACCTCGGGCTGCTGTCGAAGTTCTGCTTGTACAATACGCCATGCATTATCTTGAATGTCGGCAGTATGCGCTGGAAAATGCGAGGCACCGCAGCTTCGTGGCCTTCCAACTGCGCCATCAGCTGATCAAGCTGAGGATCACTGCGTTGCCGAGCAGCCATATCTGCCATGTCCAATGCCCCAAGGAAGCCGTCCTCTTCGTCATTTTCGCCTCCCGGTGCCGGCTCCACGGGGGCTCGAGACAAGCAGTCAGCATCATGGTGTTTGCGGCCGGACTTGTAGGTGATGGTGACGTCGTACTCCTGTAGCCGAAGGCTCCACCGAGCAAGGCGGCCTGCTGGATCCTTAATATTAGCGAGCCAGCACAGCGAATGGTGATCGGTGACGACACGAAAAGGACGACCGTACAGATAGGGCCGGAATTTGGTGATGGCCCAGATGACAGCGAGGCACTCTTTCTCAGTTGTCGAGTAATTGCCCTCCGCCTGCGAAAGAGCTCGGCTGGCATACGCAATAACCCTCTCAGCGCCGTCCTGGAATTGCACCAGCACTGCTCCTAGTCCTTTGTTGCTGGCGTCCGTGTGGAGTTCAGTGTCGGCGTCTTGATCAAAATGGCCTAGTATGGGGGATGTTGCAAGGGCGTGTTTTAATTGGCGGAATGCTGATTGTTGCTCCTCGGTCCACTCAAAGACAACGTTATCCTTCGTCAGGCGGTAAAGTGGCGCCGCGATCTGGGCAAAGTTCCGTACGAAACGTCGGAAGTATGCGCAGAGACCAAGAAAGCTTCTGACGGTCTTCTTGTCCGACGGTGGAGGGAAGGATGCGACGGCGGCCGTTTTCTCGGGGTCTGGCTTCACACCCACTTGGCTGACGATGTGACCAAGGAACTTTAGTTCACTGTATGCGAACCGGCACTTCGAAGGCTTGAGCGTGAGTCCGGCGTTCAGAAGAGCTTGAAGAACCGCTTCAAGACGCACCAGATGGTCTGCGAAAGTGCTTGAGAAGATGACAACGTCATCCAGATACACGAGACATGTCTGCCACTTTAGACCGGCGAGCACAGTATCCATGACTCGTTGAAATGTCGCGGGCGCTGTACACAGGCCAAACGGCATCACCTTAAACTCGTAGAGGCCATCCGGGGTTATAAATGCAGTCTTTTCGCGGTCGCGCTCATCCACTTCAATTTGCCAGTATCCACTCTTCAAGTCGATGGACGAAAAATAGCGGGCATGACGAAGACGGTCTAGGGTGTCGTCGATGCGTGGTAGTGGATACACGTCCTTCTTGGTCACCTTGTTGAGTCGCCGGTAGTCGACGCAAAATCGTAGGGTCCCGTCTTTTTTCTTCACTAGTACTACAGGTGCGGACCACGGACTGTTGGATGGTTGGATGACGTCGTCCTTTATCATTTCGCGCACTTGCTCCTGTATGGTTTCCCTTTCCTTCAAGGAAACGCGGTACGGCGGCTGACGAATCGGGTGCGTTGCGGTGTCGACAATAATTCGATGCTTGGCGACGAGTGTCTGGCGAACTCGGGATGTCGTCGCGAAACAGTTATTGTACCGATGCAAAAGAGAGAGCAGTTCACGTGTTTGGGAAGGCTCAAGTTTGGGGTCGATATCCAGGGGCAACGTTGCAGGGTCTCGAGACTCGGGCGGGGCCGCCTCTGTAGGCAGCGCAACAGCTTCACGAACGCCGCTAAGTTCTTCCATTTGGGCTATAACTGACCCTTTTGTCAGGTGCTGCGGCTCGTTCCTGAAGTTGGTCACGAAGATGTTGGCACACCCTCGTCGAACATTTGCGACCCCTCGCGCAACACCAATGCCACGCGTAAGTAACAGCTGGACACTGCCTTCCAGAACGCCTTCTCCACATGCTGTTGTATCGGCTCGGACCGGCAGGAAAACTGTCGACAACGGCGGCAAGTGGACATGGTCGGCATCAACTTTCATCGCAAAGCCTGTGGCCCGAGGCGGTACTGGCGATGAAGAACGTGCGCGGAGGGTCAACCTGTTCTGCCCTATGTCGATTACGGCGCCATATTCACGGAGAAAATCCATGCCCAGAATAACATCTTTAGAGCAATTCTCCAATATCACGAATGTGGCGGGGCACGTCTCACCGTGGATCTCGACGCGGGCAGTGCACTTGCCAACAGGGTTTACGATGTGGCCTCCCGCGGTACGTATGGGCGGTCCGTCCCACTGGGTGGTAACCTTGCGAAGACGCCGAGAGAAACTTCCGCTGAAGACCGAGTAATCGGCGCCGGTGTCCACAAGCGCCGTTACGTCGCGTCCGTCGATCAGAATGTGCACATTGCTAGAGGTTACAAAACGATTCGCGCTTCCAAGGATGCCATCGGTCGAGCTGGGACATTCCAACGTAGGCGGAGGTTCTTTACTTCGTGCGACTCCGGCAACGCCACCTCCAGGCGTCGCCGTACTCAGTTTTCCCGAAGTGGCGAAAGGCTCTCACGGCGAGACCCGCGAGAAGGGGATGGTGGGCGGCGAGGTGGCGGCGACCGGGAGGGAGGAGAAGCTATAACCGGTGATGGAGAACGTCGAAGGTAGTCTTGTATGTCGCGGGGCTGTTCACCGTAGCGGGGGCACGGATCAGCCCGGTTAAAACCCCTTAGGCCAAGCTCGCGGTATGGACAGGAGCGATACATGTGGTCAGGCTCACCGCAGTGAAAACACAATGGTCGCCGGTCCGCAGTCCTCCAGATGGCGGTCTTCCTGCGTCTCGGCGGTCCCAGGCGGGCATCAGACGGGTGCAGGAACTCGCGGCGTTGAAGGCCAGAAACGGGAGCGCTCTGGACTTGGCGATGGACGGGAGGCGGACGACGAACTGCGGCGGCGTAGCTCAGAGTTGGTGGGTCGGCTGCAGCTACAATTGGGACGTCTTCTGGCGCCAGCGTGTGTCGCAGTTCCTCGCGAACGGCCGACGCGATGGAGACAGAGGCGGGCTGCTCAGGAGAAGGGAAGAGCTTTTTCAGCTCCTCGCGGATGACGTCGCGAATTATTTCTCGAACATCGGCTAGACCAACTCCGCCCAGGCCAGACGAGGCAAGACTTGAGACGGGAGGAAGGGCGCTCAGTCTCTGAAAGTGACTGGTTCTTGTCGCCAATGCGTGCTCGATATTTGTAGCTTCGGCGACAAATCCGGCTACTGTGGTCGGAGGATTGCGTATGAGGCCTCCAAAGATGTCATTCCGGACACCCCTCATCAACGCCCGTACCTTTTTCTCCTCAGTAGCCCGCGGGTCGGCGCGGGCACTCAGACGCAGCACGTCTTCGACGAAGCTCCTGACGCTTTCGGTGGGTCCCTGGATGCGAGCGTGGAGCAGATCTTCTGCTTGCTGTCGCCGGTGTTGGTTCGCGAACGTGCGCACCAGTTCGCTCTTGCATGTCTCCCATGATGTTAAAGAAGCCTCATGGTTCTCAAACCAATACTTTGCTGTGGCTTCCAGGGAGAAGTACAGATTCTGCAGGCATTGGTCGGGAGTCCACCCGTTATGTCGAGCTACTCTTTCATAGTGCTGGACCCAGTCTTCAACATCGTCGAGGCCATCGCCACGGAACGGGACGACAGATCTTGGAGTGACAGGCACGTAGACGATCCTCGACGCAATCGCGGGGTCGGTTTGTTGTGACTGGGATGCCATGGTGACGTTGGCTGTCCTAGATGTCCGCGATCCCTCGGGCAAGAGTCCGAATTCCGGCGCTTGGCCTTGCTGACGTCGGCTAGCGCGAGTCTCAGTTTCTGCCGAGGGCTCCTCCCCAGAAAACTCGACGGCCAGGACTTAGGACGGGGCTCGAACTACGAGGCGGGGTGCGCTGCATGAGATGCGTTACCCAGCACCTGCACCAAATGTCACGGCTTGACGTACAGGCCGACGGCGAGAACGGGTGAAGACAGAGAGCACAGAACAAAACAGGCCGGTCCACCAGCAGCAACGTCGTCGTCGGCGCGCCGCAATCGCTACTCGTCTTTTTCTTCCACTCGCGACAATATGTTTATTGTTGCTGCGAAATCTGAAGGTATGCGAAAAAATTGACTTCAGAAGAAATTCCCAGTAAAAATCTTTCGTCCAGAATTTTTGGGCAGGTAATCTGTAGTTTGTGTACTACATCTGATTTTAAGCACAGTACCCTTTCGCAAAAGTCAGCCGCAGAACCATTACGCACTTTCACAGTCCTGCCGTTAACTTTAAGCTAATTGCACATACAAAGGGTGCTTCACCTAAGACCTTGCACAAGTTTTAAAAATAGGCTTTTTGAGTTAAAGGAGTGATTTTTTGGCATAGCATTGTCAGCAGTGTAGTATCATAATACAGGCAAGACGTGCTAACTAGCAGGCTGAATAACTATAATATTGAATACTTAACTTTTAAGTATTACTGTTAAGCTCCTTAATTATTGATCGACGTGTAGCCTACCGTAAGTAATATCCATATCAGATTATTTTACTTTGGAAAACGCGTTTACCGTCGACGCTGTGGCCCAACAAATTTTGGCTATTTCGACGAGTTACGTGTACCGGAGAGGTTGCTTTGCCTCCAAGCTCCTCTGAAGCGCATGTAGTTTGGCGCGATGTGGGCGAAATTTGTTGGGCCACAGTGCCGGTGGTGAAGGTCCAACACCTGGTGAAGTTCCAAGGCACCGGGCCAGGATTAGCCTGGATGTGTCAAATGCGCTGACTGGAGACAAATGCAGGGAGTTTTGGTCTGGCATGTTACGATGACGGCGATTCCGACTGCAACCACAGCTAATTCCGCGCAGATTAACTGAACTGAAAAACCACGAGCTCGGTGGCTAATGGTAGGGCGCTCGGCTACTGAACCGGATTCCCCGGGTTCGAATCACGCCGCAGCGGCCGTGTTTTGATGGAGGCGAAGCGCAAAGAATCCCATACGCTGTTCGATGTCAGTGCACGTTAAAGGCCTACTTGACCAAAATTCTGAAAACTGTAAAAATGTTTTTTTTTTCACAGTACACTGCCGGAGTATGTTACCCTCAAAACATTACATTCGGGATTAAAACAGTTAATTAAGGCGCTAACGGCATGCAATAATCAGCCTCTTTAAAATACCGAAACTGGAAAAACGGCCGTGATTACCACCCGCCGGAAGTGACGCTTGTTTAAGACGGGAGACGGGAGTCTGGACAGGTCCGGGGCGTCTGCTCAATGCGGCGCGTGCTAAGGGATGGTATCGGTAGCGGGTGCAGTATTTTGCTCAATAAATGCTGGTTATGTACGACAAAAAACCACTTACAAAACCACATAACACGCATCTTCAATAGAATGAAACAACCGAGAAAAAGTTCTGAACCTGTTTTGTTCGATGTGGTATGAAGTGGAAAACTCCTCGTGCAACCTCAGCGAAGATTATAATAATAATAATAATAATAACAACAGTGTTATAATAATAACATAACAACCACACCACAAGGAAAAAGCAAAACTCTGCTCGGTACCGAGTCATGTCCGAATAAAAGGCAACGAGAGAGCAGACTTGTGCGCAGTTCAAGAAAAGGCAAGCAAATTTAAAAAGTAAATAGGCCTTTTAAGGACTGCATTAACCTCAGAAATTAAGAAAATCAGAAATTACGAAAACATGGCAGGCAGTCCGCTTGGAACACCGAAGCAAATAACCAACTACACTTGGTAAAGTCCCTTTTAGATAAATGGAAGTCGAGCACGCTCCAGGAACGTTTCAAACAAGTGATTCTCTGTCGACTTCGTATAGACCCCCCACACCTTACACATAACTTCATCCTTACAAAAGAAGAGAAGCCAACATCTGAACTCTGCAAAGAAGTGGTAACTATAACCACATTTTATGTTCCTGCATTCAGCTCGAACAACTAAGACAAAAGCATTTCCAACAACTTTATGCTTAACACATCCCATTGCACCCTAGGTTACTCCTCGGAGAAAAAGCATTTCTTGAAATTTCCAGCGTTTTTAAATTTCTAAAGGAACAAAGCTTCTGAAGAAAGTGTGGGATGTCAAATGACTTTAGTTTCTTCCCACAAGGCATACAAACCTTGTGTTTGGCGCATAATGGCCTTTGTTGCTTATGTGCCATTGAACCCAACGCAACACAACACGCGTCGCAAAAAATAAAATCAAGGACCATCAAAAAGTGAAAAAAAATCTTTTGCCCAACGTGGGGCTCGAACCCACGACCCTGAGATTAAGAGTCTCATGCTCTACCGACTGAGCTAGCCGGGCTTCTTTTTTTTCTTTTATGGTATTTATTTACATGGTTTTGTATACAAAGCATATATATACATATGTGTGTGTGCATATACACACACAAAAACAACTATTTACAGAGCACCTAGGTAGGCGCTAGGTGGCAGAAACATAATAGCAACATATTATAGCTAAAAGGCCGGTAAAGATATACAGCCCATCAGGAGAGGAAACCAATCCGGTACAAAGTCCGATTTTTTGTAAATGTCCGTTACCTGCAGCAACATTCGGCTAAAGTGAATTCTGGGCGAAACAACAGGTTCAACGTTGCGATCTTGCATGCGTGTTTTCCAAAGACTATGAAGTCCAATCAGAAGAATCATATCATAAGGATTCGAGTCAGGTTGGGAAACAACAAGGTAGCGCACACTGTAGGAATTTAGGAGAAAATCTTTCTGTAGCGTCCTTTGCAACACATCCCAAAACAAAATCGCGTCTTTGCAGTCTATAAAACAATGTTCAATTGTTTCAGGCACATTGCACAAGCGACAGTTTACAGAAGACACAAAAATGTTTTTCTATCGAGCTAGCCGGGCTTTTTTTGTTTATTTTCGAGATTGACATGAAAACAGTAAGACCACTTCAGCTACACTTGAGCTGATACGGGTGAAGTTAAAATTTCTTAAGTTTCACAAGATCATCTAGTAGTGTTACCCACTGGGGTGGGTCACGCTGCGCCTGGTAACATTCCCGCAGATGAACAGCACTTTCAACAAAGTTCTCACGTGTACTACGAGTGTTTATATCCGCATTCCTTACTTGCATTCGCGTTTTCCACAAGCTGTGGAGGCCAAGAAGCATTAATAAGACATAGGGTACCTCTTTGCGATCAACTGGTAGAAATCGGATACCATAAGGGTGCAGTGGTAGTTCTTTCTTGATGGATCTCTGCAGGACATCCCAGAAAAGTATGGCGTCCCAGCAGTCTAGGAAAACATGTTCAATTGCCTCCGGCTGCTTACATAACAGGCAATTTGTTGTCCATGGGACAAAGATTCCTTTTTCATGGAGCCAGGTTTTAACGGGTAGTGTATTAGAGTGCAATTTGAAAAAGAATGTTTTCACTGTCGGCCGGACCGGCATCATTTTCACCCGTTTTAAAATATCCTGCCCTGGGCCTCCACGGTAAGGCACACAATACAAAGGTGGCGGCAGCATAATATCAACCAGATCCTTATACAGCTTTTTTTGGGGAACGTTATACAGGTATTCTAGTGAAAAACGCACTTCCAACAACCTGAAGGAAAGGACAACCTCACGCAAAGCTAGCCGGGCGACACGAACGGTGTGTCAAAAATAAGCACACAAAGAATGGGAGCAAGAAAGAGCAATAACACATGTTGTTGACGAGGTGACGGTCGGTGGCGTCGGGACAGCCGGCCTGGCACCTCAGCCGTCCTGAGAAGCTGGGAAGCTGTGCGAAGGGTTGCCTCTCGCCCCCCTTTTTCTCCTCACGTTCTTCAAGCCGTCTGCTGCGCTCGGCAGGTCGCAGCGAAAGTGGCGCTGTGCCATCGAACGCAGCAGGAAATGCGAGGACCCGCACAGAGAGTCGCGTGAATGCGGAGGAAACAGCCTAAGAACAAGCAAATGGATGTTGTGTTGTGCTGTGCCGTGTCGTTTTCTTTTGTGTTGTGTCGCGTTGCGCTTACTGGCGCATAAGTATTTAAGGTTATCATGCGACAAGCTGGAGGTAATGTCCCGTTCCCGCCTGGCTGAGCGCGTCCAGCCAGATATATTTGTGGAGACCCGACGACGAATCGCAGACACCAGTCGTCGTCGGGTCTCCACAAATATATTTGGCTGGACGCGCTCAGCCAGGCGGGAACGGAACAGCGTGCCGCTGTCATGCAGTTAACTCTTTCGCTACCGCGGAAAAGTGCATGATTTGGAGCGTACTGAAAGAAAAATTTTCTCAACAACAACTAATACACCCAGCACATATGCAATGCATAAAATTGTAGCTTATTTGACGGAGCGCTTACGCAATTTTTTTGTTGTCGGATAAAGAGATGTCCTATCTTACATCGGGCATGCCGGTTGTCTGAAAGAACGTGCCAGCTATCACTCGTTGGTAATGTTCTTGTAAACATGCGCAGGTGATTACTATGAGTATAAAGTTCTTTTTCGCATGAAATAAAATCAGTTGAAAGTAAGCGCTTTGTATGCCTTTCCTTTTCTGTCGTCCTTGTCCTTTTGAGCGCTTTCACTGTCAAGATGGAAAACCAACTCGCCCACTCAATTCCATTATGAAACAGTACCGGTCTAATGTCGCACCAGCGCCCACCACTCTGTCAACCGGCGCTTCGTCGCTGCAACTGCCGCATGGTTTGCCGCATCCGTTGTGCAGCCCTCCTTCACGCAGTTCTGGAAGCAGCGCAGATGGCGAAAATATAACTCGTACTTGGAGAAGGGAATGCGCAAACAGTGTCGAGCAATCCTAGCTGAAGTGGGTGAACTTGTAGGCGCCGAGTTCAGTCTGTGTGAGCCGTGTTTTTGCGTGCACACTGCCTCTACACTTCGTTGCTGAGGCGTAGGAGGGGGTGGTGAGCTTTCCGAGGAAAGTCACTGTCGCTGTCTCTTCCGGCAGTTCTCTCCGACTATGGTCGCAGTGTTGCAAGACGGCGACTATAAGCCTAAGAGTCCAGCCTAAGAGTTAACGCTGGGATGATTGGCTATGCAGGATGAAGCAGTCGGAAAGCAATTACTAGTCGCCACGTGCAGTTCTAACAGTATACAATTTACAATGCGGAAAGACGCAAATATGTATGCAACGACAAGGGGGTGACAGTCATATTACACTGTGACTATAGGTCTGGGTTTGGGAGCAATTTTCAGTACCTGTACGCAGCGCCTGCGGAAGCGTAGCGCCCTCGTGTGGTGGCGTTGGCAGCTTCTCGCAGAGTAGGACGATGTGCTCCGTTGTTTCGTCGTGCTCTCCGCAGGCTCTGCACTGGGTGCATTCGACTGTAGTGTCGAAGCGCTTGCGATACACAAGCGTTGGCATGGCACCCGCGCGTGCCTCAAACAACCGGCGGCTGCCTACACTGTTGTCGTAGAAGCTCTCGACGCAGATGTCCTGCTTGGCTGCCCGGTACACTTCCAGCGTCGACTTCCCCTCCATGGCAGCCCTCCACGCCTCTCGCTCCTGCGCACGCACTTGGGCATCAACTGCCTTGGCCCATTTCCTCGCGTTGTCGGCTTGTACTTCACTTCTGAAGAAGCCGAACTTGCGACGAAGGTGTTGGAGCCGCTTCACCCATGTAGTCCGCAGGCAGGTTTCACTTGCATAGTCAAAGACTCTGCGCGCCCACCTATTTTTGTGCATGAGGCGCAGCCGGCCTTCGTAGGCTATTTTCCTTCTTGCCTCGCGAGCCTCGAAGGTAGACCACACGTGTTGGTACAGAAATGTGCACCATCTATCGCCAAGCGGAGGAAGCAAGAGCAAGCGCCCTCAACCTGGCATCGTCTCCGCGGGGAGGCGCGAGACCCGAGGGGAGAGAGGGAGAGCGAGCAGAGCGTTCAAGCCGTGACGACGCGCTCGTCGAGACAGTCATGTAATCCAGCTAATCCTTCATTAAATGTTGTTGTTTGCAGAATTGGTCGTGTCCATCATGTGCACCAAGGCTGACATGGCGTCGAGAGAGAGAGAGAGAGATAAGGACGGAAAGGCAGGGAGGTTAACCAGGCGATGCCCAGTTGGCTACCCTAGACTTGGGGAGGGGAACAAAGGGGAAAAAAGGAAAAAGAGCGGCAAGGAAATGAGTCTTCTAAGTGTCCAGCGACCACTATGTCATAGGGACAGAGGGCGCGCACTGAAAACTTAATTATAAGCGGGAATGCAACCCCGAGTCCCTTAAGAAATTCAGGAGCGCTTTCACCGCTTTCCGTTGTCTGGAAGGTTGTGTCCAAGGCCCCAGAACGTTAGACTCTGTTAAAGGACGCGAGTCCAAGCGGAGCAGAGAAGCACTTAGGAAACCGCGCTCTCGCTCAAAACTAGGGCAGTCACAGAGGAGGTGGCTGACCGTTTCGTCACAACCGCACTGCTCATACGCAGGAGAGTCAGCCATTGCGATGAGATGGGAATAGGCGTTTGTGAACGCCACTCCCAGCCACAGGCGGTACAACAGCGTAGTATCACCGCGGGGGAGGCCGAATGGTATATGATGTTGGAGCAAGAGGTTGAAGTGATGCGAGCGGGGTGTCCAACCTCCAGGGGCAGACCACGATGTTACAGTCAGGTTTCGGGCGAGCAGTTGAAGGTGCCTTGCTGCGTCAGCTCTTGTCAGTGGTATGCGGACAGTGTTGGTTGTATCGTGAGCCGATCGAGCAGCATCGTCAGCTAAGGCGTTACCAACAATTCCGCTATGGCCTGGTACCCACTGGAAGATGATTTCATGATCTTGTTCGAATGCCTGGTGGTGCAGATATCGTATCTCCGCTGTAAGTTGCTCATGGTCGCTATGTCTCAAGGCAGATTGAAGACATTTTAGGGCAGCTTTTGAATCACAGAAAACAGCCCATTTTTGAGGTGATTGTTGTGAGATATACTGTACCGCCGCAAGAAGTGCGGCCAACTCTGCTCCAGTAGAGGTAGTCCGATGCGAAATTTGTTGGTGAATTTGAGTCTGTCGCGCAGGAACGACCACAGCGCAAGCAGAACTAGTAGAGGTTACTGATCCATCCGTATAGACGTGAGTACGGTCCGAATATTCGAAGTGGAGCATGGACAGTGTCAGTTGCTTAATGGCTGGCGTCGATAAATTTGACTTCTTCGCTATCCCCGGAATAGCAAGGCGCACACATGGGAGCCGTATATACCACAGAGGAGAGGGAGGTAGTGCTGCCGGGGAGAACTGTTGTGGGATCGACGACTGTTGCGTCGTTATCACCTTTGCAAATGCAGAATGTGGTCTCTGCAGTGGCAGAGGCGCAAGGTAATGCTGTGGAATCCTTGAGATATGACGTATGTGCATTCGCAAGCAGTCTAGGACAATATAAGTAGAGATCGGGTGGTCTTTGGCGAGTGCAATGCTACCCAGTGTTGATGCGCACCGAGGGAGACCTAGGCATGCGCGAAGGGCCTGACCCTGCACTGACTGGAGGGCACGCATGTTAGTTTTGCACGTGTTTGAGAGTACAGGTGTACTGTACCGCAAGCATCGGACAAATAGAGCTCTGTACAACTCCAGCATTGACTGGACCGACGAGCCCCATGATTTTCCACCTAGAAATCGGAGTAAATGAGCGATAGATGTTAGCTTTTTTTTTCAGTAGAGTGCAATGCGGGCTCCATGATAAATTGCGGTCGATCAGGATCCCTAGGAAACGATGAGTTTTGCTGTAAGAAATGACTTGACCGTCGATGCGTACCGGATATGGAGTCATACATTTACGTGTAAATGCCACTAGCGCGCACTTTTCCGGTGAAACGCTGAGACCTTGCTTCTGGAGATAGGAAGAAGTGATCGATGCTGCCCGCTGAAGTATTGCACGCACCTGGGGACGCGTCACAGAGGAGGCCCAAATGCAGATGTCGTCGGCATACATACACACCTGGACGGTGTTCGGGAGGTTCTCAGGGAGGGCGATGAGAGTCAGATTAAACAATGTAGGGCTAAGGACACCGCCCTGGGGCACGCCACGGTAGGTGTAATGCGCAGGCGTCGGGCCATCTTCACATTGGATAAAAAATGATCTTTTGGACAGATAGCTCTCTATCCACGCAAACATCCGACCACCGATGCCCACAGTTTCCAGCGCATCAAGGATGGCCTCATGGGTCACGTTGTCGTAGGCACCTTTTACATCCAGAAAGAGTGCCACTGACAAACGTTTCAAGCGCTTCTGTTGGTGAACCGTGGATACGAGATCAACGACATTGTCAATAGAAGAGCGACCCCACCTGAAGCCGGCCATAGCGTCGGGGTATATTTTGTAGTGTTCGAGGTACCACTCAAGGCGCGACAAAATCATTTTCTCCATGACCTTTCCTATGCAACTGGCCGAAGCTATTAGCCTATACGATGAGAGCTCGAGTGGAGATTTCCCTGGTTTTAGTAGGGTTATCAATCTACTCGATTTCCATTCTTGAGGAACAGCACCGTCAAGCCAAGAGTCGTTGTAACGTTTGAGGAGCTCTTCTCGCGCGTCGTGGCCAAGGTGGGACAGCGCAGCATATGTGATGCCATCTGGCCCTGGTGAAGACGAACGCCGACATCCTGCAAGAGCAGCGTCGAGTTCCTCGCGAGAAAAAAGGACATACATGGCTGAGACCCGTGAGGCAGGAGGAACACGCCGGGAACTCGAAGCAGTTGGTACACCAGCAATTTTCCTGCAGTAGTCCGTTGCTACCTCAGACTGCTGTCGATCTTGATAGACAGTCAACGCATAGAATGGTTGTCTTTGCTGCGGAAGCGTACGGAGGTCCCGCACAGTACGCCATATGAGGGACATGGGCTTGCGGGGATCCAAGTGCTGACAAAAGGACCTCCAGCGCTGGTTCGCCAGCTGATCCATTCTTCGTTTGATTTTTTTCTGCGTACGTCTCGCCTCCCGTAGATCATTTAAGCACTTGGACGACGAGGATTCATTAATACGAAGCCAACGCGGACAGGCAACCGGAAAATACCGTAACTCAGCGGCTGATATGGCAACGCCATGTGCTGTACGACCATGAAGACGCAGCGAGTTCAGACGGACTGAGGACAAAGCTGAACGAGGTCAACGACGCGGGAAGAAATCGTATCGGAAAGTTCCCGGCCTCCACGGTGTCAGCGAACGACGTCCCACTCCCGACGACAAAGCGTGACGCGCGTTACGAGCGAACAACCGGCATGGCTAAACAAGGTGAAGCGAAGCACTCAACATTCAACGACGAGTACGAGAGTGAAGAAGACCTACAGCGGGGTCCGCAATCAAACATGCTTTTCGGCGAAACGTCCACGACCATACGAACTGAAACGGCGAACGGCATAACGGAGCTAACGATGCTCGCGACGACAATGCAAATGATGGCACGACTACTGGAACGACAAATTGGATCAACCGGAAATCCGATTAACGCGGCAGACAGCGACGATACCACACGACGGGTCAACGAAAGCAGTGCGATCCAAGTCACGACAATGCCCGATCTCACGGCAAGTCTCCCGACGTTCTCCGGGACGGACAGCGAAAGCCTAGACGAATGGATCACTTCTGTGGAGAGCATGCGCGAAAGATGTTCATGGAGCGAGATGGCTATGCTCAACGCTGCAATTTCCAGGCTTCGCGGCCGCGCGTCAGCTTGGCATCGCACGGACGGCATAGGCCTGAAGGAATGGACAACCTGGATAACAGCACTGCAAAAAGAATTCGACAAGCAGCCACTGTTCTGCGTGTGGGTCGAAAACGTCAACGCACGACGACAGAAGGAAGACGAAGCTCTTACCGACTTCATGTACAGCGGACTGCAACGCATAAAACGCGGCAAGTACGCCCTCAGCGACGACAACATCGTGTATTGGTTAATTCAAGGTGTACGATCAGAAAACGCAAGACCCATGCTAGCGGCCTTCCACGATCTGAGAAAAGGCAGCGTGTCGGAATTCATCAACTACGCCCGACAATTCGACAGGCGCATGACTACGCCGAAAAGCGACGGCACTAGTGCGAAGCCATTCCCACGGACCGAACCGCCAAGGAACGCAGCAGTGAGAGGCCATCACGGACCAGGCAAGCACACGCGACTTCCAGCAGACACCTGCGCTCGCTGCCTGCAAAGGGGGCACCGCGCCCGGGCTTGCTCGAGGCCCGACACACGCTCCGAGGAGGAGAAGGCAGTCGCTGCACGAAGGAAGGAAGAAAAAGCGGCTCAGGAGAAACGAACCAACTCCTCTCCCGAATTCCGGCATCTCCTTTACCCGTGGTACAGTAAAGGATGGCGATCACGCATGCTTGAGGTTTCCTTCACGCGTCTACGTTGTCGCGTGCCTCACTTAAACTTCTACCTTTATAGATCTGGTCTGGCGGTCTCGCCATTGTGCCCGTTCTGCGGAGAACCCGAAACGATAGACCATTTCTTGTTGACCTGCCTCCGTTTCTCCTCTTTACGGAGCCTCCTGCTGGAGCTTCCGTTACGACAGCTTGGTCTAAGTCTTTCAGCCGGGGTGCTCTGTCTCTTGGGGCTTCCTCCCTTGGGCACAGCAACTGGAATGTGCTCTCCGCCATGCAAAACTTCCTTACAGACACTAAACGGCTGCCGTCTTAAGCTCTGCTCTTTCTCATGATCAATATTTCTCTGGAACGAAAGTTATCTGAAAAGTGGAATATTTAGCCCCGTTCTCTATTACAGCCACCGATCTCACAGCATTTGTTTAGCCTATTTTGAATTACACATCTGAGATCCTTTCATTTATTTCCTAATTGCTATCATTATCATAATTATTTTATTTTTCCCCACCATTATTTTCTTGTTTAACATTTTGTGCACCTATCAGTTGCCGCATGTGTCTTGGCCAATGCCCCGCAGTGGGTACGCGCCATTATGTAGAGGACAACAACAACAACAACAACTGCATCGTGACAGCACGCTCAGAGGGCAACATAATCCTTGTACCGACGAAAATCAATGGCATAGAGACGATGGCCTTATGGGACACGGGATCAACTACGTCACTCGTGTCACTCACGTTCGTACAGGAACACAACTTCGATATCGTGCCAGACACGGACTGTGTACTGAAAGGCCCATTCGCTGCTTCAGCAGCACCTGTTGGAGCTACACAAGGACATCTCGCTATCGGGGATGCAAGCACTACTGTGCTTGTGAAAGTGGTCAAAGACTTGCCATATGAAGCCAGGCTGGCGAGAGTGTATCATGTTTGACTACATCCAACGATACACAGATGGAACTCATACGATCGAGTGGATAGCGAAGAACGGCACACAACAAAAACGACGAACAGAAGTCTACCGACAAGACGTTCTGCAACAATCGAAGTACAACGATCAGAGCAGGGCAACCACAACAGCAGTGTGTGGAACTGCCACCAAGAACAACTTCGACAGGCAAGTGAGTCCCAAACTTCCTTCACTGGATGAAGTACGACAGGAGATCTCTCGAATGCAACCGACAGACTTTACCGCCGAGGAAACAGAACAGCTGAAGTCAGTGCTTATCAAGAACGTTGAAGTCTTTACAAACCCTGGCAACGAATTGGGTATGTGCATGCACGCAGAGCACACAGTTGACCTCATCGACGACAAACCAGTCCGTATGCAGCCTTATACGACGAGTGACGTAAACAGAAAATTCATAAGGCAAGAAACTGAGAACTGGCTGAAAAAGGGCATCATCCGCAAGTCCAAGTCTGCATATGCCTCGCCCGTGATTGTTGTCGGAACAGCCACTGCACGAATCTACACCAAAAAGGATGTGCGTCGACTACCGTTTCCTCAATGCGAAGACTATCAAACGGGCTTACCCTATGCCAAGAATCGACACACTACTCCGCAAAGTGTCAGGATCGCGACTGTTTTCGAAACTTGACGTGAAGAAAGCGTTCCTGAACGTCCCAATACGTGAAGAGGACATCGAGAAAGCAGCCTTCGTGACCGAAGACGGACACTATGAGCCAACACGCATGATTTTTGGCTTATGCACAGCGCCGGCAACTATGCGAAGCATCATGGACGAAGGGCTTCAACCGCTCATCGACAGCAGACAAATCATTGTGTATATGGACGACATATGCATCTTCACGAACGACGTCGAAGAGCATATCCAAACAGTGAACCATGTTTTGAAGAGACTCAGAGACCTCAACCTACGAGTGGACTTTAGAAAGTGTACTTTCGCAGCCGACTATGTTAGCTTCTTGGGCTACGTCATTTCGCGAAACGGAGTAGCTCTAGACCGACGACGCGTAAGTGCCATAAAGGATTTTGGGCAACCGCATTCGAAGACGGAAGTGCGATCATTCCTAGGGCTGACGTCTCACAACAGGAAGTACATCAAAGATTACGCGAAAATAGCTCAACCATTGACCCAACTTACGAAGAAGGATGCACTACTGACGTGGACTGCTGAATGCCAAACAGCCATGTACACGCTGAAACATCGACAGACAGAGGCACCGATATTAGCCAACTTCGACCCAGCACTTCCAACGCAAGTTCACGTTGATGCCTCATACACTGCGTTAGGCGCCGTCCTTTCACAGAAACACGGGGACGAAGTACGCGTAGTGGAATACGCAAGTAAGAAAGTGCCCGACTCGGACAGGCACAAGCACTCGACAGATTTGGAGGCAATCGCGGTGCACTGGGCTGTGACAGAAAGGTTCCAACCCCACCTGCAAGGCTTGCAACACTTCGAAGTCTACACCGACAACTGGGCGGTGGCGCACATCATCTCCAAGAAAAATCCGCAGCTGCGATTCGCCCGCATCGTGCTCGACTTGATGTCGTACAAATTCACGATCCGGCATACTTCGGGCAAGACGAACGTCATCGCTGATGCGCTATCAAGAGTCCCAGAAAAGACGCACAACGTTTTCGTCCTCAAAGCTGAAGACAACCGACTTTGCAAAGCGCAAAGAGTCATATGACCCTTCACTTGCCCCGGTCATTGACCAAGCACGGAAAAACGGAACGGAAGCAACACCGTACTGGCTCGTGCACGACAGGCTGGTACATGTGTCCAACGACGGAGAACGAGAGAAACAGCGTATTGTGGTACCAGAAAGCCTGAAGCAGTCTGTTCTCGCGTCATACCACGACGAGGACGGGCACGGCGATGGTACTAGGACGCTTGCGAAAATCCGGCAAAGGTACTTCTGGCAGAACATGAGCCGAGATGTGGATAACTACGTACGCGGATATCAAGCGTGTCAACGGTACAACACGAGTACAGGCGTGAAACACGGATCGCTCAACCCACGCATGCCAAAACAAGCACCATTCGATACCATTGCCATCGACCACGTTGGACCAATCTACACAGAGGACACCAACAAGTACTTTATAACGGCAGTTGACGTCACGACGAGGTTCATAATCACACGTGCTGTACCAGACAAGTCAACTGAACACGTGCTACGTTTCCTTGACGAGGACATTCTATTCGCTTTTGGGACACCAAAAACGGTGGTGACGGACAACGACCGAGTGTTCACGTCGAGATCTGCAACACGCTACTTCGCCGAGAAGAGCATCCATGACAGGTTGACGGTACCCTATGCACCCGAGACAAACGGTCTAGTCGAGCGTGCAAATGCGAAAATCCTATCAGCGCTTAGGAAGAACCTCAACGGAAACATGGACAACTGGAGCGAGTACCTGAAAGAAACAACGTTCCAAGTAAACAACCATCCGCGCGTGGGTTTGCAGATTTCACCATTCGAACTGCTGTATAATTACGTGCCTCGCCGATCCATCGACAACGAGCTATCAGCACCAACAACGCCGCAAGCCCAAGCAGAAGCTAAACGTGAGGAAGCACGCGCTACGCTTACCGACTACTTACAGGGCATCAAACGCAAGTACGATGCCAAACATACCAGCCATCCATCAACGTGGGAGATGAAGTTTGGTACCATAAAGGTTCGCGACCAACAAAATTAGGCCCAATCTACGAAGGACCCTATACTCCGTTCCATACATCAGGTGCAACGCTGTCAAAGCTAGCGCTCTTTTTTGCGCAGCCTGCATCCGTGACAGAAAATAGTGCGTTGCTTGTGGTGAGCGAAAAATAACAAATGCTTTGTCGACAGGCTTCGTGGATAATACATTTGTCATCAGCGTGACAAAAAACGATGTTATTGCGAGCGAATCGGTCGAGATCTGTGATTTTGTATTTTGCGTTTGTCGTCTTTTTCTATTTCACGTTTTCGCTGTCCCCGCTGGCCGCCGTGTTTACTCTTTCCGTCCGCCTCCCTTTCACTTCTGAGAAAATGGCGTCCAGTTCAGCTGCCGCGGCCAGCTCTCCTGTACGCATTTTCCCGAAGGTTCGTGCACGCCAAGCAAGTAATTGCGAATGTGTTCTGCCGCACCGGGATCCGTTTTCCGGAGAAGTCTGTTCGGGAAGTACTGAGTGCTGTGAGCGAGGACACCGGAGTACCTCCCCGTAGCGTTGCCAAAATCAAGGCGGAGCGTCTGTGCGGGCCTGTGGCGCCTCCGAAGAAAAGACCTCGCGACGTGAAGATTTCAAGCTCGCGAATAGTCAAGAATGACAGCTTCACAGTCCATGCCATCCGCCTGAGAGTGCACAGTATGTACGCGAAGAGGGAAGTCCCAACACTGGGCAGTGTGCTAAAGGCTGGCAATGAGAACGACGACCTGTCGAACTTCAAGAAAACCACATTGTGGAGGTTGATGAAGGACATCGGATTCACATTTCATAAAAGAAAGCGGAATCTTGCACTGATCGAGCGAAGTGACATCATTGCCTGGCGTCGCAGGTACCTGCGGGCGGTCAAGGAGTTCCGAGGACAGGGCAGGTACTGCTCGTTCCTTGCTTATTTTCTTACGCAGCACGTTTAGACTGGCTTCACATAGAGCTTGATGTTAGCTTTGAAACCTCGTAGTCGGAACAGTGAGTGTTGCTTCAGGATAACACATTTAGAAGAAATCGTCTTAACCACGTTGCTGTTGCCGACCTTTTGCATAGTGGTGATGTTTCACGACCAGTTTTGCGCTACGTTTCGGTGGGGCACGTGTCTGCACGGGTCAGATTAAATCGCTAAATCCCAATTGGTGCGGCAAGCAAAAACAGCAAAATGCCAAAAATGTAGCACTGCAATGGGTAGTGCCATATCTTCGTCGCCGTAGGAACGAATGGACACCCACTGTACTACACTGCCAGTTGCTCTGGTGGTGCGAGTTACTGGCGCTGCTGCGAACGTTGGAAATTTTTGTTCGCATTCGCCGCGAGTGAAGAGATTTCAAACGTTTCCGAATTAGTCAAGTACCCCATGCAAACATACAGTGAATATAAACTGGCTACCAAATGCCGCCTGGGCGTGAAATATAAGCCCGAACAAGGGAGCAATTAAGCTGAGATAATTCTTTTTCTCGAGTCCCTTTGAGCGGCTGTTTGTGAGACAGGGGTCAGCAGTGCGTTTGTTGCAGTGCATTGCCTACTTAAATGCTGCAGCGTGTTTGTTTACTTACAAGCATTCACTCGTGTACTCTGTTGTTTTGCATTTACAGGTGCATCGTATACCTAGATGAAACCTGGGTCAACGCAGGGCACACAAAAGAATACGTCTGGCAGGACAAGACTGTAAAGTCATCTCGGGATGCCTTCCTGAAAGGTTTAACAGGATTGGCTGCGCCTTCGGGCAAATGGCCCCGTTTGATCCTTGTACATGGTGGGAGCAGTGCAACAGGATTTGTGGAAGACACTGCTGACTTCTTCAGAGCAAAAAAGGGAAGCCACGCTGACTACCACTCTGAGATGGATGGCAACTACTTTGAGAAGTGGTTCACCAACAAGTTTTTGCCAAACATTCCAGCCAATAGCATTGTCGTCATGGACCATATCATAGCGTGGCTCTTGAAAAAGCACCACTGGCTGTTTCCGGAATAAACCATTTCTCGCAAGCACTGCGGGGCCAGCATTTTTTATTGTCCTGTCTCATTTATTGTTTGCTCTTTCGAAATATTTTTACCTAGCAATGTGCAACTTCTTCCGCATTCTTACTTGACGCTCCCACAGCTTGGAACTCTTTTTACCTGGCTGCATGAAAATCCTGCCTGAGCAGCTTCTGCTCTTCTAAGAGAGCAGGGAAATCGAGACAAGCTGACTTGCCTCTGTATTGCCTTCATGTACATTTGTGCACGACAACAAATCTAACTCTTGAGGCAGTACTATTTTCTCTTACTGTGTGAATCAAAACTATGTTCTAAATTTAACACTTAACACGGGAAAACAGGCCCTATCGAGGTGGTGTGTGTAAATATAATTTGACCCGAAAGTTGCAGACGGCCAGTTGTTAATCCGGCCACGGCAGAGCACTCAGCACTGTGCTAATTAATTAAACCCGACGAATGAACGTCATCTTTCGCACAAACCTCTCGCTTGAATCTAAAAAGTATAGTCACAATGCTGCAGAATCGGGAAGAAAACCGCTGCTGGTGACCAAAAGCCGGTGCGGGCTCATTGACAACGAATTTCAGACAGCATCAAATGAACAGGTGCATGCAGTTCATTTCGGAACACGCCATAATATTCAAGCGATTCTGAACAAAAAGAGTTTTCTCATTCAAGTCACGCGAGATTCAACTTGCGATGAAAAAAAATGTGCGAAAAAAAAAAAGTTTCACCATCCGGGATTTGAACCCACGCACCCCAACTGCCTGTCGACTTCCCGGAGCGACGCGTTAGACCACACGACCACAAAACTTCTTTTTTTCTTCAACATGGTATTTATTACAGTGATGTAATGTTCTATGTACATGAACTATATACAAGCCATTATGAAAACAGTGGTAAACAATACATATTCAAAAGACCATGCACTAGAAAAAAGGCAATGCAGAGCACATCACTAATAGTGAGTGCCACTCCGGTTCGTACTCAGTCTGGGCATACACATCTCTAGATGAACAACCATTCGACTGAAGTGATCCTTTGTAGACACAACAGGTTCACAGTGTCTGTCCATCATGCGGGTTTTCCAGAGGCTGTGCAGTCCAATCAGAAAGAACATGTCCAGGGGTTCATCAACAAATGGCAGCGCAGGGACATAGCGAACAGAATGTGGAGTCAGATGAATTATTTTTTTTGAATGTGCGTTGCAGGATATCCCAGAAGAGTACTGCATCTTTGCAACTGATGAAACAATGCTCAATTGTTTCTGGTTCATCACAAAGGCGGTAATTAACGGTAGACAAAAAAAATGCCCTCTTTATCTAACCATGTTCTAACGGGCAACGTACCGGTGTGTAACTTAAAGAAAAAGGTCTTTGTACACGGCGAGACTGGCATCTTACGTACTCTTTTGAGTACGTCATGCCCCGGTAAACCAAAATACGGAGAGCGGTACATGGGCGGAGGGAAGAGCATACTAATCAAATCCTTATACAACTTTTTCCTCGACACTAAAGAAAGGAACTCAGGAGAAAAACGAACAAGTAGGAAACGGACAGCTAAATACACCTCTTGCATTATGCCCCACAAACACGGATGGTCACAAACATTGGAAGAGACAATGAGGTTGGGTAAAACATGAACTAAATTTGTTTCCAGGAATGAACGTACTATTGGGTGTGTAGTGTCACGGAAAAACATGAAACGTGACACTATCTGTCGGACATACAGGTGAACTAGACCAAGGCCGCCAGCGCTTACAGGCCGAAAAAGGTTATCACGCCTCATGGATTCAAAAGACGAATCCCACACAAAATTAGCGAAAACCCTGTGAAAACGCTGGATAGGAAGTCTTGCGCAATGAATAATTTGCAGTACATAATATATTTTAGTGGCGAGAAACAGATTACAGGCGGTCGCCCTGCCAAAAATTGAGAGGCCATGGGGGACAAACGTTTGAGCATAGCGCTGAATAGTTGACACGCGGTCTTTCCAATAATTTGCGCTATGCTTATAGGCACTCAAAGGGACGCCAAGGCACTTTGGTGGCCTGCATGTCCATGTTATACCAGCATATTCAGCAGGTGTCGTACCACAGCTACCAAACCAAAGACCGCAACTCTTAGAGCGATTAATCCGACTTCCTGACACCGAACCAAAGTCCACCGTTAAACGAATAACCTCGTCGATGCTTGGCTTATCAGTACAAAAAAGCGCAAGGTCATCTGCATTAGCCAATACCTTCAGTTCGTGGCGCATTATTCGGAAACCATTGACAGCTCTACTGTTTGTAACACTAATGTAAAGTGGCTCCAAGTATAATGCGAACAGGAGCGGAGACAGTGGGCACCCTTGCTTCACCGAAGACCGAATTGGGACTGGTTGCGAGAGACAGCCATTAACAATCAAGCGCGTGGTGCAGGATTTGTAACAAAGGCGTATGCCAGTAGAAAGTATTGAACCGAGATTGACGTGATTTAAAAGTGCAAAAAGGAATGAATGGCACACTCGATCAAATGCCTTTGCCAGGTCAATTTGCAGCATTGCTAATTGTTCTTGAGCGTCACTGCAATACTGTAACACCGTACGCGCTACATGTAGGTTAGATTGTATTGATCGTCCCCGCAAGCCACATGTTTGATGAGGCCCAATCAAAGTAGACATTGCAAGCTGCAGCCGATTTGACAGTACTTTTGCAAAAATCTTATAATCTACATTAGAAAGCGTGATTGGTCTGTAGCCATCTACAAATCGAAGTTTTTCCTTATCCTCGGTTTTTGGTATAAAGACAATATGACTTTTCGTAAATGACTGAGGCAGAAATTCAACATCAATACTTGTCTCAAAAATTTGGGGCAGGACAGGGGCTAGAACGCATTTAAATGCCTTGTAAAATTCTCCTGAGATGCCGTCAGGCCCCGGGGTTTTCGAAAGCGGCAATTGATCAATTGCATCTTGCAATTCGCCCAAGCTTAAAGAGCCACTTATTGCCTTGCACTCTTCCTCATTGAGTGGGTTAATCATGGGCACCAATCGCGCTATATGATCATCATCAGCAGTGCTAGACGTGGCAGCAAACAGAGAGCTATAGTGGTTTTCAAACTCGACCGCAAAACAGACCAGAGTGATACTCCTATCTTTATTTTTTTCTGCGGACTATTTCCGTACTCTTCACAGCGTTGCACATGATGTATGAAACGGAGTATACACGATCACACAGGTGGAGAAAGAAATGTACACCATCACGAAGAACGGAACAGAAGAAACAAAGCTCGCTACTGCCGGACAACTTAAAAATCTCCACGAGCAACCCGACTTCAACGAGACGCAGTCGCAAGCCGCAGCTGAAGTTACAAGCACAGACTCCGGCGAGCCAAACCAACCTGCCCAAGCGCAAAGCTACAGACACGCCGAAATGCTACCGAGAGGAGAGAACTTGGCACCTTTCCAAATCGCGGGTCATCGGCCACGTCAAAGACCCGGCCGTGTTAGCTTGTGTTGGTAGAAAGTAACTGGAACTCTGAAAGTACCGCAGCTGTTTTCCTTTTGCCGCCGCGCCGCCTATTGGCCAGTTGCGATCACGTGATTAGGCGCCGCCATAGATGGTCCACTCGCTCAGGAGCCGGCGGGGCGCAGTGCTTCCGAGGTGGTTGGACGGCGTGTTTTACGAAGCAGCACGTTCAGTACCACGTCGGTGTGTCTGTGTGTGCACTTGTGTGCGTGCGTATGTCTGTGTGCGTGCGCGCGTGTCTGCTTCTATCTGAGCGTATGTCTGCGTGCGTGTGCGTGTCTATGTGCGCGCATGTGTGTCTGTGCGCGCGCGTGTCTGTGTGCGTGCGTGTGTCTGTGTATGCGTCTCTATCAGTGCGTGTGTTTGCGTGCGTATCTATGTGCGCGAGTGTATTTGTGCACCGCGTGTGTCTGTGTGTGCGTGTTCGTGTCTCTGTGCATCGTGTGTCTGTGTTTGTGTGAGTGTGACAGTTATAAATGTCTTCGGAGACGTCGCTTCACGAGATTTTGTTCCCTGCTGGTCATCGATATTGGCTAATGAGGCTGAAATAGAAAATAATAAATTGCGGAGTTTAACCTCCAGAAGTGACACGTTAGCTATAAGGGGTGTCACAAAATTCGGCGCATTTTTGAAACATACAAAGAAAAAAGTTGGAGGCTTATCAAGGTTAAGCGCAGTGGATGCGAAGCAGCCTTCGTTTTGCATTCTTATTATTAACGTCCTTAGCGTTTGGAGGCATCCTGACCGCATACACGCCCGGCGCAAAGACGCTGGCGCGGTTGCGGGCACAGAGACTGACGCGACGGCGGGCGCGCGCCGCTTCATCCCTGGCGTGACGTCACATATCACATGATGCAGCGATGGTGGCGCCGCCGCCGCGTCGCGCGCGACGGCGCGAACTAGGGTGCCTCGATGCCAGCGCCCATCGAGGCACCCTAGCTATACCCTAGCGCGAACCGAAGCGTGGAGGCCTCCGCCGGGCGACGTCTGACGGCGCGTGGCCCCATCTGCAGCCGGTGTGACGTCATCACGTGACGTCACATCATGTGATCTCACTTCAAGGTCAATGGTGGCCCCCCCCGGGCGTCGCGCGAAGGCCCGAAACCTACGTTAATATGCTTCGCATAAAACGCCGCCGCGAGCACGATGTCTCGCTGGCGGGAGCCGAACGGGGGAGGAGGAAACCGCCGCGGAGCGCCTAGCCTGTGTGCGTGTGCTCCCTCTCCCCTCCACCACCGCTCACCGACGCGGCGTGCGCCGAGGCAATAGACACTTTTAGTTGCTGCATACGTAGCGACATTGCGTACACAACGCTCACTACGTTCCGTACGCAGTAAAGAACACCCCCGTCACACTTATAGTTGGCCGTACTGCCGTACTGCCGCAGAGCAGTCGCGTAGCCCGTTGTGTTGTGTCGCCATCTAGTGACAAACACTGAAAGCGCTGTAGCGCTCGGCTGAACATTTTTCAGTTTCGGACGATATGAATAGTATATTACTGTTTTTAATGGAGGAAAAAATGTATAATGTTTAATGAAGTGCAAAAGTAGGCACATGACTAAAAAAAATTATTCGACAGGTGCGGTTGCTATGACGATAAACGTACACAACGTTAGTTAGGCTTAAAAGGTCAAAAATCGCTTCATTATCTGAAAAACAAGGGGCATTTGTCCCTAATATTTTGGCGTGTGGGTGAGAGTAGACAAAATAAAGGTAACAGCACAGGTTAGAGCGAGCCATCACATTGAAGAAAGCAGCGGCGAAGGGAAATCGGACCGAAGCGGGCGAGATGGTCGCCACTATGTTCTCTACGCAGCACGTAGCGTCCCGCGTTGCGTACGCTACGCTGTGCTTCACAGCGGGCGGGCGCCCGCAACGCGCGGCTAGATACGTTGCGTTCTGCGCATGCGCATTCGTTACCCGCGGTGTTGTTGCGTACGCAAGCTCACTGCGTACGTCCAACTAAAAGTGTCTAATGAGTCATCCACGCCGATTTCTCTAGAACGTGCGAGTCGTTTCTACTGCTAACCGGGGGAAGAGGGGGAAGCCTTGCGTGCGCTAAGACATGTCCCCCTCCTCTGCACTCGGACGTCGGCGACGGCGCCACGCGAGAACACGCTCGAAACTTCCGAGATGCGACCCCCGTACTCTGACCAATGGGGATGCGCGGCCGGCGAGAGAAAGGAAGGGAAACTACACGGGAGATGCTGCGTGTATGTGCGCGCCCATTCTGGAGCGTAGAACAAACAGACGTGGAAGCGAGCCTATAAAAGAAGGCATTGACCGCTATCAGTCAGTCCGGACCGCCGTTTAAGCTTCATCGAAGCGCGCCCGTTCGACTCCCGGGAAAACACCACTCGGCCAGCATCGGACCAACGAGGCAACGTTCGCCAGTCTGCGGGACGGCATCGTCGTGGAACTCTGGTCGTCGGACTGCCGCAATGCCCGGTGAACAAATTGTGTTTTGTTTTGTTTACCTCACTCTCTTGTGTTAGTGCACTTTAGGTGCAATATTGCCTTTGTATTTTAGTCTCTCTCTCGAGTTTAACTTTGCACGAGTTGCATTGTTCTGTTAATCACTTTGTATATGTCTGTACTAGTGATTGTGAAATCCTCTGTATCGTCTCATTGCTGTATAAGCTTGTTTTGTTTGTGAACCTTTGGCTCCGACCCATTCCCTGGCTTGCGACCTGCGAAAGCTGGGCACCGAACGCCCAAAAACCTCTTGTCACTTGGTGGCTGGTCTCCGCTGAGCTTGCCACGCTGAGTCGAGGGCATCTCCTTCGAGTCCGAGACCGCTACCCCCACACGCTCTAAGGGTGTCTGGGAGCTTCCCACGTAAAAGTGCGCGAAGTGTGGGTGACAAGGGGTGCCGAAGTGGAGTGCAGTGCGGGAATTTATGCCACTTGCAGTTATTTAACGCGTACTTACATCGCACTTCGCACGGGAGGCTTTGTATTTCGCCTCCATCGAAACACAGCCACAGCGCGTCTGCGTGCTATCTGGCCGCACAATTAGAGCATTGACCCTCTCGTCGACCTTGGGGTCGCCCAACTACCTCCCACAAGCCTCCGACCGGCGACTGACCACACGGAGGGAAGAACAGGCGGGAACGTGTTATACGCATCAGACTTCCAAGTGAACCGGTTTACTAAACGTTTTGCTGTATCGGGCTGGTGTATACGCAGCCTGCCGGCTTTAAAGTTTTCCGGGTCTCGAAAACATGCATTTGCGAGCCTCTCACGGAAGTGACAGGACAAGCCTGCTTCTTGGGTTGTTCGCTCACACCCGTGGGCTCAAGAATACGAGAGGCTGTGCCGCCGTTGTGCGACGCTTTCAAGGTTTTCGAAACCCTCATCTCATCTGAGCTCTCAATCATGAATACTTTCATTGATTAATTTTTGCTCAAAACCGATGAACGAGGCGCCCGCAAGGGAGACTTTCTTCGCCTAGCAGACGACGCGTTCGCCGCGCTGGACCACCTCTGGCAACAACACCCCAATGTTGCCCGCGCGCCGCCCGTTGGTTGCGGTACTTTCAGAGTTCCAGAGACTTTATGTTGGTACAGAAATGCGCACCATCTATCGCCAAGCGGAGGAAGCAAGAGCAAGCGCCCTCAACCTGGCATCGTCTCCGCGGGGAGGCGCGAGACCCGAGGGCAGAGAGGGAGAGCGAGCAGAGCGTTGAAGCCGTGACGACGCGCTCGTCGAGACAGTCATGTAATCCAGTTATTCCTTCATTAAATGTTGTTTGCAGAATTGGTCGTGTCCATCATGTGCACCAAGGCTGACATGACCCAACGTAAAGCGGCTTTGGGGCGCACGCTATTTCGCCGATTTAGCGTTATCGTCGCCCGCTCGTCCAAACACCCAAGGGCCGTTAGCGTTCTGCGCATGCGCAGTAGCGTCTCGCTATTCCCCTTTGACCCGAAGCGATAGGGTGACCTTATACTAAAACTCTCTAATGAGCACGGTCCCCTTCTTGTAAAACTAGCCACTGCTTTAAAGGGACACTGAGGAGAAATTGAAGTTGGCTTGTATCGACAGAATACCAGCTCCTGATTACAAAAACGCCACTCATACTGACAGCAAAGCTCTTGTAACGTAGAAAAGAGCAAGAACCAAAATACAGGTATCGCCGCCACAGGCGAAACTCGCAAGTACAAGCCTGATGACGTCATAGGACAAAATAGCGTTGCTAGAACGAATGGTTCTAGCAACGCTTAAGACACGAGGAGGCACGAATCACTGAGGCGCAGCCAATGCATACGCAAATCTCCTTCATGTCGCCAGATGGCGCCACGTACCCGGCAGCTACGCGCGCCTGCTCACCGGAGGTAGGTGGGCTCCCGGTATTCCGCTAACGGTAACAAGATACACGGTATGCTAAAGTTGTCTATTTGCGAGAACTTCGTTGACATGTAGTTCTTTCGTTCCTCCATGTTCGTTGACGACTTCGAGAGCGGGATCCATCGTAACGCTGGCAAAACGCCGGAGCAAACGTTAACGAAGCGACGGTAGCGACGGCCGCAATAGCCGATAGATGCCTTCAACGTGCGGCCGGCGGTAGCTTTCTTTTCGGCTGCTGCTAGGCCGCAAAAAATATTAATGGAGCTCTCCTCACTGTCCCTTTAAACAAGCCAAATAAGCCTTTTCATATCCCAGTGTGTACCACCTGCTCTAAACCACAGTCGGACGGTTCGGAGGCGTAGCGCAGCACGTACAGCTCTCGCCTATCGTGCGAGAGGTGCGGGGATCGATTCCCCACATCTCGAGTACATTTTTTTTTAAATTTTTTTCCGCTCGTAAGCAAAGGCGGTGGCATCCAACAGCTGCTTGTCGCGACCTCCTTTTTTTTATTGGCCAACATAGCTCTTCGTCGTCGTGTCGCTTAGTTCTTCAGCACTTTCAGGGCATTCAAAGATATGCACGCTTGTAAAGTCAACTGAATCAAATGGCGGCGGCTGGACTTCTTGACTAAGCCTGACCTTGTCCTCGTCAAGCCAGGTAGTTGATTACATAATGAGCTATAGGCTCGAGAAAAGAGGCACGAGTGAGAGGAAACGCGGATCCTGCGCTCCATAATAACACACAACTCCGGGCCGCCAACCTCTAAACCCGTGATGGTTTGCGAGAAATGGCAGTGCGACTTAGTCGTTCGAGGAACAGGGTGAGGAGAGCGGGCGCTTTGAAAGCATTTCTATGCAGTGAGAGACGCAGTGACTCTATAGTGAGATAGGCTCTCTACAGTGAGGTAGTGACTCTACACTGAGATAGTGACTCTGCAGTGGGCCTCTTCGATTAACCGCGCTCGACCCCGCTCGGGCAGCCCGCTGGCGGCCCGCAAGTTCCTCCCTGACAGGAAAACGCATCATGGTCACGTGGGCTGGCGGCCACCGGAACCAGTTGCGGCAATCACGGCGGCAAGCAAGTCGCGGATCACAGAGGGCAGATGCTCTCTTTAGCTTCGCGTTCTGCGTCTCATTGCTACGGGCCCGTACGTTAGAAATAGGCTGCTTGGTATCGAAAACAACGACTTGCAGTTATTGAGGGCTGCGTGCCGCAGACTGCAGAACAAGCAACTGATCAAGCTCGCACTCGTATACATCGGCGACGACAACGCGAGCGTGTGCCTTCGGTGCACTGTGTGCTGTGTAAGCTTCAAGAAATCCTCAAAAGCATGCGGTGAGCAATCGCAATCTAACGTGTTTCAGTCGACACCACATAGGACGGAAAAACTGCCCGTGCGTTGATTATCAAACGACAAGCCGTACTCTCGGATTATTGCGTGTTTGCTTACTCCGCAGTAAGTATATATGACCGCCGACGATCGGAGACGATGGTGGACTCTGCTGTGGTCGTTGCGATTTCTACGCTCGTAACCTGCTTCGTGTAAGCTGTAAGCAGAAAAGAATAGGGATACGTTTCGTTCAACTGTAGTCTGTCGGCCGCCGGCTTTTGCTGCGGGCAAGGAACGCATAATCTCGACAAAAGCGCATATCAGCTGTTGAACGTCCACCTAAAATAAGCGTGTGCACTGTATAAATATAGCTGAGTATCGTTTCTGTAATAATACGCCTTTATAGCGGAGAACTGGCACTGGAATGAAAGGCGCTACAATAAAGCCCTGCGTGTCGGCGCCTCACGTTCCGCGTGTGTTTGCATGACGATCAGCGCTTTTTATCTCTTTTTTCTTTAATGAGCCAAACGCGAGGAGATGCATGCCTGCGGTACTTCTCATATTTCCAGCATATATGTGGCAGAAGGCCCGAGCATGAAGCTGTACAACAGTTGGCGACGACAGAATCAGCACTTAATTGGTCGGCGCGACAACTGTGTGGCCACATATATGCCCGCAGAGATGCCTCGAGCAATGTGCGCGTGAGGGCTTTTAATAAAGGACATGTTTCAGTCAAGTGTTTTTCAAAGCATATCCACTTTTGCACTGCGCCAAACGCAATGAAGACCATACGCTCCCTTATCGCGGTCAACAATTAACACTTCGTACGTTCAGCACATGCATATATGCGCGCGTCTGAACGCGTACTCGGAACTGGAATCCGGCTGTTCTCGTGAAAGGCCTCGAACACCATCGCAATATCAGTCGGACGCACGAAATTAACAGCCGAAATATTTTGTGAATCAGAAGTATGCGATCGTAATATGAAGCGAGCAATTGTGCTTGCGAGGTGGTGAGACGATCGAAATATGATCGCGCATACGCACGCAAAACATATCAATAAACAGCGAGAACTACCGCAAAAGGTGCCATTGCAGGCGGCACAGTCTCTATAGGCACCGTGGCCTAGTCGAAACAAACGCCTGCATCGCGCAAAACATCGCATGAAATACCGCGGTCCTTCTAGTCCATATAGAAATGACCGCACGAGCTTCCCGCTACCATACACCTCTCTGTCGTCTGCTAGCTGCCCGAGCGCTGCCAGCACGAAATCGTCCTGGCGAGTCTGGCCGCCGGCTGGCAGCCCGAAACCGCCCAGCTAGAGTGTACTAGAACCTATTCTAGTACACTCGAGCCCAGCCAGAGAAAAACGAACGCGTTCCGGGCAGCCACCGGAAGTGGTCTGCCCGGAAAATCGAGCGCCGCCGCGCTCGGGCAGCCCGCAAGCAACCGCGGGCTGCCAGAGGCGGATAATCCAAGAGGCCCAGTGAGACGCAACTGAAAGCCCCTTAGCGGCATCTCTAGGCACCATAAGTGGGCAGCTCGCTGCAGCTTCATGCTGCCACTGCAAGTACGGCTGAGGTATGCGCGCGTAATTTTTCTCTAATGTGCGCCGCGAACGCTGTCTGTGCCTGGCAACTCCACGCGCCGCGGCCGTCGTCGGCGCTCCTCCCCCTATATGGCATGCGTCCCTTCGCGTTCTAGCGTCTCAACTCCGTCAAGTGCCGCTAGTTCTTGCGGCGCATCAATTCGGCCTCTCTTGAAATTCGAACGAGTGGATTCCTAACATCACCAGCACTCTGGAGCCACCAAATTTCACCAGTTGGGCCCAATTTTCGCATTGTGAGAGGAGATTTCCATTTTGCCGCGAGGAGTGGACGCTACGCCTAACGGCTGCGTCGCTCCCGCGGCGGTGACACCCTCGCTACTACTCAAGATGGCTTCTCAAGCCCCTCTCAGGGGCTACGACCCTTCCGAAATGGCCTGGACGACTGTTCCAGCTACCCAACCTGAAGCTCCTGCGGAACCTGCCCGTTTCGAGCACGAGGAGCTCTTCCAACTCGTCAACCGGCGCGGCAGAGCCGGCTCCGACAAGCAGGCTGCCACATCGATGGCCTCCCAATCTACGCACCAAGGCCTCACGCACGGGCCTGCCTCATCACTTAGAAAACAAGCCCAGTCGTGTCAGTGGAAGCCGCGTCCTATGCCACAGATGCACCCTGAAGACTACGTTGTCATCCTCAAGCCCACAGTCACCGCCGACCTACGGAACACCTTCCGACGTGGTGAGTTGGGCAAAGCTCTGAACTCGCACCTCGGCATCTCTGCTGCCGAGAACATTCTCAACATCGTCCCCGCCTGGGAGCAGAATCTGCTCGTTGTAGGCGTACGGAATCCTCACCTCGCCGATCGCCTGATCGGCGATATCAGTTTGACCACGAGCAAAGGCACCCTGCCCGTACACGGGCATTTGAAACAAACCGGAGACGTATGCCGCGGCGTCATCGGAGGCATCGCCGACGAGGAAACCAGCGCAACGCTCACCGCCCAAATTGCCTGGCGAGGCGGGCAGATTGCCAGCATTCGCCGCCCTGGAAAATCGTCCATCGCAGTGATCACCTTTGTGGGTAAGGTGGTCCCGCGGTACGTCCACTACAACGGGGAACTTACCCCCGTCCGAGAATACAAGCGAACCGTGCCCGCCTGTGTAAAGTGTGGTACTGTGGGACACCGCACGGACACTTGCCCCACCCCGAATTCATCTAAGTGTGGCCTTTGCGGCCAAAATGTCACTGTGACGCAGGATGGCCCTGCGCCACATGAGTGCAACCCAACATGTGCAATCTGTGGACTAGCCACCCCACGGGCTCGAAGATTGCACGGCAAAATTCCGCCGACTTCATCTTGCCGGTGTCAAGCCCTCTCGACATGGAGGATTCGAAAAGCCAGAGTCTGGAAACAGACAAGATCCCACCACCGGCGGAGCCAATGGCGGCGCGGTACGTGGCAATAACGCCACCGGCTCGCTCGAGGAAAACGTCAACGCGGCTTCCTCATCTCCCGGACTGAAGTCAACGGGAGAGAAGAGAAAGAAGAAAAACAAGAAGAAAAAGGAGGCACCGCCACCGCCCTCTAGCGGAGACTACGCCAAGAACTTTCCCACTCTCAAACCAAGTGGCGCCCCACCCAGTGCTGGCTTTAGGCCAGAGTCCAATCAGCCCCCGTCTCTCACCTCTAATCCTAATGATGGCGGCACGGCCTAATAAGCGTTCCCCTCCTCCGAAAACACACACATTGGTAACCGTAACGCAGTGGAATTGTAGACGCTTCAAGGCTCGGCAGAAACGCGCGAACCTGCGCCTCTACCTAGAAACTTTGGAGGCTTTACCCGCCTTGGTCGCCCTCCAGGAGCCAGGAGCGGCGGCAAAATTGACTAACTACGTGACGTTCCAGCGAGACCCCTCGTCGTGTCTCCTCGTACACAAATCGTACACAGCCACCGAAATCGACCTCGATCTCAACATACCGTACTCGTACGCTATGGTAAGGATCCTTCCCCTTCGCCGATCGGATCCTCCCCTGCACGTACTTAATGTATACTGCTCCCCGAAACTGAAGCGAGTGACCTTCGCGGACCTCTTTAGCCGTGCACTTAAAGAGGCGGGTCGCGACCCCCTACTGATTGTGGGCGACTTCAACGCCCCTAGTCAGCTATGGGGCTATCGTAAGGAGGAAGTGCGCGGGCGCATGCTGGCGGAGCTGGCGTCCACACTGGGCCTCACCCTCCACACCGACCCGGCATTTCCTACCCGCGTAGGCAACTCGGTGACCCGAGACACATGCCCGGACCTCACCTTCACTCGCAACATAAGACACGCAGACAGGATCAACACCGAGGATACCCTCGGCAGGGACCACTGCATCATCAACACGCCCCCTAAAGCGCCCTACCACACTAGCATGCACGCATCCCCAGTTGGACCACCTTTCGCAAAAATTTCCCATCCGACACCAACACGAACATCACAGAGCAAGGATACGCAAACTGGTCCCGGTCAGTCATATCGCACCTTCGCTCCCACGAGAAGCAGATACAGCTTACAGAGGTGATCACGGACGCGGACAACCACCTCCTCCTCCTCTGGGAAGCGCGCCGCGGCCTCACGCGCCGCTGGAAGCTCCAGAAACACAACAAGAAGCTCAAAGCGCGCATTGCGGACCTCACCCGGCAGGCAGCAGAGTACGCGGCCCAACTCGCTGACTCCAACTGGGTAGATCGCTGCAACACGGCGGCGAGGCAGATGTCGAGCCGCAACACGTGGCGGCTCTTCCGAGCCCTCATGAACCCAACACATACCCGCACAGAAACGCAGAAGCAACTACACAAATCCATGCACGCATTCCAAGGAAATACAACGCAGTTGGCACAGGCGCTCCGGGATCGCTACCTGTGCACAACGCAGGACGCCCGCAGATCGGCCTACTCCTACGCCGGCAGGGAAAACTCGGAGTTGGACAAGCCTTTCCAGCTTCACGATCTACGGGCGGGTCTGGCCAAAATGAAGAGGGGCACCACGCCGGGCCGGGACAACGTCACCGTCAAACTTTTGGCGAACCTTCCTGATTCAGCGAGTGCCTTCTAGAATACATCAATGCGATCTGGACGGGGGAAACCCCGCTCCCCATTGCCTGGAAGACCGCTCTTGTCACCTTCATCCCGAAGACCGGGAAACCGATCGACACGGACAACCTCCGCCCCATCTCTCTCACCTCGTGTGTGGGAAAATTGATGGAGACGATGGTGCGGGATCGGCTGTCCGAGTACTTCGAACAACACAACACCTTCGCGGACACCATGTTCGGATTTCGCCCACATAGATCCGCACAGGATGTCCTGCTCCAACTCGACCGCGAAATCTTGAACCCCATTACACACCCCCAAAACGATAAAATTGTCCTTGCGGTCGACCTGAAAGCAGCGTTCGATAACGCAACTCACGAGGTCATACTCACACATTTGAGTCAAACTCACTGCGGCACCAATACCTTCAATTATGTTAAACAATTTCTCACGGACAGACTGTCCTACATCCGAATACAGGACGAAGAGCACGGACCTTTCCTGCTCGGCACGAGGGGGACTCCACAAGGCGCGGTGCTGTCCCCTCTGCTGTTCAACATTGCCATGATGCGCCTACCCGCCCTGCTTGGTGCGGTCGAAGGGGTCCAGCACGCGCTGTACGCCGACGACATCACCATCTGGGCTACGCAAGGACGCCTGGGGGATATGGAGACCAGCCTGCAAACGGCCGCCAGCATAGTGGACCGCTATGCTCGAGACTGTGGTCTGCAATGCTCCCCGCAGAAATCGGAATTCGTGCATTTACGTCCCTCGTGCACATTCTCGACACAAATCAATCTCTCGTTGCAAAGCGGTCCCATTCGCGAATCCAAGGAAATCAGAGTCCTTGGACTCTTCATACACAACCAGCGACGCTGCGACACAACACTCGCCAAGCTCCGGCAGGTGGGGGACCAGGTGGGCCGCATGGTCCGCCGGGTTTCCAGCAAGCGGGGTGGGTTACGATGCAAAGACCCCTTGCGGCTGGCGAACGCATTCGTGACCAGTCGAATCTTGCATTCGACTCCCTACCTCCACCTGCGGAAACAGGAGGAGGATTCCCTCGAGGTCATCCTCCGCAAAATCATGAAACGAGCGCTGGACCTCCCAGTTTCTACCTCTACCAGCCGCCTTATGGCACTGGGGATGGTGAACATTTTTAGGGAGCTTCGGGAGGCCCACCTCAACAACCAATACACTCGTCTCACATAGACAGGGTCGGGTCGCCGCCTTTTAGCCCGACTACACATCCAGCACACTCAATTCACAGAGGAGAGATGCCGCCTTCCCGTACACTGGAGACGCGCCCTCCACGTGCGGCCTCTCCCCACCAATATGTCCAAAAGAGAGAGAGAAAAGGACGGAAAGGCAGGGAGGTTAACCAGGCGATGCCAAGAGGATCATAATGGCAGGCGCCTGGCGCGGGCGGAAGCCTTGGACCGCCATTTTCGGAGCAAACCAGGAGTCTTCTACGTGGATGCGTCCGGCCCGGACTCCAGGGGATGGTACACGGCCGCGGTCGTACACGAGGGTAAAACAGTAGGCGCCCTTACTTTCAAGGCCCAGTCAGCAATTCACGCAGAAGAGGTTGCCATCGCTTTGGCAGCCTCTGACACCTCCTCCAAATACATAATCACCGACTCACGAGGGGCTTGTCGAAACGTCACGCCAGGGTGGGTTACTATCCCCTAGCTTATCGCATTTACCGAAATTGTAGCCGAGACTCGGATCCCGCGCACCGATCTATCGTTTGGGCTCCAGGTCACCAAGGCGTCCACGGAAATGAGGCAGCCGACGCCGCCGCCCGCGCGCTCTCTCTCCGGGCATTTCCCACGGGACCCGACGCCGACCAGGACTTCCATTTCAATCTGATTTACACTTTTAAGGAAATATGCGATTATTACAAATCCACGCACCAAACTCTTCCCACCCCATGCAAAGGGATGGGGAAGGTCAACGAGCGGGTACTCCTGCGCCTGCTCACCAACACGATGTTGTGCCCGGCAACTCTGCAACATTTCGATCTTAAATTCGACGGGCGGTGCTCACACTGTGGGGAGGTGTCTGACACCTACCACATGGTGTGGGCCTGCCAGCAGAACCCATCCCTACCCCCTATCCCGAACCCCACCCGAGAGGACTGGGAGGCGACTCTGTCCGGTTGCTGCACCCTCGAGGCCCAAAGGGCCTTAACGCAGCGCGCCCGGGCTGCGGCAAACGCCAATGGTGTGCCTGACTAGGCATCCCACCTAGTGGTTGTAAGGGCGTGACCCTTCAGGTCACGACCCCCAACACCTCTCTCTATGATTAAATAAATGTTTTCACCACCGCCACCTCCTCCCCCTCTGAGAAGTTACGCCGCTGGCTGCCGAGAGATGGCGACAGCGACGTTGGGGCACCCACAGCAGCCCGGATAGCCGCGTGCCACGTGCTGTTGCTCTGTCGTTGTTACGTGGGCGTTTTTGCAGAGTGCACGGTCTTATTTCCACTTTCCTGTGCCTTCGGATGCCGCAGGAATACAGCATTGCACCAAGTGGTAAGTGCCAGCTTTGATTTATCCTTCCGGCTATCGCTGCGTAGTGTTGAGCTGCATTGAGGCTTGTGAAAAATAGTGGCGGCACAGAAAACTGCGTTTATCACGCGTCAATACTGCAATAGTAATTTGAGATGTGCACGTGTGTTTTTTGGACTGCAAATGCTCCTTTTTGTATTATTTTTAACAAAAAAATCCACTACCACCAATGCTAATTGCTTCTCTGCCTAGCTCGCCTGCCTAGTATGTTGTGACACGGCGATTGGAAGTATAAGAAGAGATCACAATCGGTAGAAGTAGACGACGGTGAAGTGTAGGTCTGTTTTTCTGGTGCCCTCGTTCCCTTGTTCAGCTCTCGGTGCCCTCGTTCAGCCGCTGCAGTTCCTTTTCAGTGTAACAACTGTTATAGTTGGATGTGCTCCTGCGCAATTTTTTTTTTACAACATACGGTAATTGTGAAATTTTGTGATCAAATAGAAACAGAAGCTTTACCTATTGTGATGGTGGCTACTTTAAAGTGAGCTAAACCGAATGATGGAAAGCTATATTAGTTTAAAATGTTGTCAACTCAATCGTTGTGTCCCTCTCTTGCATTGGAAACCGCAAAACTTGTATTCAGCCGCAATGAGGCCTGTGAAAAATAACGACATCACCATAAACTATCTTTTACGCGCCAGTAAGGCAATAATTTCAAATGTGCACGTGTATTTTTTGCGGTGCTAATTTCTTCCCTTGTTAGCTCGTCTGTGCGGTATGTTACAAGGGCTCCAGGGCAGTATTTTTTTTTTTTTGCAGTGTATCGGCTAATTGTGCAATTCTTTGATAACATAAAAACACAAGCTTTACCTATTGTGACCTTTGCATTGGAGTGAACAAAACCGAAAGATGCAACGCGTATGTTTGTTTTCCTTGTTTTTCAATTTAGAAAAAAAAATTGTTTGCACGACTCGATGAATCAATGAATGTAACAGCTGATACCAAAATTGTTCTTCTTACAGCTCCCAATAGCATACTGCTGCGTACCATTGTGCCGGTCGGACAGTAAAAAGAAGGAGCCCGGCGTTTCTTTTCATGAGATCCCCGTCGAAGCTGTGCAGTGTGAGCAATGGCTGAAAGCAATACGAAGAGATGACTGGGCGCCTAACTGCACTTCCAAGTATTCAAGGGTATGCAGCAAACATTTCAAAATCTCTGACTTCGCAGAGGGCAAAAGGCGCCGTCTGAAAAAGGGAATTGTACCATCAGTGTTCAGTGACTACCCGTCGTACTTGCAACCTCGAGTATTGAAGGAGAGGCACCGTGTAAGCGGAAGAAAAAGAGCAGCTTTTCAGCCCCACCATAGCCAAGATAAGACAGCGAAAGAACTCATGAAGCATGACGAAAGCACGAACGTGGAAATTCCGACGTCTGATGCTGACAGTGAGGTCTCTGAAACCGCTCCAACTACAAGTGTCAACTATTTTGAAGTGACGCAACACCAATCAAGAGCCATTTGTACAAAGCAAGAACAAGAACTCGTCCGCGCCGACAAAACAACGCAAGCTGACATCAGATCTTCCAACTGGCTGGCAGTGGAAAGAATCAAGCGGAAGAGGAAGGAGAGAGACTTAAAAAAGCAAATAGAGAGGCTTCGCACCACGGTAGATAAATATAAAATGGAGCTGAAAAGGCTTAAAGAATACAGTAATGTTGGGGAACAAGCGGAAGAAAAAAACAATACTGCAGTTTTCCTGCTCAACCACGTTTTCAATTTCAAGCGAAAAATGCCAACATGGCCGGAAGATGTAGCGCGACACTGTATTGTACTTAGGCATCTTTCTACAAAGGCCTATGAGCATGTCCGAAAGGAAAAATTGTTGAAGCTTCCAAGCAGGAACACACTACAAAACTTCATTGGAAGTACCTCTGGAGAGACAGGTTTTATTCGCTTGGTACAAGCCCGGCTGAAATCAGAGCTCGACAAGCTTGAATCGCCGCAGTCCAGAGTATGTTCTCTCATCGTCGACGAGATGCGAATAAAGCCAAGGTTGCAGTACAACAAACAGCAAGATAGTTTCGTAGGCCATGTGGACATGGGTGTGGCCACCGAGCTTGACAGTGCGCCGGTACTGGCAAATTCCTTGCTTTGTTTTGTAATTAACGGCCTGTCTACTTCATACAGAATACCAGCATCGTACTTTTTTACGAAAGGACTGAATGGCGCACAGCTGTCCAAATTGATGCGATTTGTTCTCACTAAGGTTGAAGAGGCAGGCTTCAAGGTGGTGCGCCTTGTGAGCGACAACCATAAAGTAAACGTGAGTGCCATGAAGGACCTCTGCGGCGGTTTCCTCACGTACAGGATACAGCATCCGTGTAATCCTGATCGGCTGCTTTGTTTAAGCTTTGATTATTGCCACATCTTGAAAAACATCCGCTCTCAGTTCCTTGCACGCGACTTTGGAAAGAAAGGAGAGGTTTCGTCATCTCACTTGAAGAAACTGTACGAGATGAAGAAAGATTGGATTGTAAAACCTGTGAGGAGTCTAACCAGAAAACATGTTTTTCCGAACAATATTGAAAAAAATGAACGTCAAACGCGCTGACGAAGTTTTTTCTCCAGGCGTTACATCTGCTCTGGAGTTTTTGAAAGAGCACGCAGGACAGAGCTGCCATACACCATTTGCCTATGCGGGACCCACAATACTGTTTATCAAGAACATCCATCGGTAGTTCCTACTGCACGGCACCAGCAACAAGTACCAACATATCGAGCAAAATTTTCCTGACATCAGGCACTTTGACGACAAAAATGATTCTAGGCTGGAATGGCTGGAAGTTACATTTCCGCTATATATCGACCAACTGAAGAAAGATGCAACTTATCCTCGTGCCTTTTTCACAGCCGAAACGTACGAGGCCCTTCTGCTGACAATATACTCGACTGCTTCCTGTATTCGCTGTCTGTTAGCTGAGGGGAAGTTCTGTTTTGTACTAGCGCGTAAATTCAGCAGTGCCCCAATTGAAGCGCTGTTTGGTACCCTGAGGTGGTCACTGGGATGCAACGACCAACTTGACGTGCGGTCAGTACTCTCAGGACTAGAAAAAGTCTTGAAGACGGGAATTGGCGCGACATCTGAACACAGCAACGTGCTATATCATGAGAGTCACAACAGCACTGGACTTAGGACTGCAGGGCTATGTGCAATTGGGAGGATCGATGAGCTTCCAAAGGTTGCTTTGGAAGTCTTGGGAAGCTTAGACGTGCAGCATGTCCCTGCTTCTCTACCTACGTTGCAGCTGTCGGCCACGTTCTATGTAGGCGGCTACATCGCTCGTGTGATAAGTGAACATATGGAATGTGAGCAGTGCTGTTTACTCACAACCAAGCCACCTACTAGTAACCCACTCGAGCAGTTCACGCGAGAACAGGACCGTGGTGGGCTGCTTTACCCATCTGACGAATTACTCTATGTCATAGACACGCTGCAGCTGTTTGTGGAGACAAGCTTAAAAGAAAACATACGACTAGAAAATCCACTGAAGAACCTGACCGATGCAGCTGTCCCAGCCATCTGTAAATCAAGGTTGCTGAAGTGCCCTGTCAGTGACAGCAGTCACCGTGAACATTTTTCTCTACTTGTGGCAACTAGATTCATCAGACCGCTGCTGGTGAACTACGCCTGTTCGATAAAAGACAAGAATGATTTGTATAAGCCGCTGTTTTGCCAGGAGCCACTCTCAAGAAAAGTCATGAAGCTGTAAAAGTAGCTACTCTTGTAGCACAGCTCCTGTTGTGAAACGTGTAAATAAATGTTGGTGCCGTTCTTCTTAAACTTTGTTTTAGCACAGTGTAGACTAGCATTGTAACTGTACTATAACCATTTACGCTAGCGGAGCAGTCATGCAGTTTTTCGAGCACTGCCCACGTATCTTGAAACTGCCTCACATAACATGTCATAGCGTTGGTGTTACTGGCTAACAACTAACGTGATCACTTCTTATGCTTAGAGGATGTCTGCTTTACGAGTAAATATAACGAGTTTGTACGATTCATGCTTAGTAGCAGTTATCCCGCGAGCGAATAACAGCGCTCCCATCCTCGCGCCGGCATTGGCACCAGTGCGCCTCGACACCTACGTCAGTGGCGCCCTCAGCAGCGGGAGCGGCAGCGCCGCGCAACTTTACCCGACGGCGCCGCTGTATGGTTCGCGCGGCGCGTTGACAGGCACAGAAAGGAAAGCCGCACCAAAGGAATCACACTGCTTTAGAGCGGACGTTACAGCTCGCAGGGGCGCTATCGTGTCCATACGGGCTAAGCGGTTGCCGCAGAAGAGCGGCGCCGTGGCTAGGTCGAGGGGGTGACAATGGAATTCCCCTTCCGTAATAATATACAGGAAATTTCACCTGAGGCTTTAGACAATTGTTAAAAATGGGCTTTCTCAGTTAGACGAGCGCTTTTTTCGTCGTAGCAGCGGTGCCCCCATCGGCAGCGGTGTACTAAATACGAATACAGCTAAGAGGCGCTAAATACCAGGCTGGTTAACCAACATTCAGTAGTTAACTTTTTACCTATTACTGTTAGGCTACTGAATTATTGAGAGACGTGTAGCACATGGTAAGTAATATATATATCGAGATCAATTTTTAAAACTTCGAAAACCGGCCACTTTCGGCGCTGCGGCCCATCAAATTTAGGCTACATCGCGCAAGAATGCATGCGCTTTCAAGAAGCTTGCAGGCAAATAGACTGCTCCAGTGCACGTAACTCGCCTAAATAGCCAAAATTTGTTGTGCCACAGCGCCGAGATTGCGTTTTCGAATTTCTCTCTTTTTTTACATTTCCCTAACAAATATTTCAGACATAACGTGTTGTCTATATACTTAACAATTTTATTTAAATATAAATTCTGCTGACTTTTACACCTACTCAATTTTTAAACCTTAACTTGTATCGCTACGTCAATGCCCTGTTTTTGTGCCACCGGTCTTCAAACCGCTTTTTGCTAACTTCTAACACATATTCATGACCTCTGTGCTTGCGCCGACGTCGGGATGGACACCGCCACATTCTAGTATAAACAATTGAACTTTTTCTGCAGATTTACCGCACTCTGCGCATGTGTCATATCTGTTAAATTTCTTTTTGTATCTCGGCGTTCTAAGACACCTTGATCGTGCTTCAATGAG
This sequence comes from Amblyomma mixtum, assembly GCF_055824585.1. Lineage (NCBI taxonomy): Eukaryota > Metazoa > Arthropoda > Arachnida > Ixodida > Ixodidae > Amblyomma > Amblyomma mixtum. Next base: position 175,337,438 of record NC_143012.1, on the reverse strand, counting down.
ATGCTTTCAAAAAGAAGGACGTTCTGCCTTTTGGGTTATCCTGGAATGATTCCTTCCATACTTTTCTTTTCAAGTTTCTATATATTTCTATAGTGTGCTTCTTTTCCACTGAATGAATCCAATTCCTAATTTCTCCGTTTTTTTGTCCGTAATTTAAAACTCTTCATTTCTCCGTCCTGGTTTCATCCATACTTACTCAATAGTTTCATATTCGCCCGCTGCGAGTCCAAGCTCTTTCTGCATAAGTAGTATTTAAGCACTTTTTAAGCGCCTTGATCCACGCCCACTGACGGAAGTGAAGATTCTCGGCCACTGGCCGCGGCGATCGTTGCCGTGGAAGACATCCAAGGCACTGCTCCGCTTCTTGCAAACTTCTGGCCTGCATGATAGGCTATGACTTTAACGAAAGCTACATTTCCTGCTACTCTCTTTTCTCTTTCATTTTTTGTATCCCCTTCCCCCCGTGTAGGGTAGCAAAACGATTATTCTGCCTGTTAACCTCCCTGAATTTCCTCTTCTTCCTCCTCCTCCTCCTAATAGCATTCCACCTGTTATCGCTCAATTTCCGCAGGCGTTCTTCATATATTTTACTCCGAACTTCCCCGTACCGCCACGGTTGTTGACGTGGGCCCTTACACTTCTAATCTTCGAACAGCCCACTGATTTATTTCTAGTCCCTTCTGCGTTTAAGCGCAAACCCGCATTGCCAAAAGTAAGCGCTGGTATCATTATTCCTCCCCATATACCTCCCTCAGCAGCATACTTGTGCCCCCATAATGCACTAAGCTTAATTATCGCGGCATCTCTTCGCCCTAAGAGTCCGTTCATACTTTTCCATGCATACTTTTCTATGTGCTTTTCCATGTATATGTTTTTCATGTACTTTTCCATGTATTTCCAGCTGCCCTTCGTTGATCCTTACAACGAGATATTTATATTGCCATAGCCGGGCCATCACATGGTCTTGCCATGTATTGTAAATACCTGACCAGTGAAATCGTTTAAAATCATCAGACCTGATTTAACTGTGCTAAAAGTGAAGTTGAGTTGATTTGGGTGGTTGCAGGAGGGATTAGCCTTGCTTATTCTGGAAAAGAGTACGTACTTACGCGAAAAACGGGACGAAAACGAGGAAACACAAATGACATGTACAATACGCAACTTCCAGCTGGTTTACAGGGTCTGTTCTGAAAGTAGTAGGACTGGTTTTTTCCTGGACGAACGGGCTGATGAGAGGTGGTCTGCGCGTGTAGGATCGTTGAAGGGGGATATTGGGAATGCTGGGGAAAATCGGCAGTCGGCTCTCGGTCGTTGAAGAGAGGAGGTCGCTTGTACTGTGAACCCCTGTCGAAACGTCTCGTCACGCAGAATCGTCTAGCGTTTACTGGATCAGCGATACGCGATCAAATTTTGAGTAAATCTTGGTAAAACGGGCAAAGAGACTCGCAACATGACTAAGGAGGCCTACGGTGACGCTTCCATGGGTTGATCAGGTGTTTTTGAGTGGCACAAGCTTTTCCGAGAAGGTAAGGAAAGAGTGAAGGAAGACGACCGCTTCAGACGCCCTTCGACCAGCAAGACCAACGAAAATGTGTAGCGAGGGAAACATTTACTTAACAGTGATCGTAGAATAAGTATCAGAATGATTGCTGATGAGTTCAGCATTCCTCAAACCCAAGTTTTTGGGATCGTGACAGAAAGCTTATCCATGAGGAAAGCGTGCGCGAAGTTGGCGCCGGGAGTGTTGTCAGAGGAGGAAAAGGCCAACCGGTAGGACCTTCTTCATCATCTGAATAAGGACCCCGATTTTTTGTCCAGCACAAGGCGGCAACTCTGCCTCAGCCCCCCTACAGCATCGACTTGGCCCCGCCAGACTTTTTCCTATTCCCGAGAATAAAATCGACGCTCGAGGGGAAACATCACGGATCGGTAGAGGTGGTTCAACAGGCCGTGACGAGGGAGCTAAACAGCATTCCGGTCCAGGCGTTCCTGGAGGCGTATGAAAATTGTAAAACTCATGAGCAGCAGCGTGCAGGTGGGGAAGGGTGCTACCTTGAAAAATTGTAATCGTTTGTACTATTCTCTTGAATAAATTTTGTTTAAAAAAATGAGCCCTACTACTTTCAGAACAGACCATGTATTTCATTGAGAGCTACACATTTATACCCTAGAGGTCAAACACAGCGATAAAAATCGTCGCATGCGCATTTCACGTCAGCATACCGCCGCCACAGGTGCAGCCTGAAACATCAAAAGTTCCAACAACCCCCGGCACTGCTATCAAGAAGGAAAGAAGAATCATGAGATGCAAAATGAGGATGGTTTGGTTTGGTTTATGGGGTTTAACGTCCCAAAGCGACTCAGGCTACGAGGGACGCCGTAGTGAAGGGCTCCAGAAATGTCGACCACCTGGGGTTCTTTAACGTGCACTGACATCGCACAGTACACGGGCCTCGAATTTCTCCTCCAAAGAAATTCAACCGCCGCAGCCGGGATCGAACCCGCGTCTTTCGGGTCAGCAGCCGAGCACCATAGCCACTGAGCCACCACGGCGGCCAAAATGAGGAAATGGAACATTAAAAGAAAAGACAGTGCATGAAAGTCATTCCATATTTTCATGGAATCTCACATAACTTGAAGAAGATAGGCCAAAGATATAATGTGAAGGTCCTTTTTTTCTTCCCCCAGCAAGCTGTCTGGCATTTGCTCAGTCCTGTCTAGAAGCGTGAATCATGTAAAAAGCAACATGTAAAACAATACGTTGAATGCGCTACCAATGTTGTATACAGCATTCCTTTGCCTTGTGGTAGCGTATACATAGGACGAACAGGAAAGTGCGTCATCGAGAGACTGCGTGAACACAAGATGACTGCAAAAAACAACGAAAAAAGACGCCTTCCCGAGCACGTTATCAGTCACAAATGCAAGCCATTGCTCTGAGGCTCCACAATATTGGCACATGCAAAGACCAAACTTCAGAGGGAAATTATTGAGGCATTTCACATTACTAACTCCGGAGATAAATGCATTAACACTGCATCTATCTTACTTCTTAACAAAGAGGTGACTTTTCTAGACGAACACGTGTAAATTTTGCTGCGCCTCAGGTTTGCATTTTATTTTGGGCCGTTCTGTTGTTGGGTGGCCTAGCCTTCGATTCTGGTTTGAATTCTTCGTTGCAATGCGTTTTTTACCCTGTCGACCGGATGTTTTTAGTTTTGTGTTTTGCCTTTTTTGACACTGCTTTTGCTACGATGTTTAGTTTTTACGGTTTGGCATGCCTTTGGTTTTTTGGTTTTGCTGTTGACCCTGTTTTGGTACGATTTCTTTTATGATCACCTTTCCTGATTTTTCACCTAATGATTCTTCTTTCCTTCTTGATAGCCGTGCTGGGGGTTGTTGGAACGTTTGATGTTTCAGGCTGCACCTGTGGTGGCGGTATGCTGACGTGAAATGCGCATGCGACAGTTTTTATCGCTGTGTTTGACCTCTAGGGTATAAATGTGTAGCTCTGTACGAAATAAACCAGTTGGAAATTGCGCATTGTGCCTGTCGTTTCTGTTTCCTCGTTTTCGTCCCGTCTTTCGCGCAAATACATACTCCTTTCAAGCTATGAACCAACTTGCTCACATTAGAGTTTTAATTATTGCTTTTTCTGCCGGCAGTTGCTCCACTCACTGTGGCGCCACTTATATATTAATAATGTCCTAAACCGCTCATATCTATCCGGCTATGCGCACAGTCATTTATTATAATACATATTCCACTCCCGCAGTCGCCATTTATGCGCTCATTCACTCACAGCAGAACATAATCCACTCCAGAAGTCACCATCTATACACATATTCAGTCACAATAGAACATAGTCCATTGCAGTGCCATCATCCATGGACACATTCACTCACACAATAACATATTCCACTCCAGAAGACGCCATCTGCGCACACATTAAGTCGCAGTAGACCATAGACCGTACCTGCTGTCACCATTTAGAGTCAATATCCTGCAGCAATGTTAAAAGAAGGCGTGAAGACTCGGATAATGATCACTTCCCATGTCATCCGGCTCTGTTGACCACCTCAAGCGTACGTCAGGTGAATGCAAAGTCAGGTCTATAGCTGTCGCTGAGGTTGGAGGCCGGAAGAAAGTCGGGCTTCCGTAATTGGAAACACACAGGTCAAAACTGTCAATAACGTCTACGAGTTTGCGACCACGGGAATCCGTGTTCCTGTCACCCCAGACGGCATGATTGGCGTTGAAATCGCCGCAGATGATTCGAGGAGCTGGGCAGCGGTCGCAGACTCTGCTGTAGCAACGAATCCAATGCTACTTTGTTCCGGGGGGTCGCGTACACGGATGCAATAGACAGGGTTCGAAAGGCGCTGTATTCTCACAGCCGCTACCTCGATGTCATCAGTTCAAAGACCGGCAACGCTTAAAGAAACATGTGGGATTTCCCTTCTTATGTAAAGCGCGGCACTTCCTGCCGGAAATCAGTTTATGCTGCAGTTTTTATGGGCGACATATCCAGTCAAACATCTCCCGCTTGGCAGGCCAGCTTCCGACAGGGCCAATACTGCAACGCAACTCTCTTTCAAGAATAGTTTCAGTTCAACTAACCGACTTAAAATTCCAGCGCAGTTGCATTGCATTATAAACGGCACTATTCAGCGGATATTAGATCCATGAGGTTCAACACCATCCACATTAGATCGAAAGGAAGTTCGCTGCGATGGTGGTAATCATGGACTCAAAAGAAAGCACCAGCTCTAGGAAGCTCTTCAGGTAACCAGGCGGCATCGCTGGAACGTGTGAACGCAGGGCAGCAAACAAAACATGAAGAAGGACATTGATTTTTGAGCGCCTTATTTTGCGCCACGCACTCACAACTTCGACAAAAGATTCCGACGGGGACACACTCTTGGCAGCAGAAGCTGGTTTTCTTGTCACTGGTGCATATGAGAGTCCCCCTTGCCGTCGAGTCGGTCTGTGATCTGGTCGTTCGGAAATATGGGCACTTTTTGCAGGAGGTCGAACAACCGACTGGCAAGCAATGTACTTTGGCGTCTTGCTGGACGCAGGTCTCTTCGGGGCATTGGTGGGTGACGCAACCATAAAGCGCCTCCTTCGTCACCCCATATTGAGTGTTGTGCACCACGCGACATGCGCTGGCAACAATGCAAACTAAGATTCTGTCCTTATTACCTGAGCTTGGCTTTTCTTCGACGTCGCCAGCACATGTAATTTCAACTCGGGATCTTGTCGACCACAGCTTTTGCAGGCAGTGTTCCGAGGCCGCAGCTGACCTCCCGCTTACGTGCAGCGTCCCGAGCACGGCGCTCCCTCTGGTCTGGACCAGCGCCCGCCTAGTGCTGACATCGGAGCGCAAAGACAACCAGAGCAAAGCTCGTCTGAAATGCGGTTTAACCGCTTTTTTTGTTATGCTGTGCTGTGTTGAACACCTGCAACCGTTGTGCTCAATACGCAGCTTGTTTGCGCTCACCTGCAGAGTCGCGGGCATGGACATTAATGTATACACAATGAACGCCACCATTCCGCCATGCAAGCTCCTTTCCTCACCCTCCTCGCCTCTTGGCTCTTCTACCCAATCGCGCTCCTTCTCCACTGACTCCTCGCCCTGCGGCTCTTTGGACGGAAGAACGCCGCGATCTCGGAAAAGTAGGACTCTGCAGGTGGGGCTGTAAAATTTTCAGTGTAGCGAAAAAATATATTTCGCCACAAAACGGCACAAGCTAGGCACATCTATTATTGTGGCACAAGCTGCGAGGCTATATGAGGACAAAAATTATATAAACGATTAAAAAGAAGTTAAAAGATGCGTCGGCCGGGAATCGAACCCGGGCCACCCGCGTGGCAGGCGAGTATTCTACCACTGAACCACCGACGCTTTTTTTTATTTTATTTATTGCCTGACTTCGGCAAGAACCACAGTACACAAATACACTTACAGAGCGCAATGAGCAATAATTAACAACACTATCCGCCCGATGTTCCGCAGGCGTACTGCCCATCTATTTGTAGCCTAGTTCGTTGCGTACGTTTTACCAAACGTAGGTCATTGGACCGGCTGGCGTCTCCTCTGCGGAGAACTGTCGTCACAGTGCACGTATTCAGTCGACCGAGCCAACAGAGTAGAACACCAGATTAGATTAAAAGTAGGGTAATCTTTTGTCATTACGCGGTACACTGCTCACTGAATTTCTGTGAGGCGTATTAATAATAAATTATTAATAACGCCGCAATCTTAAAAAAGGAGGACTCTGCAGGTGGGGGTACAAAACTTTGTGGATGGCGAAGAAAACATATTTCGTTACGAGGGATATAAGCTAGGCACATCTATTTCTGTGGCAGAAGCTGCGTGACCATTCTTTGCGAAGAATTATATAAAGGATTCCACCCCTCTTGTAAAAACCAGTACCACAAAAAGTAAAATATGTGTCGGCCGGGAATCGAACCAGGGCCACCCGCGTGGCAGGCGAGTATTCTACCACTGAACCACCGACTTTTTTTTTTTCTTTATTGCATGAATGAATGTTGCACAATACGACCAGATTATGTTATTGGGCCTTCACAGCATTTGGAGGAGTAGAATGGCTGTTCGACACTGTGACTTGGATGCACGATCGGTATGTGATTATTTTGTGGAACATGTGTATAAATTAAGAGAAGTCTTGAAGCAACAAGATTACGCTGATGATGTATTGAGTCTGATGGACCAACTTGTGTTAATGAAAGTCCATTAGACACGGTTGTCTGCCAAGGGGCATGACAACTACGATATTTTAGTTATGTATTCATTCATACCACTGAACCACCGACGCCGATGTTCCGCAGGCGTACTGCCCATGTATTTATAGCCTGGTTTGTTGCGCAAGTTTCCCTCTATGCAGGTCATTGGACCGGCTGGCTGGCGTCTCCTCTGCGGAGAGGAACTGCCGTCACAGAGCGCGTAGTGAGGACCGCACCACCAAAATAGGCCACCAGATTTGACCAACAGTAGGGTAGTTTTATTATATTATGCTGCAGAAAGGTCACTAAACTTCTGCGATACGTATTGATAATAAAAATTACCGGGTGCACTCAAGCAACTTACGTTCGGCTACGGCGAAAACACTCAAATTCTATTTATATTTTACTCCAAATCCGCTCTAATTCCATTCCAATTGTATTCCAATACTGTATTAATTCTATTCTATTCCTTTGTAGGTGGCCAAGCTGTGTATATTACAGTAGGATACAACTTAAAAAAGAACTTCTGCTGGTATAGATTTGCAGGGTGCTTAGCACGACAGAAACAAACACATGAAGGGACACATATCTGTTGAAAATGAGGATGGGGTGCCTTTCGACTTAATAATGCTGACAGGCCTCCACTGTATATGGCGCTCCAGAATGGCAGGCTACCATTGTGACCGAGACGCAAGACCTGCCAGGATTTACTTTCGCGAAAATATGGACATGTTTCTGACCATTCAGAAGGCCGCTGCGGACCCTCCGGAGTGGCTCTCAAAACTAGAGCCGCTCTGTACATTGCCTGAATTTTAATTAGATGAAGCCAGATTCATGCTGGCTGACCACGAGTATGTACATAGCGTTTATTGTGTTTTGTTGATTGTTTGGTTTGTCCAATTTTCTGTGTAAAAGTCAGGCAATAAGGAAAAAAAAAAAGAAGGGACACATACAGAACGAACACTAACTTGCAACTGAAGGAACTGGAATCGAATTTACATGCTCGAGGAATCAAACCCGCATGCCCAGCTATCCTATTATTTGAGGAGGCGGCTAGATATCAAGGCCTAAATTGAACTAAAATAATTTGGGGCTATCAAAAAGAGCGTAAAAAATGCAGTAAGCACCTCCCCCTCCTTCAGACAGCAACACCGAATAGATTATTCAGCATTTAGCAGCAGATTCTTTCCCTAGCAAATCAACCGACGTCTCATTGACGCACTTATCGATTCCCAACTTATGAACAAAAGACACCTCAAGAGGTTCCCTTGCCAGCTACCCTTTAGAGCGGGTAGCAACTTCACTTATTCCGCAAAGTGGATGACAATGGCAACCTTAACAATGCTTAGGCAGGTTGTAATTAGTTCTGACAGCCAGAAGAACGTGCGGGAGGGGGGCGCTGTGGTGAAACTTTGCTCCCCCTAATGGAGAACCTTACGCGCGTTTATGGTTGGTAACACTCGGCCACTGTCCGCGACGTCCCAAAGCGACTGAGGCTATGAGAGACGCTGTAGTGAAGGGCTGCGGAAATTACGACCACCGGGGTCCTTTAACGTGCACTGACATCGCACAGCACACGGGCCTCTAGAATTTCGCCTTCATCGAAATTCAGCCGCCGCAGCCGGGATCGAACCGGCGTCTTTCGGGTCAGCAGCCGAGCGCCGTAACCACTGAGCCACCGCGGGGGGGGGGGGGGGGGGGGGGGGCAAATTTAAACACATTGATCGGCATATATTTTTTGTGTGCTTGTGTGTACCGGTCTTCCCACCATATTAAGCCTCAACGATTTTGGCCGCTTTCGAACCAGGCCTGGGCTACCGCATTTCGATGGAGGCGAAGAGCAGAAGCCGCACGTGTGCTGTGCGATGTCAGTAAAGATCCCCAGGCGGTCGAAATTATTCCAGAGGCGTTTACTAGGGCTCTATTGCTTTGTCCTTTCACTCCCTCCGTTGTCCCTTCCCTTACAGCGCGACTCGGGTGTCCACCGAGATATGTGAGACAGATACTGCGTCATTTCCTTTCCTCAAAAAACCAACTTTAGGGATAGGAATAGGAGTAACTTTATTAAAATGCCGGCAACTGGCGGTTTAGCGCGTCGTGACGTTGGCCAAGCGTCGACTCAGGGTTATGCCCTACTCTTCACTACCCCAGTTCGGCCCGTTTGTGGTGGGTCGTGGCTTGTGCTTTTTGAGTGCACACCGGGCTGCTGGTCGGCCCATAGTTGAGTGCCCTTGTTTGAAGACTGCACTGCTCTTTGGTGTTCGGGCGGGTATGTCCTGGAGGTAACTTCGGTCGGGAACCTGGCACAGTTCCACATGATGTGCATTGGTCCTCCGGACCCTCTGCACGAACACTGCACACACCACTCGAATAGAGTTCTGAGTGAAGCACGTGTAGCACTGCCGGGGCAGGAGTGACCCGGTCTGCATCTGCCTTAGGATGACGGCCTCTTCCCGACTGAGTGCCGGATGGGGAGGTGGCAGTGTCCGTCGGGCTACCTAGTTCCCAAGAATGCTTGGAGCGTGTAGATCGAGTTCCTGCGGTAAAAAGACCAGCTCAGAATCCTCTTTCGTGCACCTTTAATGCGATCGCATTTATGTAGTCATTTTGCAAAAACCATCGGGTTTCTCCGTGAACAAATTTTCTGATTGGTCGAGTGGGTCGTGACGACATCAGCCCCATATATACGAAAATCTGAGGACTAAAATGTTCAAGTGTATTGCATTGGATTATCATATGTAATTACACTGACCTAATCTAATAATCTATCTCAGTCCACCCATTCATCCACCTTATTTATACCACTACTTCCCCTGGTTCACCTTAATCCACCCATTCATCTGCGCTAATCCACCTAATAATCCAAATTCTGGGGTGGGCCTGCTTCCAAAGTTATGGGGGTCCTTTGGAATTATCGAGGGGGGGGGGGGCACCTTACAAATCGCATTTTCTTCTTTAAAGGCTGGTTCACATGCAAGCGACTGGGCGAACTGAGTGATTAGGATGCGCGTAGCGATGAAAATTTACACCTGGTTGGAACCTCGTCGCTCTTGCCTATGGAGCCGCCGTGGCGGCTCGAAACAAGTTTTTGTGCCGCGGTGGCTAGAATCGCGAGCGTTTTCGCTTGAATGTGAAACATTCTTAAGAATGTGGTGAAGAGGGCCTTGTTAATTTCCAGAATGAAACCAATCCTATGAACGCTCAGGTGTTTATTTGCCCATCGTATGCAGTCCGCCATTAGTGGCGAAATTTTATGGCTTCGCATAAGTCGGTAATTAGCCGGGAGATTTAGGAACCGTTCTTGCGCCCCGCGCGTCTTAAGCATGTTTCGCATGCAAGCGAAAATACTCGCGATTCCAGCCACCACGGCGCAAAACCTTCTTTTGAGAAGTCGCGGCGGCTCGAGAGGCCAGAGCGACGAGGTTCGAAGTTGCGAATTTCGCAGCGACGCGCATCCCAATCGCTGAGTTCGCTTGCATGTGAACCACCATTTAAAGGTGAAAATTCGATTTGTAAGTTGGCCCACCCCCGGGAATTCGAAAGGACCTCCATAATTTTGGAATCAGCTCCACCCGACAAAATAAATCAAGGTGGAATAATTGCGATTACTGGGCGGATTAGTGGGGCTGAATTGGTGGATTGAGGTGATCCAGGGGAAGTAGTAGGTAGAATGAAGTGAGTTAATGGGTGTATTATTAGATAAGGTTTGTATAATCCCATATGATAATCCAAAGGAATGTACTGAAAATGTCACATTCTAGTCCTCAGATTTTGCTATTGGGGGTCTGATGATGTCTGCATCCCCTACACCAATCAGATAATTTCGTTACAGAGAAACCCGGTGTTTTTTGTAAAGCGACAACTTAGATGCGATCGCATTAAAACTAAACCAATAATAATAGAGATAATCTAGTTATGTCTCTCGGAGTAGATTGTTAGATGGACGTTCCAGCAAAGAAGGATACATTAATATAAAACTCATTCTACGGCTGCCACAGGCCACCAACTCTTAATGACTACCAGTGCTTCGATTATCATCTCTGGTGAATGGTCAGCATTGGTCCATCGACAGTAACTGCACCGTTTCCTTCATCAAATCCTATTCTCTCTGACTCTCTCACTCTAAGGAGAGGATAAAAGTATATTCTCTTTAATTTTTCCGCAGGCGAATGCTTCCATTCGCTTGTTCTATATCACATACTGTTGTACGAAGTTTCATTGGCTTTTTTCCGCGTTCGTCAGACTCGCCCCGCGGGCCTTCCAAGCCGGTTTCGCCGTTGCCATCAGCGTGACGGAAAAATTACGCGAGTCTTAAATAGATGGCGCCGGGCGCCACATTTAGCGTAAAGCCCTTTGATATTGCGGGGCTTTACATCAGCGGCGCGTCAGCAACCCCCGATCCTAGCACCGCGCGTTGGGAGTCAGACAGGCAACCGCTACGCTACGCCGGTAGGTCCGTACAGCTTGGTAAAAGCGGAGCTTTGTAAATTTATGTCGTGTGGTCTTTCCAAGGAGGTTATATAACCTGTAGCACACTGAGTCTCTTTTCAGCAGCCTCGCAGATCTGCAAGACGCCATAGGATGGTGCTACAAGCTCACCACGGCTCTTTGCACGATGAGGCCGGTCAGCTCACTAGAATGCAGTGCTGCCACACAGTCCTCACACCGTGTTCTGGCAGCAACTTTTGCAGCTACAGATCCTGCAATATAGGGAAGAATAGAGAAGCAGTGCACTCGCACAACCTCAACAAAACACCACGCAGCCACTCAGCTACACGGCGGACGCTGCACGTTTTGGCTGTTTTCTGCCCCTGGCAACATGGCGCCGCGTCAGTGAGCGCCGGCTTCACTTTTCGAGTGCCCCCTCCACTCCAGAAGTTTAGTATAACCTTATTTCGTGTCATGATTCAGATTGTGAAAGAGGAAAGGCTGTCCGTGTCTGCGTGGTCAAGAGGAACCGCCCTCGCGTCATATCCTTAAGTGTCCCCCAATTTTTTTTCCCCTTTCTGCAGCTACAGTGTTCTAGAAGACTGTACTGCTGAATTTGATGGCACAGCGCCATTTTTTGTTGCGAGCTGTCGAGAGTAGCCTTTAGCTTGCAGAATGAAATGGTGAAAAATGAGAAAAAAAAAAGGATAACGAACGCATCGCGCCGCTTGCGGAATGTCAGGCTGGATTTCACGACGATGCCTACCGTGTGCTTGTCCTCCTCCTCAACAGCACGTGCTGTCGCTTTGCCAACTCGCTCTTGCAGCCTTTTCTTCTTGCTCCCACTGTTTGTGTACTCATTTTTGGAATCCTCGCCCATGTCGCCCGGCTAGCTCAGTCGGTAGAGCATGAGACTCTTAATCTCAGGTTCGTGGGTTCGAGCCCCACGTTGGGCGCAAGTTTTTTACTTTCACGTTTTGGAAGAAATTTGATTTTTTGGTGACACGTTATTCTCGACCACCGAGAAATGAACTCTGTGCGCTCGTTGCCATGCAATCCAATGCTTTCGCGCGGAATTCGCTGTCGCAGCAAACGGGGTCGCCATCATCGTGACGTGCCTAATCGAATACTCCTGCATTTGTCTCGAGCGGGCAGATTTGACCCATCCTTTCATCCTGGAGGGACGGAAGTTAGAAGCCTTCGCTTTGAAAGGGGGGCTAGAAGTTGCCGCCATGCTTGGCTTTTTTTCTGTACATTTATTGAACGTTATAATAAATCAGTCTATGAATTCGCCATTATCTGTAAATACAATTTTTAATCATTCCCTACTAACCTTATGTCACCATTCTGCTTTTGGGCCACCAATCTACCAATTCCTTCGTCTGCCGAAGATTCATTTACTTTACCTCTGTTGTCCCTAAATCCTAGGGCCTCAAGGAAAGTGACAGAGTCTGCATCGATATCCGAGTTACTAGAATTAGGTGTTCAATTGTTTCTACAAATTTTCCATGCAATAGAGGTTTGTAATCTTGTTTGTCAAATTTCCTTTTGTATATAGTTTCGCGTTCCAAGACACTCTTTAGCTTCAGAGAACAGGGCGCTGACTCTTGAGTTATCATAGTACTTTATCTGCCTGATTTTCCTTTTCCCATTTCTGTACAGCTCTACAGTCCACTTCTTTTCCATTGAATCAATGCAGTTGTTACCTTCTGCGTTTTTTACCTGTCGTTTCAAGCATTTTATTTCTCTGTCTTTGTTTTCACCGTACTTACAGTTAATTTCCTAGTCCTCTTCCTCCATTGCGAGTCAACGCTGCTTCTGGATGAGTATTTGAATACGATTGCTGCCCAACGTTACCGTTCAATTTCCACTATCTCCCTAATCGATCCTATGGTCGAATTAAGTATGGAGTGACTACTGTGATTAATGACAGTCTGCGCGCCTCCTCGGGAGAAGTGGACACTGAGTATCTTCATTCTGGATAGTTGTCATCCCTGAGGTACACGCTCCAGGAATGGCCGGAACTATTGTCTCTCTCGGCCGAGCAAAAATGTGCTGTCCATGGGTGCAGAAAAACAACTCTTGCCTGTCATATATGTTAAACGCGAAGAGTGGCGGCTGAGGTAGAAGGTTTTACGGGTGTGAAATGAATTCGCTGTGAAGCTGCGCTTGAAAACCACGTTTTGCGGCTGTTGACGACGGCAGGAGTTTTGGAACGCGGAAGCCGCGAGGAAGCTCATGCAGTCATGGGCGGAATTAAGTACGTGTTCTCCACTACCCCGCACCAGCTCCACAACGCACTCATATGTCAGGAACGCTTCCAGGCTCCGACAAAATTCGTGGCTCCGTGTTCTGAAAACTTCGACAGGCGCCTGTACAAAAGCTTCAGTAGAACACGTTCTGGGGCAAGGCAAGTTGATGTACAGCTTGAGTAGATGAAGCGCACAAAAGACAGCACACAGACAAAGAATAACACGAGCCATTCTTTGTCTGTGTGCTGTTTTTATGTTCTTCATCTACTCCAGAGATGTAAAAGAGCTTCACGCACAATATCTCAACCCTTTAACGACCGGATTTTGAAAAGATGCTGGAAACAAACTTCACTGTCTAAATCACAGATGAGTTATAATGCAGACAGTATAAAAGTTCATAAATTTTCTAGCTTCGCTAAGATATAGATACCTGGAATGTGAAACACCGCAAGAACATTCAGTAACTTTGTGTTACCGCAAGGTTAGCATTAAGAATAACTAGGAAGACTGTCATGAAATGGTACAAACAGATGTTTTGGTTTCTCTGCTCGTTACTTCCATTTTCATTCTCGACAAACACGGTAAAACTAATCGACCCTATTAACTACCAGATTTGGCTGGAGGCAGGAGCTAGGCTCCTTCGTGGCAACCATGTGCCCGTCCAGCCGCCATAGTGTTCTGAGGTTAGAAGCTATGAAAGCTGCAAGTGAGGTAGAACTGTAGAAAAGAAAAGGTGCAAATGTGATATGGCGACAGCTGTTAGCGCCTTATTTCCCGAGATGGCGGCGCTGGTGGCATAGTCAGCAGTTGAACGAAGTGATTGGAAAGAAGGCGTGGAAAAGAATAGAAGACGAGCCGAGTGGTGAGAAGGAGTTGGCGAGGAGTGAAAAAAAAAATTTTTTTAGCGAAATAACGGTCACAATACTCCGAGATTTTTATTCACCATCGGTCAGGCTTAAAATACCGGGGATGAAGCTACACAAAGTAAATACGGAGATCAATGTACACTTCGAACATATGCTCCGCAGGCTTTAATAAACCGGCTTCCACGACTTCTTAATGATCTACGGACACAGGACATAATAGCGCAATATGCCACATTTCGGAGGTTATTGGCATTCTTTCTCTGCTATTTTAGGGTGAAAGCACTACTTAACGCGGTCCCAATCTAGAATTTCGTGTGAAGCCTCAGATTAACTCCGTTAAACTCTGGTTAGTTCGAAGGAGTGTCGCGTAAGCTGCAGCCAAAGGAAGGGTAACCTTGAGGGTGCCCTTGGCAAAGCCTAGCATAGCAACAGCCCATCCAGAAATCAAATAAATGTTGCCAGACTGGGTTTCAAACCCCCGGCGCTGCGAACAGATCAGCTTCGCTCGCCACTGCACGAGAGCACTATGTTATCGCCGCAGCAGATCACGCCTCGTGTCAAACTGCAACCCTCTCGCGCTGTGCATTGCACATTACCTTCTTCATCAACTTGAAACTTCATGGCTTTTTAAAGACAGAGGCACGTGTGATCTTACAATCAGGTAAAGGTGATCTTACAACCACTTCTTTTCTTGCTTTTTTTTCAGCCAAAGAAAAAACAGAACATGCAGAATGGTGATATTACTGGACATTTTTTCGGTGTAAAATGCTGTCGGTATCATTCCATTTGTTCTGTCATAGGCTTATGGTTTTATTTTTTAACATATGTGCTTGGGGCAGCTTGTGTATGCGTTTACTTCATTTTTTTTTTTAATTTTCGTTTAAACTTTAGGTATTACAACGTGATCTTCTCTTAGAATAATTTGCTGCGTACTTATTTTGATACGTCGATCACTATGTAGGTTGAAAAACTATCGACATGGATTTGTTAAGCCGTTGCAAGACAGCTTTTGCTTATGTCTCCTTTTGTCTTGTATGGCGGAGTCAACAAATAAACTTCCTTAATGCGAAGGCTTTAGATTGCTGACAGACACGAAACTTGGCTCAAAAAGTGGCGGTGTTTCAAAACTCCCGATTGGTCCAAATGGTGTGCCGTCATTAAAGGCGGGAAAATAGGAAATGCTAACCAATAATAGCCAGTATACAAGTACCTAAAGCTGCACCATCCACAAAGAATAGAATAGAATTAGTGCATAAATGGAGTAGTATTCGAATATAATTGGAACTGAATTAGAGTGGCATTGGAAGCAAAGAGAAAGAGAATTTACTTTATTGTTTTCTCAGTACTCGCAAGTAAGTTGCTTGAGTGTCCCCGGTAATTTTTATTATCACTACGTCCGACAGAAGTTCAGTGATCAGTCTCCCGCATAATGTAACAAAATTATGTGTTGGTCTAATCCGGTGGCCTATTCTGGTACTTTGCTACGACAGACTTTGCTACGACAGTTCCTCTCCGCAGAGGAGAGGCGCCAGCCGCTCCAATGACCTACATAACGGGAAACTTGCGCAACGAGCTACGCTATAAAGTGACGACGGGCAGTATGCTGACGAAACATCTGCGTCGGTGGTTCAGTGGTAGAATACTCGCCTGCCACGCGGGTGGCCCGGGTTCGATTCCCGGCCGACGCATTGCTTTACTTTTGCCGGCTTACGTACCGAACTACGCTATAAAGAGATGCGCAGTACGCCGCTGCTACATCGGCGTCGGTGGTTCAGGGGATTCCACTTCCGGGCGCCGAAGCGAACGGACGTGTGATGACGGGCTCCGTTGGAGCGGCTACAGCGGCCATGTCTGGCCGCGGAAACAGGTTTATGTCAACTGATAGTGAGTACCAGGTTGTTCTGCCCAGTTTGCCTACAGGTCCGTTTGTTGTAAATACAGTTTTTTTGCACGCGGACGTAAGTGCTCGCCCGTACCGGGTAGAAGATTTCCGTGACGCCCTCGCTCAACAGTCGGTGCTCACCGAGGTTATCGCCTTGGGGGCGTACCGCATGAGCCATGTTTGGGCTGTCACGTTCAAGGACGCTGAAACGGCAAAGAAGCTAGCCAGCATTGGTGAATTGCAAGTGAAGAAGCAGCGCTGCCTCGTCATCGACCCGGCCAACAGGGACGTCCGCATGAAGGTGCACTGGCTTCTCCACAGTGTACCGGATGAGGACGTACGCCTCGCCTTCGCCCCGTTCGGCAAAGTCACTGAAGTTGCCCGCGAGCGTTGGCGGGTCCAAGGAGTGACCGACAAGGGCTCTACCACCAGGCTCGTGACACTGAAGCTGAATGCTGGAGTGCAAATCGACGATGTGCCCCATCAGCTAAGTGTTGCAGGTGAGCTGGCCCTCGTGGTTGTGCCGGGCAGGGCTCCGCTCTGCCTTCGCTGTCGCGGCACGGGTCATATTCGCCGCGAGTGCCGCATCCCACGGTGTGGTGCCTGCCGGCGCTTCGGACACGAAGACAGCCAGTGCGAGCGGACATATGCCAGCGTCACCGGACTGGGGAGCAAAGAGGATACGTCCGACTTGCTAATGGATGAAGCGGACGTCGAGGAGTTATCGTCGGCGGGAGGCAGACAAGCAGCGCATTTGCCAACGGCAACTCAGGCTCAACTGCAAACTACGCAGAAACCTGTCGTTGTGGCAAGCGCTGCGGAACAGCAACAACCACCTGCCCAGGACGTCGTGGCTACGCCGAAAGGCGTGGAAAAAAAGCAGCCTGAACCGCACGTGAGCGACGACCACACCGCGGCAGAGAACATGGACACGTCCCGTGAATCAACGAGTCCCGCAGCCGGGAAGCGGACGCATGAAGACACCACCAGCATGCTGCAGCAGCGGGACGAAAGCGGCGGGGACGAGCCGCCGCAGAAAACGCCAGGTAGGCGGGCGTCGTTCAAGCCGCGACCGAACATTCCGGTCGACTCTCGGCAGGCGGGTAAACCGCCTCCGTAGCTTTGTGTTGCCTTCGTCATAATGGGAACGGGGGGATTTCTAAGCTCTATGGCTGTGTCGATGTGCCGTTTTCTTTTCGGGTCGAGGCAAGGTGCTGTTGGCACCAAGCTTCTTCCTGCATGCCTCAGTGTATATTTTGTTGGCAGACTTGCGGTGTGTATATGGGCACACAGACCTGGAGAGCGAGAATTCTTTCCGGGGATGGGCACCATTCCATTGTGTTACCATGGCTCTTAATCTCGGGGAAATGCTACGCGTAGCAACGTTAAATGTCCGGGGGCTAGGTGCAAGAAGGCGACAGTGTCAGTTAAGCCGCCTTCTTCTTGATAAAGAATTACACTTAGTTGCCGTACAGGAGACGAAAATCGAAAGCCAAGAACTGACCGACCGAATGGTGTCCAATTTCCGTACGCATTTCGATGTATGCGTTTGTCATGCGAATGGTGGATCAGGTGGTTGCGCCCTTTTCATCCGTAATAACTTGGGGATCTGTGTACAG
Source organism: Amblyomma mixtum (assembly GCF_055824585.1). Lineage (NCBI taxonomy): Eukaryota > Metazoa > Arthropoda > Arachnida > Ixodida > Ixodidae > Amblyomma > Amblyomma mixtum. The sequence continues at coordinate 175,319,641 of NC_143012.1, read as the reverse complement.
TCAGTGTTGTCATGCCAAAGTGGTCGCCTTTTAGTTGTTGATTTTGCTGTTTATGATTTATCTTTCCGTGTCATTTGTGTCTATGCACCCAACGTTGAGACCGAGCGTCGATCTTTCTTTGAACGTGTTGAAGCCTACCTTAACTGTCACAAAGTGTTGATATTGTTGGGCGACTTTAATTGCGTATGTACAATGGATGATCGCGCTAAACGCACACGAGTTCGGGACAAGAGCGCAGAAGTATTAAGTGCCCTGGTGCATGATTATGATTTAGAAGACATTGGTAGCGTAGTTACGAATGGTACACGTCCTCAGTATACCCATTTTCAGCGTGACAGCCACGCGAGATTAGACAGACTATACGCATCACCCGAACTGGTTTCTTCATGTGCAGCATATGAAGTGCTTCCAGTCCAGTTCAGTGACCACTGCTTGGTAACTGCAACGTTTGGAAGAAGGCAAAACAAAAGTCGCTTCAACTGGAACCTCTGGAAGTTTAACGTGAAGCTTTTGGAAGATGATGCATTTGTTAGCGCAGTAACGGAAGAATTAGAGAAGTTGCTCACACTGGAGCCAAACCAGTTCGGAGTTGAATGGGAAGAGTTTAAACAGAGAGTTAAAATAATAGCCATCGAAAGAAGCAGCATTATTAAGTTCAACCAGAAACAAAACGAAACAAAACTTCGCCAGGAACTAGAATTCTTGATAAGCATGGAAAACATTCAGCCCGGTAAATGTACTGAACAAATAAGGCGGGTGAAAACACAGCTCGAAACTATAGACACAGAAAGATACAAAGCGGCAATTGTACGAGCAAGATCCGAGAAGCTGTGGGCGGGAGAAACGCCAACAAAGCGCGCACTATCCGACGAAAAAAGATACGCATGTCGGAAAGAAATCCGGCAGCTTGCCAACGGAAACGAGATCACGACTGACCAAAAGGTTATCAAGACAGTGATGGCCGAGCATTTTCGGAACTTGATAGGACACCCACGTGATACGAAAGACAGCTTCCAGAAAGAATTTCTTTCCTTTATGCCACAGCTGGACGAAGAAGTACAGACGCAACTGGAAGAACCGATAACCGTCAGTGAAATAGAACGCGCAATAGATGACCTGTCCCTTGGTAAAGCACCCGGGCCTGACGGCCTAGGAGCTGCCTTTTATAAAGCCTTCAACTGTTCGGTTGCTCAGATTTTGCACAATGTCATCACTGAGGCATACGACAAAAAGCGAGTTCCTTTATCATTCACAACGTCGCACGTCGTGCTGATACCAAAGACTGACGATGAAGCAAAACGTCTCTTGCCAGGGTCTTATCGCCCGATAACCCTTGTCAATGTGGACTACAAAATATTTATGAAGGTTTTAGCGACACGACTTCAACGCGTTATAACAAAGTTGGTAGGGCCGCATCAGACTTGCGGCATCAAAGGCCGAAGCATTGCAACAAACGTGCATGTCGCGCGAACGGTCCTCGAGTGTTGTGACGCCTTTGACGAGCGCGTTGCGATGATGCAGCTTGATCTGGCCAAAGCCTTCGACCGTGTCTCGCACGAGGCTCTGCTCTGCATTTTAGAGCATTCTAACGTAGGCTGCGTTATCACTGAAGGCGTCAGAATGGCGTACACTGACTGCTCAACGCGAATCATCGTAAACGGCGAACTGACAGACAGCCTGAGCGTTCGCTCGTCGGTGAGGCAGGGATGCCCTCTTTCGCCCTTGCTGTTCGCGGCTTACCTAGAGCCGCTATGTTTGGCAATTGCAAACAATGAACGCATAACAGGATATAGAGTACGTGAGGCAGAAATAAAAATCTTTGCCTACGCGGATGATATCGCCGTATTATGCGCAAACAAAGAAAGCATTAAAGAAGCCACAGCTGTTGTTGAACAATTTTGCGAATACACCGGAGCCCAGATAAATTGGGACAAAAGTTATGGATTTTGGCATGGAGACTGGGACGCCACGCCGGAGCAATTTTGTCGCCTTCATTGGTCAACAGTTCCTAAACCATACCTCGGTGCGCCCCTGGAGTGTTATCGTGATCCTGAACAATACTGGACCGATCAAACAACGAAGGCAAAAGAAAAGGCTGATGCATGGCAGGGAAGACAGCTGTCAATGTTTTCCCGTGCGACTGTCTCCAATGTCTTCCTAATTTCAAAAATATGGTATGTGATGAACGTGTTGTGTGCATCGCGAACGAGCATACAAAAAATCCATCGGGTCCTCGCTATTTTCATTTGGTCCTCGACCTGGGAGAGATCTAGCCGAACTAATTTGTTTATCTCAGTCAAGTGCGGTGGGCTAGGTCTGGTTCACTTGTTTTTGCGGCAAGTCGTGTCACGATTTCTTTTCTTAAGGGATCAAAATGACCCCTTTCTCCGCACCGTGATGCAGGTGAGGCTACGTAGACTTCTGCCAGGATTCATTGTGACGTCATGTGAGAACACATGTGGCGCTGTGACTGGTTATCTGCGCGAAGTAGTGCTCGCTTTCAGGTTGTTAAACGTGCGGTTTTCACAAGACTACTTGTGCACTGTTAGTAGGAAGAAACTGTATAAGGACCTTGTTCACACCATGCTACCTGTACCGTTATACCGTTTACCACACCGTGGACGCCCTGGACAAAACGTACTCAAAAGAGTAAAGAAAATGCCAATATTACCTTCAGTTAAATCCTTTTTCTTTAAGCTACATACCAACACACTTCCAGTTAAGACCTGGCTTCAGGAAAAAGGCATCTTCATACCGTGGTCAACAAACTGCTTTTTATGCAAAAAGCCTGAAACCATAGAGCACGTATTCCTAGATTGCTGGGACCCGATTTTCCATTGGGACGTTCTCCAGCGCACATTAAAGAAACAGTTGCCTCTTGACCCATATGGAATACGATTCCTGCCGGTAGACGCTTCGGACGATAAACCGTACGATCTTATCATGGTCCTGGGCCTCCACGCGCTGTGGAAAACGAGAATGCAGTTTGAACATGCCGAACCTGTCGTGCGTTCTGTCAGAGACCACTTTATCGAAAGTATCGTATGTCTCAGAGAAGTTTATCGAGCGCTCCCTGATCCACCAGAATGGATTGCTTGTCTGGATGCATTGGTGTCTCTGAAAAAATTTTAGTGTCATGTTAGCCCAAGTGTGGCTGATATGTTTTACGCCTTGTACCCTTTCATGTTGACTATAATCCTGGCAATAAAAAAAAAAAAAAAAAAAAAGTCGGTGGTTCAGTGGTAGAATACTCGCCTGCCACGCGGGTGGCCCGGGTTCGATTCCCGGCCGACGCATTGCTTTACTTTTGCCTGCTTACGTACCGAACTACGCTATAAAGAGATGCGCAGTACGCCGCTGCTACATCGGCGTCGGTGGTTCAGTCATTCTACTTCCGGCCACCGAGCGTGACGGACGCTTGTAGAATGAGCTCCACTGGAGCAGCGATTGCGGCCCATGCCGGCCGCGGAAACAAGATTGCTGAAACTGCTGATAACGAGTATCAGGTTCTTTTGCCAACTTTGCCTACCGGACGGCTGGTGTCGAACACTGTTTTTCTTCATGGCGATGTGCGACGGCGGCCTTTCAAAGTCGAAGACTTCCGTGATGCCCTGGTCAAGAACGGAACTCTCCCTGACGTGATAGCGGTGGGGGCGTACCAGGTTAACCACGTATGGGCGGTGACCCTCAGCACTCCCGAGGCAACCAAGCGGCTGCTCGCCGTGAAGGAAATCCAAGTGAAAGGGGGCCGGTGCATGATCATCGACCCTGAGGACCAGCACGTCAAACTACGGCTGCATTGGATGCTGCCCGGCGTCGATGACGAGGACATCAGAACGGCATTTGCAGCGTTCGGAAAGATCGCCGCAATGACCCGCGAAAGATGGCGAGTTCAAGGAATGACTGAAAAGGCCTCTACTACAAGGACTGTTTTATTGAAGATGAAGCCAGGCGTAACAGTCGAAGACATTCCTCATCAGCTGAGGGTGGCGGGAGAGCTTGCGCTTGTGGTTGTGCCTGGTAGGCCAATGCAATGTCTGCGCTGTCGCGGCACTGTACACGTACGGCGGAAATGCAAAATTCCGCGTTGCCAGAAATGTAAGCGATTCGGTCATGGTGAGGCTGATTGCATTCGCACCTACGCATCGGCCACGGGAGCTGCGTTGGAGGACGAAAGGCGGAGCTGCAAATGGATGCCGCTGAAGCTGATGAGGCGGCTAAGGGGGCAGGGGGAGCGGAGAAGGTAGCAGCAGCCACCGTCTCCTCACCTGCTTCCGCGGAGGACACCGAGACGCCCAGCGACCAAGGGAAGGAGTCTGAACTTCCAGGCGCCGCGGCGACCGAAACGGCAGGGGACGGCGGATCTGCAGGTACTTCAAAAACCGAGGTGCCCGAACCTATGTGCAGGGACGTGGGCAGGGATGACGGCGACAGCCGCATGGCGACCGTTAGTGCTCCCGTCAAGCGCCCTCACAATCTGACTCTCAACCAAGGGACCAACGATACTACCACCACTGCAGAGGAGCCTCCAACGAAAGCTGCGCAGGCCCGGAGGCCTGCATTCAAGCCGCGCCCCAACGTTTCATCTGAAAGACGAGTCGCCGCAAGTTCAGCTTTGCGGCAAGGCCACGGCGACCGACCTGAGGACCCTGGCGTCACACAAAGCGTATAGCGATACGCTGGACGTGAGAGGTAAGCGCCATGCTCTCGGCCTCTACACCTTTTTGTCGAAATGGCTCCGCTATGTTGTCTGAAAATAGCCACACTTAATGCAAGGGGGTTGGCTGGAAAAAGAAAACAGTCAAGTATACCGACTTATAACAGACTGTGACATTGACCTGTTGGCGGTACAAGAAACTAAAGTAGACGGGGAGGAAGAGACCGGCAGCATGGTGCAGCGTTTCACGTGTAGGTATTACGCAGTAGTGGCTCATGCAGTTGGAACGTCGGCTGGGTGTGTGCTATTCGTCAAAAAGCTGCCGGGCCTGGTTGTTCAGGCTTATGCAACATGTTCTCATGGACGATTTATTGTGCTTGGTTATGCTTACATGAATGTGGAGTGGAGAATGATCTGCCTTTACGCACCTAACAAAGTTGACGAGAGGCCGCCGCGGTGGCTCAGCGGTTATGGTGCTCGGCTGCTGACCCGAAAGACGCGGGTTCGATCCCGGCCGCGGCGGCTGGAATTTCTTTGGAGGAGAAATTCTAGAGGCCCGTGTACAGCGCGATGTCAGTGCACGTTAAAGAACCCCAGGTGGTCGAAATTTCCGGAGCCCTTCACTACTGCGTCTCTCATAGCCTCAGTCGCTTTGGGACGTTAAACCCCATAAACCAAACCAAAGTTGACGAGAGGGCAGCCTTTTTCGGAAAAGTTGAGGAGTACTTCACTGTCGAAAGGCAAATGATCGTCATGGGTGATTTCAACTGTGTCTTGGCTGCGCGTGATATAACAAGTGATAGAATATTCAGAGACATAAGTACCGAAAGACTGTCCGAGTTAGTGGAAAAATGGAATATTGAAGATGTGGCTGATTGTTTAGAGGGTGAGCGGGATGTGCAATTCACGCACTTTCAGCGGACGAGTCACGCACGTCTAGACCGTATTTATATGGCGGTAGACCTGCTGCCAAAATGCAACAATTACAAGGTTGAACCTGTGTCCTTCTCGGACCACTGTTTGGTACAGTGTAGGATAGGAACAGCAAAACAGGACAATGCTTTTAATTGGGACTTGGGGAAATTTAGTGATAAACTGTTAAAGTCTGAACGTTTTTGTGACAATATAAAAGAAGAAATTAGCAAAGTAGAGCCAAATTCAAGACAAAAGTTATGGGAGCAGTGGGAACTATGTAAGCAGCAAATTAAAATATACGCAATATAAAAGGCTATCTGCTTGAAAAAAGAGGAAAAAATAAAGGAAAAGGATTTAAGAGAACTGCTGCGGAAACTAATTGAGCAGGAGAGTAAAGCTCCTGGTAAGTGGATTGATGGCGTAAAGAAAATTAAACAAAAGCTTGAAGTTATGGAACAAGAGCGTTATCGCGGTGCGCTGGTGCGTGCGAGAGCCGAAGAGGCGGTTTTCGGTGAAACACCAACAAAACGAGCATTGGGCATGGAAAAAGCGCGGGCTGAGCGCAATAGGATTGATAAAATTGAATGGGGAGGTGTCGTAGCAGATGACGAAACGCATATAAAGCAAGCTTTTGCTGAATTCTATCAGGCGCTTTTCGCAAAACACGACGTAGACATCGACACATTCAAGGGAAGGTTTCTAGGAGCGATGCCAAGATTAGATGAGGAACAGAAACAGAGATTAGAGGCACTAATTACTGAATCCGAAGTGCAAACAGCAATAGAAAATTTAAACTCGGGTAAGTCGCCTGGACCAGACGGTTTAAGTGCGGCTTTCTATAAAGCCTTTAAGCAAGACATTTCCCCTTTGTTAACGGTACTCTTTAATGACGCATATGAATTAAAAGCACTACCTCCTTCCTTTGGCGTATCTTACACTGTCCTAATTCCGAAAACGGAAGATAGTGAAAAGTTAAAGCATGTTACAGCCTACAGACCGATTTCACTTACGAACGTGGACTACAAGATATTCATGAAGGTGCTAGCAAGGCGGTTACAAAGAGTAATGAATGTGATAGTTGGTTCTCATCAGACGTGCGGCATCAAAGGTCGTTCTATTGTGTCTAATATTCATAAAGCAAGATGTGTTCTTCAGTGTTGTCATATTACGAACAGTCCTGTTGCTATCCTTCAGTTAGACTTGGAAAAAGCGTTTGATTGCGTGGCACATGAACTTTTGTTTTTAATTTTGGATCACGTGAATGTCGGGTCAGTAATCAGGAAGGGAGTGGCCATGGCGTACCGAAACTGCACAACGAGACTAATAGTAAATAAGAGTTCGGGGGCCCCCATAAGCGTGAAGCGTTCGGTGCGCCAAGGCTGCCCCCTAAGCCCTCTTTTGTTTGGTGTATACATAGAATCACTGTATTTGAGCATAATACAGAATGACGGTATTCAAGGTTTTAAGTTAAAAGCGACAGAAATTAAGTTGCTGGCTTATGCGGATGACGTAGCTGTTTTCGCTACTGATTATGAGAGCATAAGGAAGGCCATTGATTGTGTTCGGCAATTTAGTCAATCGACAGGAAGTCGAGTCAACTGGGCCAAATGTATTGGCTTCTGGCATGGTGAGTGGCCAACCACTCCTGTTAACTTTGCGAATGTGTCCTGGGTGACGACCTCAGTGAAGTATTTAGGTGTCCCACTGGAATGTTATCGAGATAGCGAACCGCATTGGACAAGGCAGCTGGAAGACACCCGTGCAAAAACTGACAAGTGGAAAGGGGCTAGGTTATCTACATTTGCCAGAGCTACAGTGTGCAACTTATTCTTCATCAGCAAGTTGTGGTACGTGATGCAGGTACTGCACTGTTCGCGAGTTAACGTGCAGAAACTGCACCGCATCTTTGCAGTGTTTGTCTGGGCCTCGAGCTGGGAACGATGCAGCCGGACTAATTTGTTCAGAAGTGTAAAAGACGGAGGACTAGGGCTCGGCCATCTGTTTTTGCGCCAAATCGTCAGCAGATTTTTATTCTTTCGAGACGCGAGTGACCCGTTCTTGCGCACAATCTGTCAAGTAAGGCTGGGCCATGCATTACCGGAATGGATTGTTGGAACAGATAACATTCAAGGTCGTATTTTTGGACACACCAGAGAAGTGGTTATGAGTGTTAGATTTCTAGCTGCTCGTTTTTCGCAGCAGTACCTCTCTACTGTAAAAAAGAAAACACTCTATCGGGATTTACGAGATGTTGTTCTGCCTGAACCATTGTACAGGGCCACATACCGTGGAGGCCAGGGCAGTAATATGTTGAAGAGGGTGAAGAAAATGCAGGTACCAGCAGCAGCCAAAAGCTTCTTTTTCAGATTACACACAGAAACACTGGCCGTGAAAGCATTTATGGAGAAAAAGGGAATGTTTCTTCCTTGGGGTTCAGATTGTCTGATATGTAAGAAGCCAGAGACAATCCATCATGTATTCTTGCACTGCTGGGAAGGCGTCTACTTCTGGGACGTCTTGCAAAGAACGCTGAAGAAAGACTTGCCTCTAGACACGTATGGAATGCGGTATCTCATTCTACAGAACGAAGAGGGAGTGCCTTATGATGCAATACTGCTGCTGGGCCTCCACGCTATTTGGCGCTCACGAATGGCTGGATACCACTGTGAACCGGATGCGAGGCCTGCACGAATTTACTTCCGCGAGAGTGTGCACTGGTTTGTTGAAATACAGAAAACGGGTGCTCACGTTCCTGAGTGGCTCTCGAGGGTAGAGCCCTTGGTGTCCTTAAAGGACTTTTAGCATGACGATGCCTGCAGCAGACGGTTGAGTGTGAGTACCACCTGAAAGGAGTACAATGTAAATTTCCTTTTGTGTTTGTGTACCGTGTCGGAGCCCGGCAATAAAGAAAAAAAAAGCGTCGGTGGTTCAGTGGTAGAATACTCGCCTGCCACGCGGGCGGCCCGGGTTCGATTCCCGGCCGACTCATTGCTTTACTTTTGCCGGCTTACGTACCGAACTACGCTATAAAGAGATGCGCAGTACGCCGCTGCTACATCGGCGTCGGTGGTTCAGATTCGACTTCCGGCCACCGAGCGTGACGGACGTGTGTATCATGGGCTCCCAAGGAGCAGATTCAGCGGCCCAGCCGGGCCGCGGTATCAGGAGTACGATCAAACCGAACGAGGACTACCAGCTGATTTTGCCGCATTTGCCAACAGGTTCGAGTGTTTTGCTTACTGTTTTTTTGCATGGCGACGTCCAAGCCAGGCCATACCGTGTTGAAAACTTTCGTGACGCTCTTGAGCGTCTGTCATTGCTGCCGGAAGTGGTTGCCCTCGGGGCATATCAGATGAATCATGTTTCGGCCGTGACATTCTGCAATGAAGAAGGAAAAAACAAAATGCTACAGGCGGAGGCGTTCAACGTCAAGGACCACCGCTGCGTGGTCATTGACCCACGCAACCAGGGCGTCAGGCTGAAGCTGTTCTGGCTGCTACACGGCGTGCAAGAGGACGACGTGAAGGCAGCTCTGGCGGCTTTTGGAAAAGTGACCGACATAACTCGGGACAAGTGGAGAGTCAAAGGCTGCGTCGACAAGTCGTCTACTACGCGCTCAGTGACACTGAAGCTGAAGGTGGGCGTTACCATCGAGGACTTACCGCACCAGCTGCGTGTTGGAGAGGACGTCGCACTCGTCCACGTTCCTGGCAGAGCTCCGCTCTGCCTCCGGTGCCGCGGCACCGGACACATACGTCAGGAGTGCCGTGTGCCACGTTGCGGGCTCTGTCGTCGCTTCGGCCACGACGACGCCCAGTGCGTGCGAACATATGCTACCGTAGCTGGTCCTGGTCGTAGGGATACTACTGAAGAGCATATTATGGACGAAGTCGACGCGGTAGAGGCGACCCGTGAGAGTCGGGAAGACGCAGTACCGAAAAGCATAGCTTCAGAAAAAGCAACGCTTCCCACGGAACATGAGGCTGCCAACTCAGAAGAACCACCTGTGCCTGACACCAGAACTGAGGCGGACGCGGGAAAAGCAGATGATGCTGCGGTAGGTGCACCTGAGACGGTTTTGGAATCGACCGACGAGAAGGACATCGACACGGAGATGCCCGCGGCGTCAACTTTGCCAGCGAAGAGGACGCACGACGAAGCTGATGACAAGGCGACGAGCTACGACGGGACGGACCATGAGGAACCTCTTCCCAAAGCGCCTCCTGTTCGACGTGCGGCCTACAAGCCCAAGCCGAACATCCCTCCTGATCGTAGGACTTCGTCGGGTGTCCCTCAGCCTTAGCGGAGGTGCCTTGCAGGGTCTTCGTGTTGGTAACACGGTCTTCGATCCGGTTCAGTGCTGACACCGCCGTACTTTGCAAACTGGAAGGATTTTTGATGAGGTGAGCTGCAAACCGATGTCACTTCGAGAGCGGTGATTCCCAACCATTTAGATGGCGTCTCAAATAACATCTTGCTTGCGTATTGCCACACTGAACGTGAGAGGTCTTTCTGCGCGAAGGAGGCAAAATCAGCTTAAGCGTCTCTTGTTCGAAAACGAAATCGCTCTGTTGGCTGTTCAAGAGACAAAATATGAAAGCGAAGAGTTGACAGATGCGATGGCAGAAATTTACCGTGCACAGTTCAGTGTTTGCGTGTCCCATGCAGAAGGAAAGTCGGGAGGGTGTCTGATTTTAACTCGAAACGGCAAAGCCGCCGTGGAAACTGTATTTTCCTGTGAATGTGGCCGGATTGTAGCATGCGATTTTTACTTTTCTGGTGTAGAGTGGAAAGCTGTGTGTGTATATGCACCTAATAGAATTCCCGAACGAGATGCCTTTTTTCGCCGTGTTCAACCTTTCCTGCTGACAGAAAATCGTGTACTATTGCTTGGAGATTTTAACTGCGTGTGTAGACCTGAAGATAGAACAAGCAACAAAACCCTGCAGGACACGAGTGCCGAGCTGCTGTATGAGATGATTAATGAAGCAGAATTGGAAGACATTGGCATTATAATGCAAGGTTCAGAACAAGCACAGTACACGCATTTCCAAGGCGTTAGTCACGCAAGACTGGACAGAATTTACGTTCCTTCTGAGGTTGTGCCCTTGTGTTCCCAGTACCAGACTGTGCACGTGAGCTTCAGTGATCACTCTTTAGTCGTGATCACACTTGGGGAGAGGAAAAGAACTGTCAAGTTTAGTTGGGAATTATGGAAATTTAATGACTCATTGTTGGAGGATGAGGAGTTTAGCAAGAAATTAAAAGACTCAGTCAAAAGCTTGTTAGAAAAAGAGACAGACTTTATACAAACATGGGAACAATTTAAATGCGCCGTGAAAGTGGCCGCTATAGAAAGAGCATGTGTTTTAAAGCGAAAAGAAAAACAGCAAGAAAAGGAACTTCGTGCCGAGCTTGATTTCATGCTCAGCATGGAAGGCGTCAAGCCGGGGTTGTACAGACAAGAAATAAAAGAGACCAAAACTAAGCTTGAACTAATAGATGAAACGAAATATCGAGGTGCTGTGATAAGGGCGCGCAGCGAAAGATTTTGGCTTGGGGAGACGCCCACAAAAAGGGCGCTCAGCGACGAAAAACAGTATGCAGTTTCGAAAGAGATAAAAGAAATTTGTTATTGCAATGACGTAACTTCCGAATCTGAGGTGATTGAAAGGGCGTTTCTGGAATATTACCAAACTTGTTCAGCCTTAAAACGCCTGATGTTGAACATTACAAAACTGCATTCCTGTCGCTAATACCAAGAGTCTAGGAGGACCTGGCGCAGGTACTTGAGGAGCCCATAACGGCAGCAGAAATCGAAGCTGCAATACAGCAGCTGAGCTTAAACAACTCGCCTGGACCGGACGGCCTCGGTGCCGCACTTTACAAGGCCTTGAAAACAGAAATGGCAATAGCATTGTAGCGCGTAATAAGCGAGTGTTACGAAAGAAAGTTAACTCCGCCGTCTTTTCGAACTTCCCACGTGGTGGTGATCCCAAAATCGGACGACCCGAGTAGGTTGCAGTCAGTTGAGTGTTACCGCCCAATAAGCTTAACTAACGTAAACTACAAAATTTATATGAAAGTGCTAGCCGGACGACTCCAAACAGTAATTAAAGCCCTTGTTGGCCCACACCAGACATGCGGCATAAAAGAAAGATCCATTTTTACTAATATACACGTAGCTAGGAGTGTCCTTGAATGCTGTGATGCAACGGAGGGTCGTGTCGCCATGATGCAACTGGACCTGCATAAGGCGTTTGATAAAGTTGTGCATGAAATTTTGTTCGCGCTGTTGGAACATGTGAATGTAGGATGTATCATCACTGATGGCGTGAAAATGGTTTATGATGGCTGTACATCAAGGTTCATAATTAATAACCGCCTGAGTAATAGTATTCCATTCTTGTCGTCAGTGAGGCAGGGTTGCCCTCTTTCTCCACTGCTTTTTGCCCTTTACCTGGAGCCCTTTTGTTTAAAGCTGTTAACTACGCAAAACATTCGAGGTTACGCCTTTTGTCATAATGAAGTGAAGGTATTGGCATATGCATATGATATAGCAGTGTTCTGCAGAGACCAGGAAAGCGTGCAAGAAGTGGTGAGAGAAGCCGTAAATTTTTGTGATGCAAGTGGCTGTGCGATAAGCTGGCAGAAATGTTTTGGTTTTTGGCATGGAAAGTGGCAGGCCACGCCAGAAGTATTCTGTCGAATGAAGTGGGTAGACACGCCAGGAAAGTACCTCGGCGTGCCGCTAACCAACTACAGAGAAAGCAAAGAATATTGGCCCATGAAACCGAACGAGTCAAAGCTCAGACAAGCAAATGGGGCGGTCACAACTTTTCCATGTTCGCAAGAGCTACGGTGTGCAACATGTTTTTAGTAGCGAGGATTTTTTACGTTCTGCAAGCGTTAACTTTGCCAAGGACTTCAGTGCAAAGGTTGCACAGAGTGTTTGCAACATTTATTTGGGCGTCAACATGGGAACGTACCAGCCAATTCAATCTGTTCCACAAGGTGCGGAACGGGGGGCTAGGGTTGTCAAATTTATTTCTGAGACAGATAGTCACTAGATTCTTTTTCTTGCGTCCAGATAATGATTTTCTGCGAACTGTTATAAAAGTGCGATTGTCAGAATCACTGCCTGATTATGTTGTGTCATCTATGTCTGCAGGGCGGAGTGGGTTAAGTGCTTTTTTGCAAGAAGTTGTTGCAGCAGTCCGTATTCTTCGGTCAAAATTTTCCGATGAGTATCTAACCATTGTAACAAGGAAAAAGATGTACAAGGACCTGCTTGATGTGTTTCTGCCAGTGCCTGTTTATCGCAGTGCTTATCTTCTGGGTCCCGAAAGGGATGTGCTAAAAAGAGTCAAAAGAATGGCGGTGAAGCCTTCAGTGCGTTCTTTCGTTTTTCAATTGCATACTGGAACCCTCCCAGTGAAGCCATGGTTGCAAAGCAAAGGCCTTTTTGTACCTTGGTCAGTAGAGTGTCTTATTTGCAAGAAAGTGGAAACTATAGAACATATCTTTCTCGACTGTCATGACGCTGTTTTTCTTTGGGATGTGTTGAAGCGCACACTGAAAAAAGATTTCCCCCTGACTCCTTTTGGAATACGCTTCCTACCATGTGCAGAGCCAGGTGAAGTGCCTTGCGACCTGCTAATGTCGGTCTGCATGCACAGCCTATGGCGTACGCGAATGGATGTCAGGCATGAACATGTTGTTGTGAATCCGGCTCATCAGTATTTCATTGAGAGCATCCTGTATACTCAGGAAGTTTTCGGACAGCAAGCTCCTCAGCCTGAGTGGCTGCCTGTCCTCGACCAACTAAAATCATTTAACCCATTTTATCATCGTGCACTAGCTAGAAACTGACCTGTGCTTTTATTGTCATGTCATTGTATTTTTGTTTTGTTTGCCCGGCCAAGTCGGTAATAAAGAAAAAAAAAGCGTCGGTGGTTCAGTGGTAGAATACTCGCCTGCCACGCGGATGGTCCGGGTTCGGTTCCCGGCCGACGCATTGCTTTACTTTTGCCGGCTTACGTACCGAACTACGCTATAAAGAGATGCGCAGTACGCCGCAGCTACATCGGCGTCGGTGGTTCAGAGAGATTCGGCTTCCGGCCACCGAGCGTGACGGACGTGTGTATCATGGGCTCCCTAGGAGCGGATTTAGCGGCCCAGCCGGGCCGCGGTATCAGGAGTACGATCAAACCGAACGAGCACTACCAGCTGATTTTGCAGCATTTGCCAACAGGTTCGAGCGCTTTGCATACTGTATTTTTGCATGGCGACGTCCAAGCCAGACCATACCGTGTTGAAAACTTTCGTGACGCTCTTGAGCGTCTGTCATTGCTGCCGGAAGTGGTGACCCTCGGGGCATATGAGATGAATCATGTTTGGGCCGTGACATTCTGCAATGAAGAAGGAAAAAACAAAATGCTACAGGCGGAGGCGTTCAACATCAAGGACCACCGCTGTGTGGTCATTGACCCATGCAACCAGGGCGTCAGGCTGAAGCTGTTCTGGCTGCTACACGGCGTGAAAGATGACGACGTGAAGGCAGCTCCGGCGGCATTTGGAAAAGTGACCGACATAACTCGGGACAAGTGGAGAGTCAAAGGCTGCGTCGACAAGTCGTCTACTACGCGCTCAGTGACATTGAAGCTGAAGGTGGGCGTTACCATCGAGGACTTACCGCACCAGCTGCGTGTTGGAGAGGACGTCGCACTCGTCCACGTTCCTGGCAGAGCTCCGCTCTGCCTCCGGTGCCGCGGCACCGGACACATACGTCGGGAGTGCCGTGTGCCACGTTGCGGGCTCTGTCGTCGCTTCGGCCACGACGACGCCCAGTGCGTGCGAACATATGCTACCGTAGCTGGTCCGGGTCGTAAGGATACTACTGAGGAGCATATTATGGACGAAGTCGACGCGGTAGAGGCGACCCGTGAGAGTCGGGAAGACGCAGTACCGAAATGCATAGCCTCAGAAAAAGCAACGCTTCCCACGGAACATGAGGCTGCCAACTCAGAAGAACCACCTGTGCCTGACACCAGAACTGAGGCGGACGCGGGAAAAGCAGATGATGCTGCGGTAGGTGCAGCTGAGACGGTTTTGGAATCGACCTACGAGAAGGACGTTGACACGGAGATGCCCGCGGCGTCAACTTTGCCAGCGAAGAGGACGCACGACGAAGCTGATGACAAGGCGACGAGCTACGACGGGACGGACCATGAGGAACATCTTCCCAAAGCGCCTCCTGTTCGACGTGCGGCCTACAAGCCCAAGCCGAACATCCCTCCTGATCGTAGGACTTCGTCGGGTGTCCCTCCGCCTTAGCGGAGGTGCCTTGCAGGGTCTTCGTGTTGGTAACCCGGTCTTCGATCGGGTTCAGTGCTGACACCGCCGTACTTTGCAAACTGGAAGGATTTTTGATGAGGTGAGCTGCAAACCGATGTCACTTCGAAGCGGCGAATCCCAAACATTTAGATGGCGTCTCAAATAACATCTTGCTTGCGTATTGCCACACCGAACGTTAGAGGTCTTTCTGCGCGAAGGAGGCAAAATCAGCTTAAGCGTCTCTTGTTCGAAAACGAAATCGATCTGTTGGCTATTCAAGAGACAAAAATTGAAAGCGAAGAGCTGACAGATGCGATGGCTGAAATTTACCGTGCACAGTTCAGTGTTTGCGTGTGCCATGCAAAAGGAAAGTCGGGAGGAGGAGGAGGAGGAAAACTTTTATTCCTATTTACAGTGAGAGGTCGATGGGGCGAGCCGGAAGGGCCCGCCCCTTACAAACACTAGGAGCGATCCCTAGTCCAGGATCCCTGTAGCTTCCGCAGCGGCCCGGGCTCTAGCTACCAATGCCTGTTGGGCATGGAGTTCGGAGCAGCCGCGCAGGGCAGCTTCCCAGTCCTCTCGAGTGGGGTGGAGGTGGGGTGGGTAGGCAGGATTGGAAGGGCATGCCCACACCATGTGGTAGGTGTCCGAAAACTCCTCCTTACAGTGTGGGCACGCACCTGAGAAAGAAGAATTGAAGTGCTTAAGTACTGCCGGGCACAGTACAGTATTGGTATAGAGGCGGAGAAGCCAGCGCTCCTCCACCCTGGTGAGGCCTTTACAGGGAGGGGGATAGAGACCATGAAAATTTTGATAAAGAGAGGTGATCTCTTTAAAGGTGATGGCCGGATTGAAATTGAATTCCGGATCAGGCTGCGGATGTGGCGACGCCCGGTGAGTAAGCGCGCGGGCGGCAACGTCGGCTGCCTCGTTCCCCTCAAGACCCGCATGAGCCGGAGCCCACACGATGGTATGATGGGTCGGAAACCCTGTGTATTCGCATGCGTGGAGAATTTTGAAAGCACGGTCTGGAATATACCCTTGCTCAATATTGCGGCAGGCGCCCCTGGAGTCCGTAATAATGACTCGGGACTCTGGATCTCCGGCGGCCAGTGCAATGGTGATCTCTTCCGCAAATGTAATGTTTGGGGCACGGAAAGTAAGGCCCTGAACTGTAGTGTTTTGGTGGATGACGGCCGCCGTGTACCAACCCCCATGGTGTGAGCCGGCCGCATCCACATAGAAGACACCTGGCTTATGGCCATATTGTTGAGAAATAGCCTCCGGCCGCGCGAGACGGCGACCATCATGGGTGTCTGCAGTCATGTTCTTCGGAAGGGGTCGCACCTGGAGTGCAAAGCGCCAGGCTTCAGGGATGCGGACCCGTTCTTCTGTATGTGTTGCGTAGGATATGTGTAAGCGGGTCAGAAGGCGGCTCCCCGCAGGTGTTTTGCTTAGGCGCAAGTATTGATTGTTAAGATGAGCTTATGGCCATATTGTTGAGAAATAGCCTCCGCCCGCGCGAGACGGCGACCATCATGGGTGTCTGCAGTCATGTTCTTCGGAAGGGGTCGCACCTGGAGTGCAACGCGCCAGGCTTCAGGGATGCGGACCCGTTCTTCTGTATGTGTTGCGTAGGATATGTGTAAGCGGGTCAGAAGGCGGGTCCCCGCAGGTGTTTTGCTTAGGCGCAAGTATTGATTGTTAAGATGAGCTTATGGCCATATTGTTGAGAAATAGCCTCCGCCCGCGCGAGACGGCGACCATCATGGGTGTCTGCAGTCATGTTCTTCGGAAGGGGTCGCACCTGGAGTGAAACGCGCCAGGCTTCAGGGATGCGGACCCGTTCTTCTGTATGTGTTGCGTAGGATATGTGTAAGCGGGTCAGAAGGCGGCTCCCCGCAGGTGTTTTGCTTAGGCGCAAGTATTGATTGTTAAGATGAGCTTCTCGTAACTCCCCAAAGGTGTTGGTCATCCCCAGACCGAGGAGACGTTTGCTGGACGTCGTTATGGGGAGGTCGAGCGCTCTCTTATAAATCTTGCGGAGAACTACTTCTAAGGCATTCACATCGCATTTGCGTAGGTGGAGGTAGGGAGCCGAATATAAAATCCGGCTGGTCACGAATGCATTGGCCAGCCGCAGGGCATCTTTGCACCGTAGTCCCCCCCTTTTATTGGACACCCGGCGGAGCATCCGACCCACCTGGTCCCCCACCTTACGTAGCTTGTTTAGGGTAGTGTCTATCTTGCGCCTATGATGAATGAAAAGCCCCAGTACCCGGATCTCCTCGTGTTCAGGTATCGGTCCGCTAAGTAGGGAAAGGGCAATTTTGGTTGTGCACTTTGAGTTGGGGCGTATGTGCACAAATTCCGATTTGCTCGGGGAGCATTCAAGACCACAGCGACGAGCGTATTCGTCCACAATAGCTGCCGCTTGTTGCAGGTTGGTCTCGATGTCTCCAACCGATTGTTGTGTTGCCCAGAGGGTGATGTCGTCCGCATACAGAGCGTGCTGCACACCGGCGACCTCTGCCAGCTGGGTAGGGAGCTTCATCATGGCCAGATTAAATAGTAATGGCGAGAGGACAGCTCCCTGTGGGGTCCCTCGTGTGCCAAGTTGATATGGGCCATATTCTGTATCTTGCAGCCGGATATAGGATTGGCGATAAGTCGGGAGGGTGTCTGATTTTAACTAGAAACTGCAAAGTCGCTGTGGAAACTGTATTTTCATGTGAAAGTGGCCGGATTGTAGCATGCGATTTTTACTTTTCTGGTGTAGAGTGGAGAGCTGTGTGTGTATATGCACCTAATAGAATTCCCGAACGAGATGCCTTTTTTCGCCGTGTTCAACCTTTCCTGCTGACAGAAAAGCGTGTACTATTGCTTGGAGATTTCAACTGTGTGTGTAGACCTGAAGATAGAACAACGAACAAAACCCTGCAGGGCACGAGTGCCGAGCTGCTGTATGAGATGATTAATGAAGCAGAATTGGAAGACATTGGCATTATAATGCAAGGTTCTGAACAAGCGCAGTACACGCATTTTCAAGGCGTTAGTCACGCAAGGCTGGACAGAATTTATGTTTCTTCTGAGGTTGTGCCCTTGTGTTCCCAGTACCAGACTGTGCACGTCAGCTTCAGTGATCATTCTTTAGTCGTGGTCACACTTGGGGAGAGGAAAAGGACTGTCAAGTTTAGTTGGGAATTATGGAAATTTAATGACACATTGTTGGAGGATGAGGAGTTTGGCAAGGAACTAAAATACTCAGTCAAAAGCTTGTTAGAAAAAGAGTCAGACTTTATACAAAGATGAGAACAATTTAAATGCGACGTGAAAGTGGCCGCTATAGAAAGAGCATGTGTTTTAAAGCGTAAGGAAAAACAGCAAGAAAAGGAACTTCGTACCGAGCTTGATTTCATGCTCGGCACGGAAGGCGTCAAGCCGGAGTTGTACAGACAAGAAATAAAAGAGACCAAAACTAAGCTTGAACTAATAGATGAAACGAAATATCGAGGTGCAGTGATAAGGGCGCGCAGCGAAAGATTTTGGCTTGGAGAGACGCCCACAAAAAGGGCGCTCAGCGACGAAAAACAGTATGCAGTTTCGAAAGAGATAAAGGAAATTTGTTATCGCAATGACGTAACTTCCGAATCTGAGATGATTGAAAGGGCGTTTCTGGAATATTACCAAAACTTGTTCAGCCTTAAAACGCCCGATGTTGAACACTATAAAACTGCATTCCTGTCGCTAATGCCAAGAGTCGAGGATGACCTGGCGCAGGTACTTGAGGATCCCATAACGGCAGCAGAAATCGAAGCTGCAATACAGCAGCTGAGCTTAAGCAAGTCGCCTGGGCCGGACGGCCTCGGTGCCGCACTTTACAAGGCTATGAAAACAGAAATGGCAATAGCATTACAACGCGTAATAAGCGAGTGTTATGAAAAAAAGTTAACTCCGCCGTCTTTCCGAACCTCCCACGTGGTGTTGATCCCAAAATCGGACGACCCGAGTAGGTTGCAGTCAGTTGAGTGTTACCGCAAAATAAGCTTAACTAACGTAGACTACAAAATTTATATGAAAGTGCTAGCCGGACGACTCCAAACAGTAATTAAAACCCTTGTTGGCCCACACCAGACCTGTGGCATAAAAGACAGAACCATTTTTACTAACATACACGTAGCTAGGAGTGTCCTTGAATGCTGTGACGCAACGGAGGGTCGTGTCGCCATGATCCAACTAGACCTGCATAAGGCGTTTGATAAAGTTGTACATGAAATTTTGTTCGCGCTCTTGGAACATGTGAATGTAGGATGTATCATCACTGATGGCGTGAAAATGGTTTACAATGGCTGTACATCAAGGTTCATAATTAATAAGCGCCTGAGTAATAGTATTCCATTCTTGTCGTCAGTGAGGCATGGTTGCCTTCTTTCTCCACTGCTTTTTGCACTTTACCTGGAGCCCTTTTGTTTAAAGCTGTTAACTACGCAAAACATTCGAGGTTACGCCTTTTGTCATAATGAAGTGAAGGTATTGGCATATGCAGATGATATAGCAGTGTTCTGCAGAAACCAGGAAAGCGTGCAAGAAGGGGTGAGAGAAGCCGTAAATTTTTGTGATGCAAGTGGCTGTGCGATAAGCTGGCAGAAATGTTTTGGTTTTTGGCATGGAAAGTGGCAGGCCACGCCAGAAGTATTCTGTCGAATGAAGTGGGTAGACACGCCAGGAAAGTACCTCGGCGTGCCGCTAACCAACTGCAGAGAAAGCAAAGAATATTGGGCCCATGAAACCGAACGAATCAAAGCTCAGACAGGAAAATGGGGCGGTCACAACTTTTCCATGTTTGCAAGAGCTACGGTGTGCAACATGTTTTTAGTAGCGAGGATTTTCTATGTTCTGCAAGCGTTAACATTGCCAAGGACTTCAGTGCAAAGGTTGCACACAGTGTTTGCAACGTTTATTTGGTCGTCAACATGGGAACGTACCAGCCGATGCAATCTGTTCCATAAGGTGCGGAACGGGGGGCTAGGATTATCAAATTTATTTCTGAGGCAGATAGTGACTAGATTCTTTTTCTTGCGTCAAGATAATGATTTTCTGCGATCTATTATACAAGTGCGATTGTCAGAATCACTGCCTGATTATGTTGTGTCATCCATGTCTGCAGGTCGGAGTGGGTTAAGTGCTTTCTTGCAAGAAGTTGTTGCGGCAGTGCGTATTCTTCGGTCAAAATTTTCCGATGAGTATCTAGCCATTGTAACAAGGAAAAAGATGTACAAGGACCTGCTCGATGTGTTTCTGCCAGTGCCTGTTTATCGCAGTGCATATCTTTTGGGTCGCGAACGCGATGTGCTAAAAAGGGTCAAAAGAATGCCGGTGAAGCCTCCAGTGCGTTCTTTCTTTTTTCAATTGCATACTGGAACCCTCCCAGTGAAGCCATGGTTGCAGAGCAAAGGCCTTTTTGTACCTTGGTCAGTGGAATGTCTAATTTGCAAAAAAGTGGAAACTATAGAGCATATCTTTCTCGATTGTCATGACGCTGTCTTTCTTTGGGATGTCTTGAAACGCACCCTGAAAAAAGAGTTACCTTTGACGCCTTTTGGAATACGCTTCCTACCATGTGCAGAAACAGGTGAAGTGCCTTGCGACCTGCTAATGTTGCTCTATGGCGCACGCGAATGGATGTCAGGCATGAACATGCTGTTGCGCATCCTGCACATCAGTATTTCATTGAAAGCATCATGTACACACAGGAAGTTTTCGGACAGCGAGCTCCACAACCTGAGTGGGTGCCTGTCCTCGACCAACTAAAATCATTTAACCCATTTTATCATCATGCAATAGCTAGAATCTGACCAGTGCTTTTATTGTCATGTCATTGTATTTTTGTGTTTCGGTTTTCCGGCCAAGTCGGTAATAACGAAAAAAAAAAGCGTCGGTGGATCAGTGGTAGAATACCCGCCTGCCACGCGGGTGGCCCGGGTTCGATTCCCGGCCGACGCATTGGTTTACTTTTGCCGGCTTACGCACCGAACTACGCTATAAAGAGATGCGCAGTACGCCGCTGAAACATCTGCGTCGGTGGTTCAGTGGTAGAATACTCGCCTCCCACGCGGGTGGCCCGGGTTCGATTCCAGGCCGACGCATTGGTTTACTTTTGCCGGCTTACGCACCGAACTACGCTATAAAGAGATGTGCAGTACGCCGCTGCAACATCTGCGTCGATGGTTCAGTTTAGGTTATCGCGCGTAGATAGCACATTGGCATCTGCGTGCCGAAAAGCCATTCTCGTCCTCCACAAGCTGTGGAGGCCCAGGATCATGAACATATCAAAAGGTATCCCTTGATCGCTTTCAACTGGCAGAAATCGTATTCCATAGGGTGTTATGGGGAGATCTTTTTTTAGAGTGCGCTGCAAAATATCCCAGTGGAAGACTGCGTCCCAGCATTCAATGAAGGCATGTTCAATTGTTTCCGGCTTTTTACACAGTAAGCAATCGGTTGTCCAAGGCACGAATATTCCTTTCTGTTCCAGCCATACTTTAACGGGGAGTGTGTTTGTGTGCAACTGGAAGAAAAACGTTTTGGCCGCCGGTCTTAAAGGCATCCTTCTGACTCGCTTCAGTACATCTTTACCTGAGCCTCCAGAGTACACCGTCCTATACAATGGGGTGGGCAGCATGCTGTCAACTAAGTCCGCGTACAGTTGTTTCTTTGTCACTGAGGACAAATGCTCCAAAGAAAAACGTGCACAAAGTATTCTAAAGGAAGCAACTACTTCTCGGTAGTAGCCGGTCACTCTTATACTGGCAACATTGGATGTGGAAACAACAAACTCAGGCAGTGTTTTCGCCAATCTCGCCTGGATGACTGTACGGAGAAAATCGTTACTTTCATCTCGCAGGAAGAAGAATCGCGATACGATCTGTCGTATAAACAAGTGTGAGAGCCCTAGTCCACCAGCGCGAACTTTGCGAAAAAGGTTTGTACGGCTGGTCCGCTCCCAAGTGGAGTTCCAGATAAAGACGGCAAACACTCGGTGCATCTTTTGCACATTTATACGAGGCATGAACAACACTTGCATCATATACCACACTTTGGCAATCAAAAAAACATATATTTCATATATTTCATATATTAGAGAAGTGTATCGTGCACAAAATGAACCCCCTGAGTGGGTTACCATCCTTGATGACTTGGTGTGTCTGAAGAAATTTTGAAATACCCGCATCGCATGCTAACGTGCTTATTCAGTGTATATGTATGTATTCATTTGTGTGACCTGTCACTGTATTAGCAGGCAATAAAGAAAAAAAAAAGCGTCGATGGTTCAGTGGTAGAATACTCGCCTGCCACGCGGGTGGCCCGGGTTCGATTCCCGGCCGACGCATTGTTTTACTTTTGCCGGCTTACGCACCGAACTACGCTATAAAGAGATGTGCAGTACGCCGCTGCAACATCGGCGTCGGTTGTTCAGATCAGATTCCTGCCAATTCAGAATGAAGCAGGAGTACCGTATGATTTAATCATGCTTCTGGGCCTCCATAGTCTCTGGAGGACACGGATGCAAGTGCGACACGCGGATGTTAACGTTCGCTCGGTGCGCGAAAACTTTATTGAAAGTGTTGCGAGCTTGAGAGAAATGTACCGTGCACAAGCTGACCCACCTGAATGGATTACTGTATTTGATGAACTGGTCGCATTAAGAAGATTTTAAGCCCTGATACGTCAGCCGAATTAGGCTGATGTTTTTATCATTTGTACATTTTTGTTTTCATGTCACAGACGACAATAAAGAAAAAAAAAAGCGTCGGTTGTTCAGTGGTAGAATACTCGCCTGCGACGCTGGTGGCCCGGGTTCGATTCCCGGCCGACGCATTGCTTTACTTTTGCCGGCTTACGCACCGAACAACGCTATAAATAGATAGATAGTCCCCGCAGGGAGGCGTCTGCAGCATGCAGACGTTGGTGAGTGGCAACACCACGGGGTTAACCCGAGCATCCGCAGGGACATCCCCGCAGGGGGATGATGGTGAACAATGCGTCACCACGGACCCGAGCATCCGCGCTTAGCCGTGCGTGGCATCGCCGTGTCCGGGGAAAAGGGGATCCTGGAGGTTGAGCCGATGCCGAGAGTTTGGACCCTTAAGGCCCCTCGGCGGAGGCAACACACCACTTTGTCCCCAGCTTCCTGCAGACTGAACCTCCGGCCTGACCCGACCGGCGGAAATCGGCAGTCGCCTTTTCCTACCCTCCCCTCTCTCTTTCACTTTCCTATCTCTTTCTTACAACTCACCTGTCTCAACCTCTCTTCTTCGTTTGTTCCTCTTTTTCCTGGCGGCAAGGGTTAACCGTGTGTGACCAACTACCCTGAGTTGAGTCATATTAGGTTATAGTTAAGGTGTACAGCTGGCGTGGGCAGGACTTGCTCGCAAGTTCCTGTCGCGTCCCCTTGTTGGACTCCATGGTGGGTGGCTGGCACCATGACCGAAAAACATCAATTTTTTATGGCTTCCCCACTTTCCAAACTTCATCGCTCTCTCAAGAGAGGGCGGAACGAAGCAGATGTTTTTTTTCGAAAAAAGAAAAGTGAGTTTTCCTAAATACCACGTCATCCATAGTGAAGTAGAAAATAAGCAAGCAAGAATCCTGTCTCCCTTCCTAGTATCAAAGTGTTTGACAGAAGCCTTGGGCATTGGCTACAAGGTATCAAAAATGGCCAGCGGTGACTTACTGCTCGAACTGCGAGACAACATCCAGCACTCAAAACTCGTAAACATTGTGTCTGTTGGAGATATTCCTGTCTCCGTGACTTCACACCGATCTTTGAACACCGTCCGGGGCGTGATATCCGAAAATGATTTTGTCCACATCACAGAAAAAGAGATGCTCGAAGATCTGAGTGACCAAGACGTGATAGACGTTCACAGAATCAAGATCGGGAAGGATAATAAGGATATAGACACAAAACATATGATCCTGACGTTCAACACTAGCACACTGCCCGACACAGTCGAAGTAGGATATCTGAAAGTTAATGTAAGACCATACATTCCCAACCCTCGCCGATGTTTCAACTGCCAAAGGATCTGCCATGGCTCACAAAGTTGCCGCGGTCGGAAAACGTGCGCGAAGTGCGCCTCGAAGGATCATTCTGATCAATGTGACGCAGCCCCGCACTGCGCAAACTGTGAAGGAGGCCATGCAGCGTACTCCAGGGCGTGTCCGTCCTGGAAAAAAGAAAAGGAAATAATCACCATAAAGACAAAGGAAAACATTTCATTTCAAGAAGCGAGAAGGCGTTTCGCACTCACCAACTCATTCTTCTTCACTGCAAAATCAAACTTCGCCGATGTGGTGCGTGGGCGCGGCGCACCACACCAGGCTACGGCACCCGTCCAGGTCACACGCAGTGAGCCTGTGGCGGTGCCATCCGCGCCCCGAGGCAGAGCAGCTAACGCTGCTCCGCCAACTGCAAGTCAGGCTGCGCAGACCCCCGGGTCGGCGGGCCTCAAGACCTCTTCCCACAGGTCGAGGTCAAACTCGAACGCGAACGTGCCTCCTGCACGGTCGTCGAGCGCCTCCGCAGAGGCGATGGACACGGCCCCGGGCAGCCCCGCGCCGTCCACGTCGGACGGTCGGCGGAGCTCTCTGGATCGATCAAAAAAGACAGGCCCCGAGTCACGGGGCCAACAACAACTTGATCTACCTTTCCACTCTATAGAAACGCAAAATTAAGATGGCTTTCATAATACAGTGGAAGTGTAGAGGACTTTTAAACAATTACAGTGACATAAAAGACATACTAGGAGCACACGCTCCTGTCGCCTTATGTCTACAAGAAACAAATTTAGGTCCCCAAAAAAATAACTTTTTAAAGAATTACACTGTTTTCCGCCGCAATCGGGAACAGGCGAGCCAACTATCGGGAGGCGTAGCCATCATAGTGAAAAGCGGCGTCCCGGCTCGAGAGCTTAAACTAAAAACAAGACTTGAAGCTGCCGCAGCCACTCTGGTTGCCCATAAAACCATCACAGTGTGCTCACTATATTGTCGCGAGTGGAAGAAAAAGACGAGTAGCGATTGCGGCGCGCCGACGACGACGTTGCTGCTGGTGGACCTGCCTGTTTTGTTCTGTGCTCTCTGTCTTCACCCGTTCTCGCCGCCGGCCTGTACGTCAAGCCGTGACATTTGGTGCAGGTGCTGGGTAACGCATCTCATGCAGCGCACCCCGCCTCGTAGTTCGAGCCCCGTCCTAAGTCCTGGCCGTCGAGTTTTCTTGGAGGAGCCCTCGGCAGAAACTGAGACTCGCGCTAGCCGACGTCAGCAAGGCCAAGCGCCGGAATTCGGACTCTTGCCCGAGGGATCGCGGACATCTAGGACAGCCAACGTCACCATGGCGTCCCAGTCACAACAAACCGACCCCGCGATTGCGTCGAGGATCGTCTACGTGCCTGTCACTCCAAGATCTGTCGTCCCGTTCCGTGGCGATGGCCTCGACGATGTTGAAGACTGGGTCCAGCACTATGAAAGAGTAGCTCGACATAACGGGTGGACTCCCGACCAATGCCTGCAGAATCTGTACTTCTCCCTGGAAGCCACAGCAAAGTATTGGTTTGAGAACCATGAGGCTTCTTTAACATCATGGGAGACATTCAAGAGCGAACTGGTGCGCACGTTCGCGAACCAACACCGGCGACAGCAAGCAGAAGATCTGCTCCACGCTCGCATCCAGGGACCCACCGAAAGCGTCAGGAGCTTCGTCGAAGACGTGCTGCGTCTGAGTGCCCGCGCCGACCCGCGGGCTAGTGAGGAGAAAAAGGTACGGGCGTTGATGAGGGGTGTCCGGAATGACATCTTTGGAGGCCTCATACGCAATCCTCCGACCACAGTAGCCGGATTTGTCGCCGAAGCTACAAATATCGAGCACGCATTGGCGACAAGAACCAGTCACTTTCAGAGACTGAGCGCCCTTCCTGCCGTCTCAAGTCTTGCCTCGTCTGGCCTGGGCGGAGTTGGTCTAGCCGATGTTCGAGAAATAATTCGCGACGTCATCCGCGAGGAGCTGAAAAAGCTCTTCCCTTCTCCTGAGCAGCCCGCCTCTGTCTCCATCGCGTCGGCCGTTCGCGAGGAACTGCGACACACGCTGGCGCCAGAAGACGTCCCAATTGTAGCTGCAGCCGACCCACCAACTCTGAGCTACGCCGCCGCAGTTCGTCGTCCGCCTCCCGCCCATCGCCAAGTCCAGAGCGCTCCCGATTCCGGCCTTCACGCCGCGAGTTCCTGCACCCGTCTGATGCCCGCCTGGGACCGCCGAGACGCAGGAAGACCGACATCTGGAGGACTGCGGACCGGCGACCATTGTGTTTTCACTGCGGTGAGCCTGACCACATGTATCGCTCCTGTCCATACCGCGAGCTTGGCCTAAGGGGTTTTAACCGGGCTGATCCGTGCCCCCGCTACGGTGAACAGCCCCGCGACATACAAGACTACCTTCGACGTTCTCCATCACCGGTTATAGCTTCTCCTCGCACCTCCCGGTCGCCGCCACCTCGCCGCCCACCATCCCCTTCTCGCGGGTCTCGCCGTGAGAGCCTTTCGCCACTTCGGGAAAACTGAGTACGGCGACGCCTGGAGGTGGCGTTGCCGGAGTCGCACGAAGTAAAGAACCTCCGCCTACGTTGGAATGTCCCAGCTCGACCGATGGCATCCTTGGAAGCGCGAATCGTTTTGTAACCTCTAGCAATGTGCACATTCTGATCGACGGACGCGACGTAACGGCGCTTGTGGACACCGGCGCCGATTACTCGGTCTTCAGCGGAAGTTTCTCTCGGCGTCTTCGCAAGGTTACCACCCAGTGGGACGGACCGCCCATACGTACCGCGGGAGGCCACATCGTAAACCCTGTTGGCAAGTGCACTGCCCGCGTCGAGATCCACGGTGAGACGTGCCCCGCCACATTCGTGATATTGGAGAATTGCTCTAAAGATGTTATTCTGGGCATGGATTTTCTCCGTGAATATGGCGCCGTAATCGACATAGGGCAGAACAGGTTGACCCTCCGCGCACGTTCTTCATCGCCAGTACCGCCTCGGGCCACAGGCTTTGCGATGAAAGTTGATGCCGACCATGTCCACTTGCCGCCGTTGTCGACAGTTTTCCTG
This sequence comes from Amblyomma mixtum, assembly GCF_055824585.1. Classification (NCBI taxonomy): domain Eukaryota; kingdom Metazoa; phylum Arthropoda; class Arachnida; order Ixodida; family Ixodidae; genus Amblyomma; species Amblyomma mixtum. The sequence goes on along the minus strand of NC_143012.1, from coordinate 175,292,569 downwards.
CCGGTCCGAGCCGATACAACAGCATGTGGAGAAGGCGTTCTGGAAGGCAGTGTCCAGCTGTTACTTACGCGTGGCATTGGTGTTGCGCGAGGGGTCGCAAATGTTCGACGAGGGTGTGCCAACATCTTCGTGACCAACTTCAGGAACGAGCCGCAGCACCTGACAAAAGGGTCAGTTATAGCCCAAATGGAAGAACTTAGCGGCGTTCGTGAAGCTGTTGCGCTGCCTACAGAGGCGGCCCCGCCCGAGTCTCGAGACCCTGCAACGTTGCCCCTGGATATCGACCCCAAACTTGAGCCTTCCCAAACACGTGAACTGCTCTCTCTTTTGCATCGGTACAATAACTGTTTCGCGACGACATCCCGAGTTCGCCAGACACCCGTCGCCAAGCATCGAATTATTGTCGACACCGCAACGCACCCGATTCGTCAGCCGCCGTACCGCGTTTCCTTGAAGGAAAGGGAAACCATACAGGAGCAAGTGCGCGAAATGATAAAGGACGACGTCATCCAACCATCCAACAGTCCGTGGTCCGCACCTGTAGTACTAGTGAAGAAAAAAGACGGGACCCTACGATTTTGCGTCGACTACCGGCGACTCAACAAGGTGACCAAGAAGGACGTGTATCCACTACCACGCATCGACGACACCCTAGACCGTCTTCGTCATGCCCGCTATTTTTCGTCCATCGACTTGAAGAGTGGATACTGGCAAATTGAAGTGGATGAGCGCGACCGCGAAAAGACTGCATTTATAACCCCGGATGGCCTCTACGAGTTTAAGGTGATGCCGTTTGGCCTGTGTACAGCGCCCGCGACATTTCAACGAGTCATGGATACTGTGCTCGCCGGTCTAAAGTGGCAGACATGTCTCGTGTATCTGGATGACGTTGTCATCTTCTCAAGCACTTTCGCAGACCATCTGGTGCGTCTTGAAGCGGTTCTTCAAGCTCTTCTGAACGCCGGACTCACGCTCAAGCCTTCGAAGTGCCGGTTCGCATACAGTGAACTAAAGTTCCTTGGTCACATCGTCAGCCAAGTGGGTGTGAAGCCAGATCCCGAGAAAACGGCCGCCGTCGCATCCTTCCCTCCACCGTCGGACAAGAAGACCGTCAGAAGCTTTCTTGGTCTCTGCGCATACTTCCGACGTTTCGTACGGAACTTTGCCCAGATCGCGGCGCCACTTTACCGCCTGACGAAGGATAACATTGCGTTTGAGTGGACCGAGGAGCAACAATCAGCATTCCGCCAATTGAAACACGCCCTTGCAACATCCCCCATACTAGGCCATTTTGATCAAGACGCCGACACTGAACTCCACACGGACGCCAGCAACAAAGGACTAGGAGCAGTGCTGGTGCAATTCCAGGACGGCGCTGAGAGGGTTATTGCGTATGCCAGCCGAGCTCTTTCGCAGGCGGAGGGCAATTACTCGACAACTGAGAAAGAGTGCCTCGCTGTCATCTGGGCCATCACCAAATTCCGGCCCTATCTGTACGGTCGCCCTTTTCGTGTCGTCACCGATCACCATTCGCTGTGCTGGCTCGCCAATATTAAGGATTCAGCAGGCCGCCTTGCTCGGTGGAGCCTTCGGCTACAGGAGTACGACGTTACCATCACCTACAAGTCCGGCCGCAAACACCATGATGCTGACTGCTTGTCTCGAGCCCCCGTGGAGCCGGCACCGGGAGGCGAAAATGACGAAGAGGACGGCTTCCTTGGGGCATTGGACATGGCAGATATGGCTGCTCGGCAACGCAGTGATCCTCAGCTTGATCAGCTGATGGCGCACTTGGAAGGCCACGAAGCTGCGGTGCCTCGCATTTTCCAGCGCATACTGCCGACATTCAAGATAATGCATGGTGTATTGTACAAGCAGAACTTCGACAGCAGCCCGAGGTCGTGGCTCCTTGTTGTGCCGGAAGACCTGCGCGCCGAGGTCGCCCAAGCTTGCCATGACGATCCTACAGCTGGTCATCTTGGCTACAGCCGAACACTTTCACGTATTCGAGAACGGTACTACTGGCGGACACTTCCTAAGTACGTCCGTCACTACATAAGAACTTGTCGAGAGTGTCAAAGGCGCAAAACACCGCCCATACGACCAGCTGCCCTTCTCCAACCACTCGAACCACCGCCTGTTCCGTTCCACACTGTCGGAATGGATTTTCTTGGTCCATTTCCAACGTCGCGGTCGGGCAACAGGTACGTTATCATAGCGACGGACTACCTAACACGATACGCGGAGTCCCGAGCACTTCCGTCGGCGACAGCTGTTGAGGCAGCCCAATTTTTTATTGAGTGCATTGTGCTCCGTCACGGTGCCCCTGCCGTTTTGATCACTGACCGGGGTGCCGCGTTTCTGGCCAAGCTCACACAGGAGATCCTCCGTCTCAGCTGCACCAGCCACCGCCGAACTACTGCGTACCATCCGCAAACGAATGGGCTGACGGAGCGGCTGAACAAGACCATGGCCGACATGATCGCCATGTACGTGGATGTCGCCCACCGCAGTTGGGACGCGGTACTGCCCTACGTTACATTCGCTTATAATACCGCTGTCCAGGAGACGACAGGTATGTCCCCTTTCCAGCTGGTACATGGAAGACAGGTCACCACGATGCTTGACGCTATGCTACCGCACGAGCCACCTGTCGACGTCGCCGATGATGCCCGACTAGTCTGCGAGCGCGCAGAAGAAGCTCGGCAACTCGCCAGACTCCGTACCCAACATCAACAACATGCCGACGCTCGTCGGTACAATCTCCGTCGACGCGACGTCCATTTTTACCCTGGAGACAAGGTCTGGGTGTGGACACCGGTGCGCCGTCGAGGTCTCTCCGAAAAACTCATGAAGCGCTACTTCGGCCCGTATACAGTTGTTCGCCGCCTCGGTGAACTTAATTACGAGGTGCTGCCCGAAGGAACCCGACCGTCATCACGTCGTTCACCCCGCCCTGAAATAGTGCACGTAGTGCGGCTTAAACCGTATTACGCGCGATGATCGCCTGGACCCGAACTGATTTTACCACTCCCTTTTACACTGGCCAGCAGGAGTTGCTGGGCGCGTGTGTGGTTTTCCTTCCTGTGCTCTTGCTTCCGTGCTAGCATCGGGACGATGCTTCTTTATAGGGGGAGGTAGTGTCGCGAGTGGAAGAAAAAGACGAGTAGCGATTGCGGCGCGCCGACGACGACGTTGCTGCTGGTGGACCTGCCTGTTTTGTTCTGTGCTCTCTGTCTTCACCCGTTCTCGCCGCCGGCCTGTACGTCAAGCCGTGACAATATATCGATCCGCACTTTAATTTAACACTACATGACTTAGAGGATCTTTTAGAGCAGCTACCAGAGTTAGAGATTTTAACGCACATTCATATTTTTGGGGAAGTGAGCAAACTGACGCTAGAGGCCACCTCGTAGAGAATTTTATTTTATGCAATGACGTCTGTTTACTCAACTCTAATAAACATACATACTGCTCCCCAACCTCGGGGAAAATGAGTGTTTTAGATTTGTCTTTTAGTTCACCGTCTGTTTTTAACGATTTTAACTGGAGTGTTTTATTCCCACAAAACCACGGTGTTGGAAGCTACATTTAGCTGACTGGCAACTTTTTACAGCACAAGCTACATTAGAGAAAATAGTTTTAGAAAATGTTGACATCAATGAGATAAATGAAAAATTCACGAATTGTATCTTAGCTGCCGCACATTTAGCTATTCCTCAATCCTCTGGAATAGTAAAACAAAATCACAAATACTGGCACACAAAAGAATGTAAAGATGCAAAAAAGAAACAAAACAAAGCCTGGGGCATTTTTCGGAGATATCCAACACATGAGAATCTCATAAACTTTAAAAAAGCAAGAGCAAAAGCACGATACATCAGACGCAACGCAGAAAGGGCATCATGGCAACAGTACATATCCTCTATAAACAGCTCAATAACATCCAGATTTCAATAACATCCAATAACATTAGATTTTCTCCTCAGAAAACAGTAGCGGTTCTATTCTCTTTGAGACGAGGCCTACAGGCCGACCCCACACTATATCTAAACCAGACCCCATTACCTGTCAAACAAGAGCATAAATTTCTAGGAGTAACTTTCGATAAAAAGCTCACTTTCTTGCCACATATAAATAGCTTAAAGAAATAAGGTTCCCAGGCCCTCAATATACTGAAACTACTGTCAAGAAAACGCTGGGGGTCTGATAGGGCATGCCTGTTACATATATATCGTTCTCTGGTTCGCTCGAAGTTAGACTATGGGTCCATCGTATACGGCTCAGCAAGACCATCCGACATAAAACGACTGGATCCTATCCACAATCTTGGGTTAAGGTTGTCTTCAGGTGCTTACAGAACTTCACCAATAGCAAGTCTGTATGTGGAAACGAATGAACCTTCCTTAGAAGATCGAAGAACTGCACTAACTTGTACATACATCCTCAAAATCCTTTCTCAGCCCAAACATCTCTGTTACCCAATTGTGACGAAATGCCCATCCCGAATACTCTTCAATAACAAGCCTCACGCTATTAAGCCGTTTCTCTTGCGCTTCGAAGAAAAATGCCAAGCTCTGGACATACTAAACGAAATTAAAAATATTGCCCCAAGACACGAAGCGCTACCGCCGTGGTACACTCTCCCCACAGTGTGTGACGTCACACTAACACGCTTCAGTAAAACCTGTACGCCACACGACCATATAATACAAGAATATCTAGCACTACAAGAAAAATACAGAAATTACACTGCATTTTATACTGACGGGTCAAAAACTCATGCTCATGTAGGAAGCGCAGTAATACAAGGAAAAAATGAAAATGCAGTACGACTGCCCTCATGTGCTACAGTTTTCACCGCGGAGTGTTATACTATTAGTGTTGCGGTACAGAAAATAACAAATGAAAACATCCAAAACAGCATCATTTATACAGATTCACTGAGCGTCCTTACAGCATTAAACTCCAAAAATGCCACAGAGCCACTGATTGGAACCATCATACACAATATAGTAAAGGTCACAACACGAAAACATGTTATAAAATTCTGATGGGTTCCCAGTCACACTGGCATTAGGGACAATGAGAGAGCGGACATGTGTGCTGCACAAACCAGAACCATGGAAATAAAACATGTGAATTTGCCTCCTAGGGATTACATGAAGTTATTGCATAGCAGACTAAGAGCCAAGTGGCAAGCTTCTTGGGAAAATGAAGGACACAACAAGCTGCATACCATAAAGCCCATTTTAAAAGAATGGAAATCATGCCGCCATAAAGAACGTTTTATCGAAGTAATTTTATGTCGTTTACGCATAGGTCACACACACATCACCCATAACTTCTTATTAACGAAAAAAGACAAACCTGTGTGTGAAATGTGTGGTGAGGAGCTCACAGTAAATCACATTTTAATTTCTTGTTCACATCTCGAAGAACTTAGAAAAAAAATTTTTACGGTATTTTACAATGAACACATTCCATTTCATCCCGCATTGCTTTTAGGCGAGCAAACACTTATCGAATTTTCACTTGTTTGTAAGTTTCTAAAGAAAGCCAATGTTTTAAATCTATTATAATGTAACCTCTGTACACTTGACATAACATCATCTAACCTTGTGTTTGGCGCATGATAGCCCTAGTTGCTTATGCGCCATAAAACCCCATATAACTAACTAACTATAAAGAGATAGGAAGTATGCTTGCAGAACATCTTTGTCGGTGGTTCAGCAGGCATCACCGCTGTTGTGTGCCTTATTTAATGAGGCCTATAAACTGAAGTCGTTGCCAACATCGTTCGGGTCGTCGCATACTGTGCTTATCCTAAAAACTGACCAACCAGATAAGCTGAAGTGGGTGTCGTCATACAGGCCCATTGCTCTGACGAACGTTGATTATAAGATTTTTATGAAGGTGCTTGCTGGCAGGCTACAAACAGTTATAGCCGAAATAGTTGGGCCCCACCAAATGTGTGGGATCAAACGACGATCTATTTTTCAGAACATCCATAAAGCAAGATGTGTGCTCGAATGCTGTGATGCTACT